>NC_134857.1:44186107-44495273 GCF_049852395.1 Peromyscus maniculatus bairdii
GGCGAGAATTATTCATTCAAGGTCTGTGAAGAATTGTGTTGGAGTTTTGATGGGGATTGCATTGAATCTATAAATTGCTCTTGGTAGGATGTCCATTTTCACTATGTTAGTCCTACTGATTTCTGAAGAATTGTGTTGCACAGACACTATGGAAGTCAATATGGTGGTTCCTAAGAAAAGTGGGAATCAATCTACCTTAACAACATCTGCACAGCTCATTGAATGTAGAGAGGTCAAGCTGTTTCCTTCATGGAGATTTCACCCCTACATTCTAGTCTCTTTAATGTGAGAAGGCATTCTGCAAGCTACAGAAAGAGAAATCTGAACACCAGCTCAGCCACAAATCCCTCCACCTACAGTCTGTCCTGCCTGCAAAATGTGCTGGGTCAATAGGGCCACAGAACTTGTGGGAGTGGCCAACCAGTCTAGTTTAACTTGAAGCCCGTGCCATGAGAGAGAGCCTACACTGCCTGGATGGCCAGGAACTGGAGAGTTGATAGTCCAGAGACCAGGGTAGAACCAAACATGGCTGAAAAAAATCAATGAAATGATTCCTAATAATAATCTCCTATACTCATAGATCAGTTCCTTGTCAAATCACCATCAGAGGGTTTTTTTTTCCTAGCAGCAGATGGGAACAGATGAAGAGATCCACATTCAGATATTATGCAGAGAGTGTATCTAAACTGTAAGTCTTCATCCAGTCCTTCCCTTTGGAGCTCAAGAATCTCATGGAAGAGGGGGATAAAAAATTGTAGGAGTCAGAGAGAATGGAGGACACCAGGGCAACAGGGCCCACTGAATCAACTAAGAAGGGCTCATATGGGCTCATGAAAACTGAAGCGGCAAATACAGAGAATGCATGGGTCTGCACCTGGTCTTCTGTATATGTTAAGGATGTTAGCTTGGTATTTTGTGGAGCTCCTAACAGTGGAGATGAGTGCGTCTCTGACTCTTGCCTGATCTTGGAACTCATTCCCTCCTGTTGGATTGGCTCGTGAGGCCTAATTATGAACACTTAGCTTTGTCTTATTATATCCTGTTTTGTCATGTTTGGTTGTTGTCTCTTGGAGGCCTACTCTTTTCTAAAGGGAAATGAAGGGTGCTTGAATCTGGGGGAGAGGAGATATGTCAGGAACATGGGAGGAGAGGAGGGAGGAGGAACTGTGATCAGACTGTATTGTATGAAAGAAGAATCTATTTTCAATAAAAAAAGTATTGATGCATTTTTCTGTATTAAATATTTTTTAATCAGACAATTAGGAGCTTACAGACTACTAGATGATCACCCTAGTAGTGGATAGGCAAGAATAAGAATTTAGTTAACACAGATATAAATGGCCAGTCATAGATATTTAGGGCCAAGGAGAACATAGTCTTCATGGTAAAGCCTTGAATGGGAACACATCACGAACATGAACACAGTGGAGTTGATGGTAGACTTTGCACAAGTAAGAATCCACATCACCAGAAGAAGTCAATAATCTAGCTTCATAGAGGAACAAAAGACTGTTTAATCAGTACCTTTGAATAATCGAATTTCTTTTTCTTCCTTCTTCCCTCCCTTCCTTCTTTTCTTTCATTTTTTTCTTCCCTCTTTTCGTGTGTGTGTGTGTGTGTGTGTGTGTGTGTGTGTGTGTGTGTGTGTGTGTGTGTGCGCATGTGCAGGAACATACCATGTCATGTGTAAGTGGATCAGAGAACAACATTCAGGAGTTGGTTCCTCCATTGAACTCAGGTCATTCAGCTTGGAGGCAAATGCCTTTACCTGCTGAACCATTTCATTGGCCCAATGGTTCATTTTATTTTATTTTCAGTGTTGAAGATCAAACCCTGGGCTTTCTGCATGCTAAGCCTCTCTGACAGAGTTGATTTCCAGCTATTATTTTGAGAGAAGCAGTCTGTGGGATTTTCTTGTTTTTTAGAGTTGTAGAGAGTGGCCTACATCATTCTCGCCTTTATTTAAAAATAATTCCCTAAGATTGGGCACATCAGAAAACTGCTCCTTTAATAATGCCCAGAATAGCCAATAAAAGCCAGGAAGATTTTAACCCAGAAGTTTTCACTATGCAACAATAACAAGAAAAGGTTTTCATACTATGTGTGATACTAGTATAGTGTTATCTTTGTAGAGCTCACAGATGAAGTCTACTCCCAAACAAACAACAAAAACCAAAGCCAAAATGCATCTTCATCTGAATCAGTTCATCTTGAAGATTTTAGCTTTCATGACACAGCATAGTTTAAGGCAGTTTGGTAAACATTTACTGTCATTTGCTGAAACAACAAGCCCATGGTGATGCAAGCTTGCCTTATTAAATCTCCAGTGTTATTTAACAAGCATCCTCAGTCTGGCATGGAGAGCTCATATAGAAGAGGCTGTGCTTTGGTCATGTGGAGTGTTTGGCCATTTGGGTCTGGAGTCAACTAACAGAGGTCTCTGGGAAGATCTGTAGAGGTAATTCATGGAAGAGATGACTGAGGAGGGAAGACACGCCCTCACAGTGGGTAGTGCATTCCTTCAGTGGCCCAGACTGAAGGTGAGAAAGAAAAGCTTTTGATTTTGCCTGTCTGCCATAGCTGCTTGTTGGTGAGTGTGTCTATTTTGTTGTTCCTGCTTCTGCTGCTGCCATCAGAATCCTTAGACCTTTCAATATGGATTGAGGACCAGTGGCCCTCCAGGAATCCTCCAGGCCTTTAGTGCTGCATTGGGATTTTTGAGCTACCAGATTCTCAACCTTTACAGTATTCAGCCATTGCTGGAATACTTGCTGTGTATTATGAAAGCCAATCTAATAATCCCCTTTGTAATATATATTCATTCTATTGGTTCTGTCCTTCTAGAGATCCCCTACTAATGCACTATTCTTGTTTTAATATGAAACAAGTCTCAACAAATCAACATAAAGCCAAGGAATCAATATATGTATATATGTATATATATATATATATATATGTGTGTGTGTGTGTGTGTGTGTGTGTGTGTGTGTATACATATATATATTCGTGGTATTAATTGAATAAATAAATGAATGAACAAGCACAGTTAATTGAATAGAGTGTCACAAAGGATCTCAGAAAAGGATAGCTTGGGGATTAAAATTATCCCAGATTGGTGGACTTTATTTGTAGATAAAGCTTACTATTCTTCATATTGTCTAAGAATGCTTTTGTGCCCACAGTGGCAATGTTTTATGGAACCAAGCAAAGTGATGGTTTCTTTACAGCTCTAGTATAACTCAAATATTTAGGAAAGGGATACCATATTACTTTGTAATAAACTTAATATACTGCTCTTTGTTTGTGAAAAATGAGAAATGAGACTTTCAGGCGACAAGGGTGTGTGTGTGTGTGTGTGTGTGTGTGTGTGTGTGTGTGTGTGCAGCACTGCATGTGGAGAAAACATAAGAATAGATGAGGAAGCAGGATCAGGTGAAGGAAAAATACTTAAAGGAAGAAAGAGTGAAAGGTGGTAGGGATGCTAGGAACAGACTTTCTACTCCTCAACACTGCTTCAAGCTGACCAGTTCTTCTAGTTTAAAACAGCTTGGAAGTCAAAATTTATTCTCTTGGCATACCAACTGGAATTTTCTCAGGCATATAGGGATAAATAAGAGAAAAATTCAGAACTTGCACCTCTAATTAGTTAGGTCAATGGACTTTTGTACTGATAGAATGGTAGGAGTATTTTGTGCCAATTTCATAAGAAAAGGACTATGACTAAAAATATGTTCTGGAGAAAAATACACAGTTCTAAAATCAAGCACTTACATCTGAAAATTTTAACACACTGTCTCTTGAATGCTGTAGAAAGTGCCTTTTCTGGACTCTGAATTCCCTCCTTCTCAAACAGTAGAGATCACATAAAGTGAACAGGTTTGGCATTTGGGGGAAACTGAGCGAAAAACAGAAAGAGAAGGAAATGAGCATTCAGAAATGATTACATAAAAGAATGCAACCCTGCCCAGCAATGAAACGAGGGCAACCAAGCACTTCTGATCCTTTGATCCAACACAGAAATTGAGTTGAATGTCACTTGGGGCAGTAATGCTTCTAATATTTAAGTTTATTTAACCTTAAGTGGGCTTGTAAAATACACAGGATGCTAACTCCATGGAGCTGTTTTTTGCGGTTATAATTGACAACAGGAAGGCTCATTTTCAGCACTGTTTTTTTTAATTATGCTTTGTATGCTAATGTGCCCTTTAATACTTTCCAATTTTCACTGACAAAAGAATACATTTGTTTTAGAGAGATGTTTAGCATAATTTGAAATCTCTCTAAAATAATTTTCCTTAATTAGCTAATTTAGGAAGATATATACAGAGTCCCTTTATACAAACTTCCAAGGCTGATGCTTTTTCAAAAATAAAATTAAAACTGATGAAGTATTTAGTTGTATATTCCATTTTAATTTAATTTTTAAAAAATTTATATTTTTTCATATTTTTTCTTTTATTCAAAATAGATTCTTGTCTCATGTAATATATCTCGATTATAGATTCTTCTCCCTCTACTCCTCACAGTTTCTCTACACCTTCCCTCTCCTCTAGATCCACTCCCTGACTGCCTATCACTAGAAAAGAACTGACCTCTGAGAGTTAACAACAAAATATGACAAAATAAAATAAGATAAATCAAAAATCATCGTATCAAAGTTGGACAAAGCAACCCAACAGAATGGAAAGGAGTCCTAAGAGCAGGCATAAGAAACAGATACCCTGCCTTTTTCTGAATAGAAGTGGAGGAAGGGAGGATGGGGGGCAGAGGGGAGGTATGAGAAGGAACTGAGAGGAGAGGAGAGAGGGAAAACCACAGCTGGGATGTAAAACAAACAAATAACTAAATTTATTTTTTAAAAAATCAGAGCTATCATTCTCACTCTCAGGAGTCCCATAAAAATACTAAGCTAAAAGCTATAATATAAATGTAGAGTACCTGGTACAGACCTGGAAACCCCTGTTCTTGCTGCTTTCGTCTCTGTGAGCTCATATGCACTTGTTTAGGTGATTCAGAGTGCCTTGCTCTCCTGGTGCCCTCTATTCCCTCTGACTCTTACACTCTTTCTGCCTCTTCTTCTACTGGATTCCCTGAGCACTGAGGAGAGGGATACAGTGGAGATATCCCATCTAGATCTGTCTCTGCAAGTTCTGGCTGTGAGTCTCTGCATCTGCTGCCAAAGGAAACATCTCCGATAATTACTGGATACGCTACTGATCAGTGAGTGTAGCAGAATATCATTAGGAGTCATTATATATTTACACACACACACACACACACACACACACACACACACACACACACACATCTTTTTAGCTTAGGTCTCTGTGCTATATAATCTCTCATTCTTGGTCACCCAAGCAGTGCCAGGTATGGGATTTTTCTCACAGAGTGGGCTTTAAGTCATATCAGACATTGGTTGACTTGCCCACAAGTTCTGTGACACCATTACCCGAGCATATCTAGCAGCCAGGACATATTCTAGGTCAAAAGTTGTAGAGCTGGGTTGGTGTTTACATTGCTCTTTTGGTAGCCTGCAGAGGACCTTCAAGCACCAAAAACACTAGAATGTAGGGGTGGTCCATAAAGGCACCAGCTGGATTCCCCATGTGCAATGAGTTGTGTGGGTGTTGTCCTAGGCAATGGGACCCTGCTGTCATTTGCAGAGAGCAACCCATATTCTTAGCAACAACCTGTGGATTTGGGGGATTTTTATGGACCTCTTCTGGAGTTGGCCAACAACTCAATTGAATGCAATCAAGACCCACCACTGGAAGCCTTATCTGGCTGCAAGAGATGACAAGATTAAGAGCTTATTAGGAGACCTCATTATTAGGAACCTCATAAGGATCAAATTCTCTGCCTCTCACCTATCACATCTTTCTCTCCCCCTCCCCATCTGATCTCCCATTTCAGTCCCCACCCACACCCAGTCCACTGACAAAACCTATTCTAATTCTCTCCTTCCCAAGGAGATCCATGTGTCTACCTTAGACCCACTGTATCTAAACTCTCTGGGTCTACAGATTGCAGCTTAGTTATCATTTACTAATATTCACATATAAGTGAATACATGTCATATTTATCTTTCTGGGTCTGGGTTACCTCACTCTGGAATTTTTTTTTTTTTTTGTTTTTTTTTTTTTTGTTTTTTGTTTTTTTGTTTTTCGAGACTGGGTTTCTCTGTGTAGCTTTGCGCCTTTCCTGGAACTCGCTTTGGAGACCAGGCTGGCCTCGAACTCACAGAGATCCGCCTGGCTCTGCCTCCCGAGTGCTGGGATTAAAGGCGTGCGCCACCACCGCCCGGCTTGGATGATTTTTTTAATTGCATCCATGTGCCTGAATTTTTCATGATGTAATTCTTTAACATCTGAGTAATATTCCATTATGTAAATGTACCACATTTTCTTTGTCTATCCTTCTGTCAAAGGACATCTAGGTTATTTCTGATTTCTGGCTATTATGAATAAGGCCTCACTGAACATGGGTTAGCAAGTGTCCTTGTGGTAGAATGGAGTATCCTTTGGGTATATGCTCAGTAGTGGGACAGCTTTATCTTGAGGTAAATCAATCCCCAACCTTTTGCAGAACTGTCACACTGATTTCCGAGTGACTGTGCCAGTTTGTACTCCCACCTGCAATGGAGGAGTGTTCCCCTTGCTCCACATCCTTGCCAGCATGAGTTGTCACTGGTGGTTTTGATCTTAGCCATTCTTAGAGGTGTAACATGGAATCTCAAAGTAGTTTTTATTTCCGTTTCCCTGTTGGATAAGGATGGTGAACATTTCTTTAAGTTTTTCTCAGACATTTGAGATTTCTCTATTGAGAATTCTCTTTTTAGATCTGTACCCCATTTTTTAACAATTATGTGTTAAAATGATAATGTTTGAATATATAGGATCATATAAAATATATTTTGTTGTTTTTACTATTTTTAGTGTAGTTGTTAGAAAATTTTAATTTACATATGTGGCTTAAATTATAATCTGTAGGGTTAGAGAGAAGGCTCAGAGTTCAGGAGCATGGGGTGTTCTTCCAGAGGTCCTGAGTTTAATTCCCAGCAACCACATGGAGGCTTACAACCCTCTGTAATGAGATCGGGTGCCCTCTTCTGACCTGCAGGGATACATGCAGGCAGAACACTGTATATGTAATAAATAAATAAATACTTAAAAAATTATAATCTGTATTGGACTGAATTGCTGCATAAAAAATAAAAGATATGAATAACACCATAAATATCTTATTTTTATATCATAAGCCAATAGTTTATTCAACAGTTTTTCTCTGTCTTGAAATAAGAAACTCACAGAAAACCTTTCTGATGTGGGTGCTTGGAAACATGGACCTACTTTTAATGAATCATCATAGAATATAATTTAACAAATCTAGTAGCATATAATATGAAATAATTTTATTTTGGTTCTTTAAATTTGTTAAAGTCATCAAGATAAATACCTCTGTGATTAACATGCAGCACAGACAGAGGCTGTGCTAAATGGTGATTGTGAAGCTGTCCTGGATGTCAGCATGTCCTCTTATCTCAGTCTTTAGAAAGTGAAGAGAAAACACAGTGAACTAAGTTTTAAGGAAACCATTACAAGAACTGCTTGTCCAACAATCTCCTTCCTTCACTGTGTGCAATGACTGAAGTCCACATTTTCATCTAGATTTATTCCCTAAACAAAAATGTAGTTAAAATATATTGATGGCTAATTTAACTAGTTAGTTAAAAAAAAAACCAAGGTAAAATAAATAATGTAAAATATTCATCTTTTTATAATTAACATCATGAAGTATGTTAAAGTTAGAAATAGGCTATCATAAAGTTTAAATACATAAATGGTTATCAATATTTTATAAGATGATAAATAAAACCCTAATTAATCAAAAATATTAACAAATAAAATTTAAAATAATCATTTTTAAAGACTGCATACCTGACATATTGTGGCCATTTGAGGACCTCTCTGCTAGTGCCTTCCTTCCTAGTCCAGGTAAGGACATGCTACAAGTGTGCAGTGTGAGACATTTGTAAAAGGATTTTAATAGAGCAGAGAACAGGGGTAGTCTGGGTACCAGGGAAACCACACATAGATGGGACTTGCTTGTCATACATCCATAGACCCAACCCTACGGGTAGGAATAGGACCAAACAACAGAAGTGCAGTGTCTGGGCTGCCTCATTAAACCTCCACTCCATCACTGGATGTTAGGCCTGACTTTACCCACTGGTATCCACAAGGCTCCTGGAGAAAAGAGTATTAAATGCCTTGTTTGTTTGGACTTGATCTGGGTGTAGTCAGGGTCTGTAGCTCATATCCGGGTCCATTCAGGTCCATTCAGATATTTGCTCCCAGACTATGGAGAAACCACAGCCATGGGCTTTGACATTTGGTCATTTGGGGGTCAGAACTGTCAGCCACAGAATGAGAGGTGACTCCCCTTTAGCTGTTCAAAATCAGGGACATATCCCCTTTTTCTGAATTCTAGAACAATATTGTAGAATTGTTACATTATATTAATTTATTTCAGTTTCCTAATGCCTTATAGTCATCTCTTAAATGGGAGAAATTAATGGTCTCCCTTAATGTGGACTTCTAAATGAAAATTGTTTGATGAAACATAGCAATCTAAATAAAAACATTTTCCACAAAGGAGTAAAGTTACATTAAATATCTAAAATTATAAACCAAGTTCTTATCAAAGGAATACAGTGGCTGTATAGTAACTAAAATGTAAACTTAAATTTTGAAATCTAATTTTTAAAGATATATTTCATAATTATTTCATGAGTTTTAATAAAAAATAGTAATTTTACAAAACAAATTTGTACAAAAATAATCATTCATTTATACTTACAATTGAAAAATTTATGATCTTTTTTTTCAAAGTGTGTATATGCATGTTTTATGCACCTAAAAGATGTGTGTGTCTGTGATTTATAAAATTGAGATTTGGGGTCAGAAAGCTAGATAAGCAGTTAATAACATCTTCTGTTCTTTTAGAGGAACCAAGATCAGCTCCCATTACCCATGTCAGATGGCTCTCAACTGCCTACAGCTCCAATTCCAGGGCATCTGATGTGCTCTTCTGGCCTTTAGGGGTATACACATGCATATGCACACCAATAATAAAATAAGCTTCAGAGATGAGGAGAGTATATGGGGGACTAGGAGGTGAGTGGAATTAGGGTGCATGATGTAAATCAATAAAGAAATTATGTTAAATTAAGAAAAAAAGAAATGTAAGAGATTTTTTTTGTTTTCTCAAAATATAACAACAGCTTAGCAGGGCTAAATATTTGTAAATCCCCTCTTTGGATCATAAAACAAGACTAGTGAATAATAAGTCTACTGGGGCTCTTGGAAATTATTGCTAATAAATGAGCCCATGCTGTTTTTAGTATTACTTTGGTAAAAATGTGCATATATTTTCATTTTAATATTAAATGCTTGAATTACTATACTTTATTGTATATCTCTCACTGCCTTTCTCTTCAGTAGAGCATCTGTATTAATACTAAATAACTATGGAGCAGGAATTACATAAAATTACATCTACACAAAATCTTAGAAAATTCAGGGCTTTGAAGAAACAATGGCTGTATTGGCAAATTAGGATGGACATGTTTCCTTATGAGGAATTAGTTGGTTGCTTTGTTCATTTATTACTTTCTATGTTCTTGAAATCATTTTTTTGAAAGGTGAACTGCAAATAATGATAATACCTGTTTTCAGATGGTATATTATACATATAAGATAGGCAAATATTCTACTAAAAAATCTTCTAGATTCTAGATCAACATTTTCATCTATAGTAGAATAAAATAACAACTTAAAAAAAGGAAAACCAATAGTCTCTTTATACACCAATAACAAGAAAACACTCCCATTTGCAATAACCTAAGATAAATCCAGGAATAAAACTAATTGAGGAAGTAAAAGGCTTCTTCAACAAGAATGAAATTGAGGAAGATGCTAGAAGATGAAGAAAATCTCCCATGCTCATGGATTGGTAGGATTAAAATGACCATCCTATTAAAAACAATTCACAAATTTACTGCATTCTCAGTGAAAATCCCCATGTCATTCTCACAGAAGTAGAAAAAAAGTCTACATTTCACATGAAACACAAATACCCAAAGTAATCCTGAGCAAACAGAACAATGCTGGAAGAATTAAAATCATTGATGTAAGTCTATATTATACAGCTATAGCAATAAAGCCAACTTGTACTGGCACAAAAACAGACATGGTGATCAATGGAACAAAATAGAATATCTAAACACAAGTATGTGTAATTACACCCATCTCATATTTGACAAAGATGCCAAAAACAGAGAGTGGAGCCAAGAAAACTTATTAAATAATGGGTGTTTTGAAATCTCGATGTTCACGTGTAGAATAACAAAATTAGTCCCCTATCTATTATCCTGCACAAAAATCAACCCAAAATGCAACAAAGACCTCATTGTGAAACCTCAACGGCTGAACCTGTTACAAGAAATGAGAGGCAGTACCCTACAATATATAAGCACAGAAAAGAAGTTTCCAAATAGTATTCCATTTGCTCTGGAACTGAGGCCAACAACTGAAAATTAGGACTTCATAAAGCTAAAAAACTTCTGTAAAGCAAAGAATAACGTTGACAGAGTGAAGAGAAAAACCACAGAGTGAGGGTGAATCTTTGCCAGCTATATATCCAAAAGAGGATTAATATCTAGACAAAGCAAAGATCTAGAAAATCAAAGAATTAGGAAAATAAAGGACCTAAGCAAAAACTGAGCTATGGATATGAACAGAGAGTTCTCAAAAGAAAAGAACATAAAATGAACGTAGTCTTAGATGTTTAACATCCTTAGCAATTATGGTACCGAAAATTAAAACCACTTTGAGATTTAATCTTGTCCAATTTAGAATAGCTAAGGCCAAGAGAACAACTGACAAAATTTGGTGGGGAGAATGTGGCAAAGGGGGAACCCTCATTCACTATTGGTGGAATTGCAAACTGGTACAGTCATTGTGAAAAACATTGTGGAGAATTCTCGAAACGCTGAAGAGATATCTACCCCATGACCTAGCTATGCAACGCCTTGGCCTATACCCAAATGACTTGATACTCTACTACATAGATACTTGCTCGGTCATGCTCACTAACACTTTGTTCATAATAGCTTGGAAACGGAAACAACCTAAATGCCCTTCATCTGATGAACTGATAATGAAAATGCAGTAAATATACGCAAAGGAATTCTATTCAGCTGTAAAGAAAAATGGAAGTTGCAGGTAAATGGATGGAACTAGAAAATATTATACTGAGTGTGGAAATCCAGATCCAGAATGACAAACTGGATCTTTATTTGTGGATTCTAGCTCTGAATCCTCAGAAAGAAGACAGGAACAGTGCTGGAGAGGGGACAGAAGGAGCTCTAGAGAGGTGGCTAGGACACTGGCAGCGTGAATTGGGAAATGGGGGAAATGGAGATGAGCTTCAATGGGGAGAGGAAGGATAGTGATATAGTGGGAGAGGGTGAAATGAGAGATAAATAATACTGAGGATGTGTTTTATTAAAAAGCCATAGGGACTTATATTTTAAGTTTACTTTAAAATACACATATAGTATTGAAAACCTAGCCAAATATTCATGACTGGAGAGGTCATAGACCCTACAGAAGAACCCATGACAGCTATTTTCCTAAAACATAATTTCTAACTGTATCCTAAATAGTTATCCTTATATTCATAGGTAAATGCAATTCTCACTCCTTATCAAAGAACATTCTTGTTGTTTTTTGTTTTTTTGGGATTTTTTTTTTTTTGCAACAGATGGAGACTATTACAGAGAAATAAACTGGTCAAATGCAGAGAATAGACACCTTTAGGTTCCCAATCCCAACTGATTTATTTACAGCACAACTCCTACCTATAAAACCCACTGGAAAATCACAGAGTAGGGAGTGGGAAGATTCAGAAACTACAGGACCATTCCTGCTGCTAGACACTCGCTTTCAGACTCCCAGGAAATCTCAACAGTAGTCAAATTTTTACAAGGTTCTACTTTTAAATGAAGAACTACTGGCAATTAAGACATAAAGTTAGAAGGAAGACAGATAAGGGTATCCTAAAGGGAGTTGGAAAGGGCATTAAGGGTGGATTTGATCAAAATACATTGTATCTATGCATAAAATTTTCAAAGAATACATAATAAAATTTTTTAAATTACAGAAAAAATAGAAATTTGTCTTATTCAAGCACAGTTATCTGGACAGACTACCACAACATACATAATAACACAGAACTCACAACAGTGATAATTTGTCAGTTTTTTAGCACATGAAAAGCAAGGCTTTATATAATAGTTTTCTGTTACATTGAGAGAACATTTTGAGGTAAAGTAGATATATATATTTCACTTAACATTTCTTCGTCTAACTTTATATTTGACATGTTGAGCCAAACCCACTAAATAGTATATGATAATATAATAGTGCAATTTGAATTTATCTAAGATAATCTAAGTGGAATAATGCTTTAGTGCTCATCTCTGTCCCAGGTTAGCATATATTTATCATATATAATAAGTCATTTGAAACATGTACTGATTGAGGAATTGCTAAATCAAATACTATTATCCATTAGAAAAATCATTTCAAATTTTCTTAAACAGTACAAAAAAACCTTTCCATTTTTGTTCTTAAATTTCTATTTCACTTCTTCAATGAAATTCTTACTCCTTTAAGATGAATACTTTTTAAAAATGTTATTTATTTTTTAATGTTCTAAATGAACATGCGTTATATGCACTAGTTGCATGCCTGGTGCCCACATATACCAGAAGAGAGTATCAGAGTCCTTGGAAGTGAAGTTACAGGTGGCTGTGACCACCATTTAGGTGCTGAGAATCAAACCCCAGACTCTAGAAATAAAGCAAGTGTCCTTAATTGTTGAGCTATCTCCCTACCCCTAAGAGATATATCCTAATGTAATTTTCTCATGAACATATTTATATTGAATGCTTATGACTAATTCTTCTATTATACCAAACTTATTTGCAACAAGATGTATACAGATTGAAATTAAAATTTAGTCTGTGACTATAACACTTTACACGCTAAAAATGTTTTATGGAATGTATTCATTATAATTATCACTAGTACATAATAAAATATATTAAAATTTTGACAATGTTAAAAACAATGTATCTCTTAATAACTTAGCTAGAGATGTTTTTAATTAACTCAGGTAGTCATGGATGCACATTACTTGTTATTAAAATAGGCTTGGATCTCAGTACTTATCCTATTCTAATTATTCAATTTATACAGATTATGGCATTTGAAATATTTTTTGCAAAAAATATTAATAATAGAGAGAGAGTTTTATTCTGCTTCGATGATGTTGCTAATAAACAACTAGAATGTAACCCCTTCTTTCTGCAATCCCCTGACCCAGGCCCATGCACTCCTCTGGATTATCAGCAAGCCTTTTTGTTATTCCTGCTTCCTATGAGTCTGTACCCATGTTCCATAACAGCAGCCAAGAATCTGTTAAAAAAAAATCAAAATCTCTTTCATATGTAAAAATCTTCCTTGGTTTCCCATCTCATTCAGAGTGAAAGAAAAACACTTCCCATGACTTTCAAAACTTCATGGCCTGCACTTTTCCTTCTCTGACTTCAACCCTGCTCTTCTCTGACTTCAGCCCTGCTCTTCTCAACACAGCAGGAGTGCTCTGCCCTTGCTGGTGACCCTCCATTCACAAGCATCCTCCCCTGTCTCTGGGCTCCTGGACACTGGGATTCTCTCTGTCTGGCGGTATTTCTTCCTCACAATCTAGTTATCATCCTTCCAAGACACCATCCTCTCTCTACAAACCTACACTTCAGTACCTCCCTATCTTAAGCCTTCACTCACCTAAAATTACTCCCTGTTTCCCTCTGAGTTTATTTCACCCTTAGAGAAGAACATTAGCAATCATGTTGTACATTTAACTCTTGTTATAGTTATTCTGTCCACAAAAAGGTTTGCCTCATAAAACGCAGGTTTTGTAAAGTGTTATTAAATGTGGCTGAGTGCTTCGAAAACAACCTGTGCTGAATAAACCCTCCTGGAATGTTCCATCGGTATGCCGTGCTTATACAAGTTACTGAACAGTGTTCAGGAACATGCGCTAGTGAACTCGGTTTCAGTGGATCAGAATGGTCTGGTTCACGAGGTCCTTAGATCATATGGCTGCAGGAATCTCAGGAGGCTTCAGCTTGCCTATGTCATTTGTTGAACTTCACAGACTTCCCCCAGGGTGATCGCTATCAAAATTCATTCCCTTGCAGCTCTGAAACTTTCTTTCTGGTGTCGTGGAGGGCATACCGTCACAGTTTCTTGCCTTGCAGCTTATTCACAGTACGGTAGCTTATAAAACCTAGGGCCAAGAAGGGAATTCCCTCTACTCTGAGTAATCCTATACACTGGAATGTAATTTGGGAGAACAGTACCCCATCAAACCCACTGGTAGAGAGAACATTACAGAGGATGTGAAGGAAAGGAAACCTTGAAGGCCATCCAGGAACCATGAACCATGCATACCACAATAACTGGCCTAAAATGGGAAAATTAAGCCTTGTCTTATTTATGGTGTCCTGATTAAAGAGCACTTACAGACACCATTGATTTATGTTTTTCTGTTATTTGGGATCCTGAAAGCTTTCAAACCCCATAAAAATAACTGGTTGTTCTGAAAATATCAAGTGTGCAAGGAAAAGAAATGACTTCACACCTTCTCAGCACTTTCAGGGGCCAGAGACTGTCAATGGGTGCTTTTGAATTACCTGTGCCCAAAGGAGGTCCTTGACAACTGGTAGTTTGAGTATTTTGTATTAAACGTTGATGAACACTCGGCATGAGAACTTGCTTACAGCTGTAATTTATTCCAAGCGTGGCAACAAAATGCAATTGACAGTCTTTCTGAGCTGATGTCCACTCACCCACGCCCGATTCCAGAGCATCCCCTCCCTCTTCTGATTCTTTGGTCTCTTTGTTAAAGGTTTGTCAAGCAGTCTTCCAATCTTCATTTCCTCATCTACCATCTTATTGTTTGTAACAAATCCCAACATTGTCATCTTTATGTATTTTACCAGCCATTGGGTTAAATATATAACAGAAATATGGCAACTGTTTCCTTATCTGTAGTTAGAAACTACACACTGCAGGATGCATTTAGGCTTATTATGAAAAAAAAAAACTGATAAAGATATTCCCTAGCCTGAGGGTTTAAAATCCCATCTCTAGAATAGAGCTGGCTTCCACTAACTCATAAGGGAATAGTATGTGCATCTATATATGTGTATATGTGCAAATAACTTGAGTGAACATTAACCATTCAAGCTACTTTGGTGAATGCATTACTGTTTCCATTGGGAATTATGCACAAAAGCGTCTGTGTGTGTGTGTGTGTGTGTGTGTGTGTGTGTGTGTGTGTGTGTGCGCATGTGTGTAACAATTGGTATTTGTAGAGCAAATCAGCCTGTGTAGATGGTATTAAAATAAGTTTGTGCAATTAGCAGAAGAATGGTTGATTTGGAAGTGGGAAGAGATGTAAAAAGGCAGGCAATAGAAACAAGATGAATGAAGCTGAAGAAGCGGCAGCATTTCTAATTGATGGAGCTAGTATGAAATCTGAGAGAGCGTCAACCCCCAAACAGAAGCACCTCCATGGTCGGCACTGCTATCCAAGTTCCTCCAGGAAATTGTTAGTTTGAAAAGTAGCCTGGTTTATGTGTGTTCTTCTAAGAGGGAAGTATTTCAGGGAGTTTCATTTTTAAATAACTTGATGTGCCTTATGAATCCCAAAGAGCATAACTCTACCACGGAATGTGTACTGTAAGTTATAACTACACTAACCTATCTTATAGAAATATGACTTCATTCACTGAAATGTCCAGTGACGTGTGTGGGAAAGTACCTCAAATTAGAATCCATTGTTAATTCTGGAATTTCTAAGATTTTCAATTTAAACATTTCATCTTCAGGCTTATCCATGTTTTAATTTTTCTTTTAAAAACTAGAAACTTTACCATACTTTGCCTCAAAACCAAAACAAATCCATAGTGATTTGAAACTTTAAATTATTATTATTGTTATTACTATTATTATTATTAATTCATTTATTTTATAGCCCAACCACAGTTTTCCCTTCCTCCTTTCCTCCCATCCCCTCTCTCACCTCCCCTCAATGTAGTCCTTCTCTGTTTCTGTTCGGAAAGGGGCAGGCCTCCCATGGAAACCAACCAAGCATGGCATATCAAATTTCAGTAAGGCTGAGCACTTTCTCTTGTATAAGGCTGGGCAAGGCAATTCAGTATGAGGAATAGGCTCCCAAGAGCCAGCCAAAGTGTTAGGGACTGCTCCCATGGCCAGGAGACCAAGCTACACAACTGTCACATATATGTAGTGGGACTAATTAGGTCCCATGCAGACTCCTTGGTTATTGGTTCAGAAACTGTGAATTCCTATGAGCCAGGTTAGTTGTATCTGTTTTAATTATTCAGTAATAATTTGGGGATTAAATATATTTCATTAAGCTGTTACATATGTTAAGCAAAACATTCTGATAGAGTATTGGAATATTAGAATCACTCTTCCAAACTCTGTGAATACCTGGATATGAGTGGCATAAAGTCACACAGATAAACACACATATTCATAAGTAAAATAAAAATAAATCTTTTAAATAAAAAGGACTTGAAGTAAATGGAAATATAATAATAAAAGACTACAATTAACAATTGCCTTGTGTAGCATGAATCTTAAAATTTCTTATTAATAAAATCAAACCTGTGAGCCAGGTATTGGGGTGAAGCTGGAAGATCAGAGAAACAGAACAAGCCACAGCTAACTCACCTTGCCGGATCCTCAGCTGGTCTTGTTTCCTCAGACTGGAGGCCTCTGAGTCCTCATCCCAATGGCTCTCAGCTGAACTGCTGCTCAAAAGCCTGAATGCTTAACCAGGCCAAATGCTGCTAGTGTTTGGTCCTCATGCCTTATATACCTTTCTGCTTTCTACCATCACTCCCTAGGATTAAAGGCTTGCTTTCTGGGATTAAAGGCATGAGTCACCATGCTTGGCTATATTCTTGAACCCATGGATTTCTGCCTCTGGAATGCTAGGATTAAAGGCATGTGCTACCACTGCCTATCCTCTATGTTTAATATTGTGGCTGTTCTGTCTCTAACCCCAGATAAGTTTATCAGGGTGCATAATATTTCGTGGAACACAATACCATCACAGCCTTGTGTTCCAACTTTCGAGATGGTAAGGACAAGCTAGGAGCAGCACTATTTTCTAGCAAGGCTGTCTGCCATCCCTGAAGGAAGGGTCATTGTGGACAGCCCTATGAGAACCACTGCACCCCAGAGAGATTGTCCACATGAACTTAAACAACAGAAGGATACATATTGCCCACACAAAGAGACCTTGAGCTGGGATGTTGGGAACCCCATCCACATGTACCCCATAATTCCTGTCTTAAAGTTCTGGATGTGACAAGATATCTACTACCTCACACTGAGTAAATCTGTCACCCCTTCTATCGCGTTCCTTTATTTTCAATGAGCTGGCCTTGGACAGGGCTTGCTGCCTGTTCACTTAAAAATGGATACAAATCCTTATCTAGTAGGTCAGGATTCACAACTCTGATTTGATGTTAGAAACAGAGAGGAGTTTAAAAATGCTGGTGATCACACCCACAAGAGTCTCAGGTGATGGAGCTGGAAACTATGTGGTTGCATTTTCTACTCTATGAGGTAATTTAACATACTTCTAGGACGAAAACAGTTCAGCTTTTTAAACTGTGGACCGGTGCCATTTTTGTACTGTTTAATCTGGTGCATTTTTTACAGCTGTCATCTAGAGAACCTAGCAGTGTATTTATTATATTTTTATTTGCTTATTTTGTGCTATGGTTTGGAAGAGAGATTCCTTCAAGTTCACCTACCAGCTTGGTCCTTCAGGTAGTAGTTTGTGGAGAGTTGAACCTCTCAAGGTGAGGCCTATTGTCTTTGAGAGCATGGGCTTGAACGGGATTGTGAGGACTCAGACAATTCTCTGTCTGCTTCCGTTGAAATGTCACCATTTTGCACGGGGACCCTCTCCTCATCATTGCAATCCCTTCAGAAGATGATTTAGTCAAGCTGCAACCTTCATCAAGCTATTAACATGCTACTTGTACATCAAGACCTCCAAAATTCTGAGGTAAATATGTTTTATCTAATGAAGTAAAATTAGTTATTGTTGTGGTTGACGTAGGAAATGTCCACTTACAAGCTCACGTGTCCAAATCCTTGGTCCTCAGCCAGAGGCACTGTTTTGAAAGGTTATAGAACAAGATGAGGACTAGTTGACTCATCTCTTGAGGGCTCTCTGTTTCCTGCCTGCCTGCCTGCCTTGCAGAAAGAAACCTGCTGCTCTCAACAAACATTCTCCAGTTTCCAAGCATTCTCCCACCACAATGGGCAGTAGTGCCCAAAGAGAGACTCAAACAAAACCTTTTCTCGCTTTGAGTGGCTTTTCTCAGATATTTTTGTCACAGTGATGAGTAAAGTAATATAGTCACTTGGGTGTTTTGTTATATTAACAACCAGTTAATACAACAACTTGAAAAGTATAAATCATGTCCACTTATAAGAATCATTTGAAAGTTAAGTTTACTTTAGCTGTATATGTATCTATTTATGGATTTGAGGGATAAACTTAATTTTCTCTTTTGTTTCTTTAATCCTTCTGATTAAAGGTGATAATAAAAATGATTTATATTTTCTTTTCTTTTTTTTCTTTTGGTTTTTGGAGACAGGGTTTTTCCTCCCGCATGCTGGGATTAAAGGTGTGAGTCACCACTGCCTGGCAATAATAAAAATAATCTAAATTGAAAATGTTTATCTGAAGCTTACAAAATCAATGAGAATAGATGGAATAAAAATTGTGAATCTTTTTGAGTTTTCTGGTTTGCAACATACACACACACACACACACACACATATATATATATACATACATACATACACATGTGTGAAAATATTAAAATTTAAAGTCTCAATACAATTCCTGGAGTGTGGGAGCCCATTCTCAGGTTCCTTGTGGCTTTACCCAGCAGGTCCGAATAGAGGATGATCAGGACCACGGGCCTGAGTGCAGGTGTCTGAGATGGTCTGCACTTAGCTGTGCTGGGGGAGGAGGTCTTTTGCTCCACCCCTTGGCGTCTTTATAAAAACCCTGGGCCAGAGACAGTCGGGGCTCGTTGGAATAGGTTCCAGGCCCTCTTGAGGCTATCCTTTATTTTCTGTCTGTTTCTCTCCGCAAGATTCTCCGCTATAAATCCTTCTATCTAATATTTCCTGCTGCTCGCACTCAAGAGAACTCTGGGGAGCTGTGGGGTTGGTGGGTAAACGCCCCACACTGGAGTGTGCTATATAGTAGGGGATCAGTAATTGGAGACAAATCCTCATATGAAATCTAAGCCTCATTTCAATTCTAGTCTTCTATTAGAGTAAAGCTATGTTGGCTGTTCAGACACATTGTTTAAGGACAGTTTATTTTCACATAACAAGATATTTCAAGGTCAGCAAGTCCCATGGTGGTGCTGAGTAGTCAGTGCCAGAGTAGCCTAAGCCTGTGTAACAACTGCAAGGCAGCTTATATTCTTCCCAGCTACACATTCAAATCCATGGAAGAACCAGTGGGTTGGAGTTACACCACTCATTGGCTTCTAGTAAGTGACATTTTTATATGAAAAAGTTTTTTTTTTCTCTAAAATGGCCCATTCCATTTCTACTTGAGTTTAATTACCAAAAACTGTGTCCTGCAGACCCCCTCTAGTCAAAAGATTACTGAGTATTTACTGTTTATTTTTCCACCTTCTGTTTTGTTATTAAACAAGAAAGGCAAGTTGGATATACATCAACTGGAAAAATTGTTTATAATCACCTCACCTTTTTGTGTGTTCATCAGCTTCTCCCATTTACTCTATTAAATGTGAAGCTGAGTTAGTCAAAGAATGGATCTTTTCATTGTTAGAGGATATTCTCTTTCCTTTTACAGGAACCACATAGTTTTAGAGAGCTTGAACTTTTCTCTGAAGGCTCCCTTTCCCAGAAACATATGTTGCAGTCACAAGTCTGCTTTCTCCATTCAGGAAAAAAAATGTTGTTTCCTTCTAATGATGAGCCCAATCTGGTAAGATATATCACAAGTAGATTCTATATTCCATTCTATACAGAAGGAGAAACTATTGGAAAACTGTTCAGGGTAGGCGCTATGACCACATTTTGTACATTTCAAAGGCTGTGTGGAAAATATCATGGCAACAAGACAGAGAGAAAAGTTTCCTACAGGAAACTTTCAATTGTTAAAACAAAATTTAGGAAATTTCCTCTTTAGGAAAGCCAGTAATCCGTGTGAAAGGTGAGCACTGACAACAACTGGAGTGGTAGTTGCTCATGTTGGAAGAGGTGGGCAAGTATTCTGTCGACAGAACTGATCATGTTGTTAAGATATCAAAAGCAAGTATTTATGAGGAAGATTCTGGAGTGAGAGCTGACTCTAGGTTGTGGCTAGAGGAGATAGCCTCGGGAAAGAGCAGAAGAACTGAAACTTGAAAGTATAAAGAAACTTGACCTATGCACTGTGCTACTGCTTATCCATCATAATAGCAAGGACTGGCTTTGGCCCTTTCGGTAGATAATCCAACAAGGGTGAGGGATTCCATAATGCTTATCACAACCCTGAACACAAGAGTATGCTAAAAAAATGCTATTATATTACAACATAAAAGTAGTAAATCAGAATCACTACTTTATACATCAAATGCAAATTAATACAACTCTCATACAAAAGGATAGAATAGCAAACTGGGTTAACATGCCAAAGTGTAATGTAGTCAGAATTCAGAGATGTTCAAAAACAGTAATAACTGATTTAAATAGAAAACTGAGATTGGCAATGTAAATAATAAAGTTAAAATATGAGGAGACAGAACAAAGTAAGACAAATATGCAACAGTATAATAAAACACATAGTTATGAATAAAATAAGGTTTAAGTCTGCGATTCAAATAATGTAGCAAGCATGTTACATAAATTTTAGAAACAACTATAAAGAAAATATGATTAAAGCACATTTATGTCTTTCTGTTGGGAGACCTTACTATGCCTTTCCTAATTTGAACTAAACTAGAGGCTAAATTGTGGTGCCACCATTAGTTATCTATCCACATAAATATTCGATAGGCAGCCTGGGATCCAGGATCCAGACAGCAAAGTACTCAGGTGCCATTCTTCCACATCTACATCTGTTTGTAAGGTGAGATAATAAGTTACTGTATAGTGCAGAAGTTTCTCAGTTCTGCCTATCCCTGTGGTCCAGACAAATCTCCCCCACCTGAGCTCTTGCAGCCACTTATAAAATAATCACTCAGAGGCTTATATTAATTACAAACTGTATGGCCTATGGGGCTCAGGCTTCTTGCTAGCTGGCTCTTTCTATTAATTTCTATTAATATATGTGTTACCATGTGGCCATGGCATTACCTGATTGCTGGCATCTTGTTGCTCCTTGGGCAATGGGCTGGTGTCCCCTCTTCCCACCTGTCTCTTCCCTGTATCTCTGCTTGAGTTTCCCACCTGCCTCTAAACTGCCTTGCCATAGGCCAAAGCATCTTATTTCCTAACCAGTGGGAACAACATATATTCATAGCATACAGAAAGACATCCCATAGCACTTCCCCTTTTCTGTCTAATGAAAAAAGGTTTTAATTTTAACATAGGAAAATTATACATAACAAAACAGTTATCAAGCAAGAATTACAGTAATATTATCTAGTCTATTTGTATTTGGCAAAATTGAAGAATATATTTTATCATCTATTCTATCTATGTGAGCCTAAAATTGTATATCTAATTTACCTTTTATCATGATTAAGGAAAGCTATAACTATAACTATCTAGTCTTCAACACCATCAAAGACCAGCGAAGGATATAATATTACCCGAGTAAACAGGAAGTTCATGGCAAGCAACTTCCATAACTCTAGAAATGACAAGAGACGTCTGGCTGCCTGGACAGTCACTCAAAGTTTTTCTGTAACATTGAGGTATCCATCTTCAGCCTATAGGACTAGAGTATCTGGCAGATTTTTCAGTGAAGCAGGAAATTTGAAGAACTTTTCACCCATTTTGTCAAAGTTTATCCAGTCACTTTTCCCTGTGTCTTGCAGAATGTTTGGCAATCTCCTCTGAGAAGCAGGAACCTGAAGGACCATCTCATCTTGTTTTGGCAAAGTTCAGTGGTCACCTTCCTATGGGACCGGCATGTCCAGTTTATACAGCATTCTGTCAAGCTCAAATGTCTCAGCATCTCTGTCCAGAGGCACGTATGAGAGACATGAACTAGGAAGCTGCTCTTGGCTCAGTTTTAGAACTCTTTTTTAAAGCTTCCTCATGTTTTAGGTGGGAATTCTTGCCCCATGTTGAAATGTCAGATAATGTGAGAAATCCATGGGAGTCTGCTTAAAGGGTAAAAGGAATGTATTAGGAAAGAAAACTCACTAGACAGAATAGAAGAATTTTCACAGGGTACTGGAAGGCTGAGGTACTGTCCCATGCTGTTCTTCCACCTCAGTCAATCCACACCATCCAAGCCCAGGAGAGAGAAAACAAAGCAGCATACATGTCTCTCAGGTCCTAAGGGTAATGCCGAGGCCATGCCCCAGGGTCAGATACTTCAAGGTTATAGGTAGAACAGTTACCTGCTACATCTTGAGAGGCTGTACCTCAAGGTCATAGGTAGAACAGATATCCACTACATTTGTATCTGTTGACCTACAGAAATTAGGAAATGACATTTCTTTGGCTTGGCTCTCATTTTATTTATTTCTATTATAATGCATCAAATGTGGTAGGATATTAACAGAAATGGTTAAGGAAGACTTTTCTATTACCTCATTGCTTTATCAAGAAAATAATAAACATATCTGAGTATTAAATGCACTACTTATATTTCCTACAAATGTGATGTATCAATATTGCTACATAATTCTAAGTAAACTTGAAAGCTAGGTTCATCTAGCTTTATTGGTTTTGGGAAAATGCAGATGGTCCAATTTGCAGACTAAGGAAGAATTATCAGGCAATCATTTCAATGTGTAAATACACTACTATTACCTTGTCTAGAGCAAAAGCGAAGATCCCCATATGATATCCAGTTACATTATTCACTTCTGAGATAGATTCAGAACTAACATTGAATCACAATATCCCTAACCTTATTTAGCAACAAAAGGTAAGATATTTCTCTATTCTATAAAAGAAATTTCAAGCAGCAAACATAAATAATTGCTAGACAAAAGGGTATTTCTCACAGGAATTCACAATATGTGTAATTTCTTTTCCATCCTTGTTACAGTAGGTGCAATTTATCTTGTGGAAAATGAATGGGGAAGGGGCACTGCAGTCATTGAGGTTGGTTATTAGTCACAACTTAGTCATAGGCTTACCAGAAGAGAAGGGAAATTCTATAGCATTCTACAGTATCTTGACGCCCCAGGAGGGACACCCATGACACCAAGACACTGGTTTTGCTAAGCATTTCTACATATAAATATTAAAGTATCAATTTGTAAGTTTCTTTGCTAACTTATTAGAATATTAAGAATGAAAAACATATTTCATTTCTTCTGATCTATTCCATCCCCCAATAGTGTGTAGGAAGTTGTCTTAAACAAACAGAAGACCTATAAGCAAAATAAGTGCTTTAGAAAAATGGCTTGCAGAACTATGTGTATATGGGAAGAAGATGTTTAATTAGGGTTATTAGTCAGTTTTATAACATGTCTGTGTGATGAAAGGTGTTTCATATACTTCAAAATATGATTCTTTGTGGATTTCCAAAGTGATTGTACAAGTTTGCATTCCCACCAACAATGTAGGAGTGTTCCCCTCGCTCCACATCCTCGCCAGCATATGCTGTCTTCAGTGTTTTTGATCTTAGCCATTCTGACAGGTGTAAGATGGTATCTTAGAGTTGTTTTGATTTGTATTTCCCCAATAGCTGAGGAGCCCCATGGAAGTGGATCAGACCCTCAGATAAATGAGACAGTTGATTAGCTTGAACTATTTAGGAGGCCCCCAGGCAGTGGGACCACAACCTGTCCTTAGTGCATGAGCTAGCTTTCTGGAACCTAGGGCCTATGCTGAGACATTTTGCTCAGCCTTGGTGTAGGGAGGAGGGGACTGGACTTGCCTTAACTGAATCTACCAGGCTGAGCTGAATCCCTAGGAGAGATCTTGCCTTGGCGGAGGTGGGAATGGGGGGAAGATTGGGGGTGGAAGGCTGGGGGGGGGTAGGAGGAGGAGGATAGGGGAATCTATAGCTGATATGTAAAATTAAATTAATTATAAAATAAAAAAATATGATTCTTAAGGAGCCTGATTCCTTACTGTCTTACCAGCATAGGAAGTTTTCTTAAAATTACAATTTACTTTTTGATTTTTAGTATAAGAAAAAGAAAAAAATGAGACTCTATTTGCCTTAATTTTGATATAGCTAAGATAATAGATAAGAGTCTCTCTATATTTCGAAGTGAGTGGCTGGTCACATTGGCCTAAGTTGGTCACATTAAGGAATCAGTTCTAAACCAACTATTGACTTGTTTGTTTTCTATAAAATGTTTGAAGTTGAAAAGAACTGAAATGGAGAATTTCTGTAGAAATAGCAGTCCCACTGGGAGGAACCTGCTGTGGTAGCAGTCTGCACATCATCATTGCCAAAATCAAAAGAAAAGGAGAAATCCAGGAATGCCAAGTGTGGAGAGAGCTAAGAAGGTTGAAGTGTTGGTTTGGTTACACATGTTAGAATGCTTATAATTGGAGCACTAGTCCAGTGGTCTTGTCCTTGATATATGAACTATATCAGTATAGTAAGGCATTTATGTGAGTGACTTATATGTAATTCTAGCATTCTAGAATTCAGAAAAATGATAATGATACTAGTATACATCAACTTTGTGTCATCTCAGGTTTTTTTTTTTTTTAAGGAAAATAAGTACTTTAATAAGTGTATTGCTTGTTGTTAATGTAAGTATGCAGTTGGTTGCAAAACACAGTGTTGAGAACCAACACTGTAAACAGAACAGAAGATTCAGGCTTAGGGATGACACAATCAGAGCAGGCATTGGCAGTCACAGCTGGCCATCCTGAGACAGAAGATCGAGACCACAGTTGTCATGGTTTCATGGAAACTGTGAGACAGAGCCAGTAAAGACTAAGATGCAATGGAAGTACCTCATGTAGAAATGGGATGAGGATATGGATGAGAGCTCCGCATCAAAAGGGAAAGAGACTAATTAAAAACAACCCTAAGGTATTTGAGCAATGGATTTCCAAGATAAATAAGTAAATAAAACCCAGAATAAGAATCAAGCTTGGAAGAAAAAGGAATATAATAAGAGACATGAGTGCCCCAGTGGAATCTTCAAATGTGCCTGGAGGGAGCTGGAAGTGTCTGCAGGATGGGTGAAGACTGAAAACAGCAGGAAGATAATTTTCAACTGGTACCCACATAAGAAGCAATGAAGATGATGGGAGTTTACTAAGTTGCTTTGTAAAAAGTGTGTTTTCTAATTGTTGACATTTGTCAACTGGGGTTTTATTTTCTTATATTTTTTGGTTGTTAGCCTAGCCTTTAACGGCTGAGCCATCTCCCAAGCCCTATTTTCTAAATATGTGTCTTAGAAAAATAAATGTATGAATAAATGAAGATAAGTTGTAACACCTTAAGCGTTTGAATAATCATTCCTGTTAGTATTTTTTAAATTGTTGGAAAGCCTTTGAAAGCAAAATATGAATTTCAATGCTAGGGTCTCCACAGTTAAGCTAATGTGCATGTACAAATGTGCATGTAAGTATGTGTATGTACGTACACACACACACACACACACACACACACACACACACACACATCACACACACGGGACAAGGGAAAGAGAACAAGAGAGAGGAGGCACTCATATGTCTAGTTAGAAATTACCAGGAGTCCTTGCAAATGTCTCTTAAATTACAGGAGAAGAAAGATATAATCATGAATTTAATGTGACAGCGATGCGTTTCTCCCTAATTCTATTCAGTTCTGCTCTTATCCGTAGAGTTTTGACCCCCCCTTTCCTGTATCCTTTCTTAAGGATAGTCCAAAGGCCCAACAATAGAAGACTACACTGTTTTCATGGGAACACAGGGAAAGAGGCTCTCCATGCCTTTCCAGTCCTTCCTCATCCTTTTCTTGAATTAGCACTTCTTCTCTTTCTAATTCTACCATTAATTCCTGAAAAAAGAAAAAAAATAGGTCCACAAACATTCTCCCAAGGGTCTTTCCTTCCTAAGACCTTTTATTGTTTTTCAGTAGATGGGAGAGAGAAAGATTGTGCTAGTGTAACAGTAACAGAGAAAACGAAAAGAGAATATTCACATTTATGTCAAGTAATGGTCCTTTCTCACTTTCTCTGATAATAAAACATGTGTTACATTGCCTGCTTATTTGTCACATGAAGACCCTTAACAGTAAAAATCACATCTATCTAAATCCATATGCTTAGTGAGTATATTATTGAAAATATAAACAAGTGGATGGACTTTTCTGGAAATTAAATATATTTAAGGCTTTCTACTTACAAATTAAAATAGATCACTTCATTCTTGACAAAAACAGATGAAATAATGTTGAGATGACAAACAAAATGACTGAAGTCAGGCTAGAATCTAGACCTTCCATGACTTGCCCTTTTGACTGTGGTATACTGTTTCTTTTTGGAAGAATGAATGCAGTCAGAATAATGCATTTATTAGAATAATGATGTAGAGCAGGAAACATGGCCACTAACAGCCAGCTAAGCCAGTGGACACAGAAGCCCTATGAGGTAATTCTCACTTAGTGCTTCCAGCATGGCTTCAGGTACTTGCAGTTTCTGTGCATGGCTTTAACTTACTTATTAGCACTGATAGCTAATAAATTAGTCCCGTTATTTGTCAACTCTAACTAGTACTTTGGATCTATGGAAGCAGGGTGTTGTTGTTTAAGCCTACTTATATGGTAAGTAAGGGAGATCTTGTCAATTGCTGTTCTGTATGTTTTCTGATTTGAATATATGAACACTTGTGAGAAGGAGGAAATGGCATATACAGAAAAATCCATAAACAGTATGAGAGGGAGCCTGACCTGGTATTGACATTTTTAAATCAACATTTGTTTGTGTAAAATATGCATCACTTATTTCTTTTGGTTACTCCTCTATCAGATTGTTCAGAAATTATGGTTATAATGCAAATTTAAAAGTCATTGCCTCCCAAGTTTGCTATTACTGACAAATCTAGTCTTAAATAGCTATGACCTAATTCTATGAGATGACTTGAAAGATTTTTTTCTCTGTAAAACCAAAAAAGTCTCATAATTATTCCATAACAAAATCAACAAAGGATCTGAATCTTTAGCTATAAAATATTTTACCTGGTCAGGGAAAAGTCTCAGTTTTAAAGACTTCCTTAAAATATCACGACAATTTTGCATCATTGGAAGAACATTATCAATATTTCATTGTAATCATCTTCACTGCAGGGAAATCTAAGAGAAATATCTGTTAGTTAAAGTAATTTTATGCCTGTCTCTCATTTGCAGTGTCCATACTAACCCAAGTGATCAGACAATGCTGATCAGAGATGAACAGAAAAGCTCTGTTCAGGGGCAGGGGAGGAAAAAAAAAGAAAAGCTCTGTTCAGTATTCTAAAATTGCTCCCTTACTTGATGATAACTAAGCATCTCAATTTGCAAGTAAAGATAAATGCTAAGATAATTTTTATATTCAGATTTGTGAGACCAAATAGACAGTAAAGTATCTAACAGTGTAATGGCCGAAAGAAATACTCACAAAATAATTGAGACAAATAAATAACTTTATTTGCTTGCTCTTTTCTTAGAAAGTTATTTCAACTCCTCCATCACTATTAAACTAATTGCAGTCTATAAATTGAAGTCGTTTCATGTATTTGGGGTTCACTCACTCTAATACATATATTAGAGTTATACTAGAGTCAGTGTGTCTAATTAAAGATATACTAAAAAGATGAGGCAAGAGGGTAATGTGGTAGTGAGAAAATAAGTACACACAGCATGAAAACTGTTACATCCCTCCCCAAGTCTTATCTTCCCAAGACCATCACCAGCAGAATCCTGATAGGGTTCAGAGTGACAACATTGCTGACTTAAAATCTCACTCAATAGACTTTAGAATGAAAACTACCTAAAAACCTTAACTGAGCAGAAAGATAGGGGTGCTCAAGACATCATGACTTATTGTAGCTACTTAGCTAGCTAAAATCCATCACCCCTTGGACTTCTTCACGTGTGGAAAAATATATTTCTTCAGTTAAGCCAGTATAATTGGGTTTCTGCTACATGTTTCTGAGTTAATCTTTGGTTCATAAATACATTACTCTTGGTCATTCATTTATTGTTTAGCATAATAAATACTGGGGAAAATCCAGCTATTTTTACAGTAATTTTAAATAATTCAAATAAAATTTTACAGTAATTTTAAAACTTATTTATTCATATTACATACAATATTTTCCAATATTCACTTTCCTCAGGGATCTCACAATGCAGTATATAAATTTAAAACTGTAGAATTACAACATAATCAAAAATCTAATGCTATGCCTATAGCCATAACTGCCCTAGGATTTCATATTTCTTAGAAATCATTGCTACCAGTCAGATTTGTTTATATGAATCATTACTCAAAGAATTAGGATCCTAGAGTTGCATAAACATTGGTATGTCAGTGATACCAGAAAGCATAAAAAACAATCTTTAAACTTAGCTTTTTACTTTTTTCTGACTTATACAGGAAGACTGTTGGATGAAACCCTACACACATAACAATCTATCTAATTTCAAAGAAGAAAAAAGTGCATAGCCACTTTTGGAGTTTAGTTGATGTTTCCCTGTTTCTAAATAAATGGAAGGCAAGCATTCTCTTACCAATGTCTGAGCCCCATCTTATCGCCTCTACTTTACAATTAGCAGAAAATAGCTATTCAACTTCCTTTTAAAACATATGCAGACATTTACGCCAATCTATCAGCTATGGGTATGTCAAACCAAGAGACTTATAAAGGTTCCACAACCTCCCCAAACAGCATTACCAGCTGGTGTGTAAGTGATCAAACACATGGCCCTATGTGGTATTTCAAATCACAACACATTTCTCTCCTAGTCACTATTGGTTTGTGGCTAGCTCATAATGCAGCAGTATATTCAATCCACCTTCAAACGTCCCTGTAGTTTTATAGTTACAGCACTATTTAAAAAAAAATTATGAGTCTAAATCTGCTCTAAGACCCAAGGCAATCTCTGTGAGCATCTATATATAAATAAAGTAAGTTACATACTCCAACATAAAAACAGCATAGAGTAAACCTTTTTATTCCAAAAATAAATAAATAAATAACCTCTAGCTCATTTGCCTAGGTCCTTCTTTTCTTCTGAAAACTCATGAGCATAGTCTTTACATTTATCCTTTCTGTCAGTATTCTGTCTTCTAAGCTTCTATCAAAATGCCACATTGAACTTTGCTTCTCTAGCTCACAACTCCAAACTCATCTACATCCCCTCCATTAACCAATTCCACATGTCTATGAACCACATGGTTGGCTTTATCCCAGAAATAGCCCCATTCCTTGATATCATTTTGTTGTATTAACTATTTTGATTGTCGCTGTGAACAAATATTTGACAAGAAGAAACAATAGAGAAAGACTATTTTAGACCATATGTTCATGATAGGGATATATCACATTAGGGGCTCTAACTGTGTCTGGACTCCCCAAAGCAGTGCTATCAGTTAGTGACCAACTGTTTAAACATTTAAAGTTGTCAAGTACATTTATATTCAAACCATATAGTAGCACTCAAAATGTTTTGTCAACATTAAAGTCTTTCTTACAGTAGTATCTAAAAATAAAAGTCATATCCACCACATACAACATATATTCTACTTTCAGATATTTCTATTAAGTACATGTAAGTCTCAAAGGAGTAAAAGTTATAATTCTTCTGCTATATTCAAGAAGTACACAAGAAAAATTAATTGAAAATGCTGATTCATTGTTTGTATATATAATAGAGTTATATATTTCTCATTTTTATGTTTGTGTTTTCTCAGTAGCAGTTTTTTAAAGGTCAAATATAATTATATGTTGACAAATAATTAAACTAGAAATGGACCAACTGCTGGGGTAGTACTGACACAGCATGGTTCTTATTACTTGGTTTATCATCTAAGCCAGACTGTAAAGGCCAGTTCCTAGGGGAAGAGACTACATGAAACATGAGAGAGCAACCAAATTGTGACCACAGTGATACACTTAATGATGCTCCCTGTTCCTGCAGCAGCAAGGAAGGGGAAGTCAGGGAAGAAGGACTCTGAAGTGTATGGATGCCTCATTGTGCTGTCAGGGAGGGCTCTTGGCACCAAACAAGAACCTTGTGGAGCTGCTGCATAGACCTGGGACATCAGTTGAAGGGACATGGTTGGACAAAGTGTTGCACTGAAATAATCAACAAGAGGAGCTACAGAAACCAGAAGAAAAGGAAAAGAGGAAAAAGAATACACGAGTCATTCAAGTGATTCACTGAATTTATGTGAGAGGTACTAAAGCCTCTGGAATTCTCTGAAGATGTGGACTGTGAAGTTGTTCTTACTCTAAGACCTCTCATATAGAAAAAATGTGAGCAATGCTGAAAAAAAGAAGCAATATCATAAATAAAACTGTTCTTAGACAAAACACTTGGTCTTAGGGTCTTCAGAAAAAGGTCATATGAGGCAATAATGAAGTCAATTGTCAAAAGTACTTAAGTAGACAACAGAGCAACGGTCCAAAAGAGAGATTATCCCTCTTTGGTAAAGATATTTCAGTGAAACCAAAGACAACATATCAGAAATGGTAACAGACCAAAGGTTTCCACCATTTAGGAAGTTATTCTCAATTTATCAAGAGCACTGTATGTTCATAAGGTGCTTTCTGTGTGTTAACACTATTGTAAGGATTGTGGGGAACAAATAAATGACAGGTATCATTCCTTCTAGTTCTCTGGGTGATGGGTGATGCTAGGGTTGGTTACAGAGGAACACACAGACAAAGATGCATGGTAAACTAGAGCAGAAGACAAAGACTCAGTAAAAATAGAAAATGAAATCTTGTCACAGTGAGGTCAGAAAAAATAAACTTCAGAAGACAGGAAAGATGGAGTGCTCCTGAAATACATGGCGATGCCGCACACAGTTGGGAGTTTTGTTGTTAAACATAGTTCCTCATTCATCACCCTGTAGTCTCCATCTGACTGAAAGAAAGCATGATCAAATCTTGTATAGCTCAGACCTTGTGTTAAAATAAAGATGTGTCTGACAACTGGAGAAGCATCCGCAATTGTCTTAAAATAATAAATGAAATTCACATATTTTGTGTAGATTCTTGGATAGTTGTGGTGGTATTGTGTTCCCCAAAATATTGTGTACTCTAATAAATTTATCTGGGGTCAGAGAACAGACAGCCTCTAAATACAAAGGCTAGAAAATGATGGCACTCACACCTTTAATCCTAGCATTCCAGGGATAGAAATCCCTCTGGATCTCTGTGAGTTCAAGGCCACATTGGAAATAGCCAAGCATGGTGACACACGCCTTTAATCCCAGAAAGCCAGCCTTTAATCCCAGGGAGTGGTGGTAGAAAGCAAAAAGATATATAAGGCGTGAGGACCAGAAACTAGAAGATTTTGGCTGGTTAAGATTTGGCTGGTTAAGCTTTCAGGCTTTGGAGCAACACAGTTCAGCTGAGATTCATTCTGGATGAGGACTAAGAGGCTTCCAGTCTGAGGAAACAGGACCAGCTGAGGAACTGGTGAGGTGAGATAGCTATGGGTTGTTCTGTCTCTCTGATCTACCAGCATTGACCCCGATAACTGCCCTCGGGTTTGATTTTATTAATAAGAACTTTTAAGAATCCTGCTACAGATAGTTATGAATACTTCCTCAACAATGCATTTTGTATTGAAGAATATGAACATATGAAAAGAACAGAATATATTTCAAGATTGTCAAATCCTTAAGGATGTATCTTAGTCTTCTATAAGAAACCCCTGATATTAATAAAGTTAGACCACTGAACAAACAAACAAACAAATGATCTCTCAATGCATAAAAATGGAGAGACCACATAGTAAATACAAGTAGTATTCAATAGTTCAGCAATGCTCACCAAAATTTGAAAAACAGAAAACTATGAATGTAAAGGAAGTACATATCTTATCCCTTTAAAGAGGAGGGGGATGTCCTTGGAGTTTTGTTGTCATTTTATAAAAACTATACATATAGTTGTCTCCAAATTACTTATAAAATGCTAAATATTGAAAATAAAAATTTCCTGTATCAACAAAAGTGTCAGAGCAAAATTGTAGACTCAGAGAGGACTTAGGGGCAATTGTAAGCTCAGGATCCATAGATGCAGATTCACCAACCACGTCAAAATCCACAGGCCACATTTCCTTTCGAGCTCTCCAGTCAATACTGCCACAAACATCCAGACACTGCAGTGGTGTTTTGTTTTTTTTTAAACTTTCTGTTCTTTAAATTTTAAACACAGTAGAATCTTAGAAGTCCACTTAGTCCTCTTCACTATGCTTCTATTTACTCAGAAGGAAATAGGCATGGAGAACTCAGGTGATTGGCTCAGGCAATAGGTGAGTGGATGTCAGCTGTCCTAATCACCAAGTCAGGGCTGAGAACACATGAACACCTGGCAAATGAGTCTTCATGAGTGAGAAAGCTACAACCATTCAGTAGTTAGGGAGTGGTGTCACCTTGTATCTGTATGACCAGACAATAACACCCAGGCAAACATTTGGTTCCTAACAGACAAATACAATAGCTCCCAGTAGACAAGTCAACAGCAACTGAGGTAGAGTGAAGGAATGTGACATTGGCCATTTGCTGAAATAAGCACAATTGGAGCACCATACACAGAGAGAGCTAAGTGCGGATCAAAATAAAAAAAAATGTTGATCAAATCAGCCAGATTCTGTCTCCATTCAATAGCATATAGTCACAGAAGATTAGCTATTCATTCAGTAATCTCCTTGGGTCCATCTTACAAGTCTTTAGAATCTTATCACACCTTCAAAAATCATCTCTTCACAGCTAAAGCATTTTATCTTTGACTAAACAAATCTCAATCAGAAAGAAGGGAGCTTTGAAACCATAAAGGTCACAGCTCCACTCACAACTACATATCTATTCCTCTAAGTCTCTAGAAGGCATCTCTTCGCCTTCACATAGGCATTTTTTTTTAATTATTGAAGAATTTATTCTATGAAAGTACTGAAAACTAAGATAACTGTTTCTCTGCTTCCCCACTGTTGTATTAGGGGTACAATCACCAAGAACAGATTAGGATTAGCATTATCCACTTCTCAAGACGTTATCTGCAGACAGACTCTCTTGCTTTCTGTATGCTTTCAAGATGTGGTAGAAAAACCCAAAGCAGTGCTCAAGTTGTGCATCTCAGGCAGGATCCACACCAGCAACTCCCAGGTCAACAGACTGTGGCTACATCATAGGTGTGATTTGGACAGCAGTGGCAAAAACATCCTCTCTCTAGTGGCTTAACATCTCCCTGATAACCCTTTTCCCTCCATGATAGCTTCAAATGATGTCATTTCTTGGTTACAATCATTTGGTTGGATTTTCTTTATTTGATCCATGAATATTATTTATTTCTGTATCCCCTTTTTTGGTGGTAATTTCTTTCAGGATTTCACTGGTAAGTCAAAGCTCAGAGTCAGGTCACAAATTTTACTATATCACTTGATAATGAAATAAACTCTCAGACAAGTCCTATCTTTTTTCAGTACATTCTGTCATCCCATCTGGCCAGGTGACACCACAAATGAACCTCAGTTTGTCATTCAGCAGTTCTGTGTTGAAGAATAACAGCAAGAACATGGGCATCTGAGTCATTGGATTCCTTTGAAAAATGTTCAGAAAGAAGGCCTCCCTCTATGAACCACTTGCTGTCAATCATGTTGACATAAGCTTTCCTTCTGGCATGTTTCCACTTTCAGTCACTCCAGTGTTCCTACTTTTCTGAAGGATGTCTAGTTCTTCCTGTAGTCATAAGCAGTTGTCTATCAACATAAGTGATGAGTCCATAGCCTCTGTCCTCCCCCTGCTCCTTTTTTGTTTTGTTTTGTTTTGTTTTGTTTTTTGAAATTTGCTTCCTCATAAGATGCCTCTCCATCATGAGTCACTAGAAATGGTTTGGCTACAAGGACTATAGAATTATCTTGTATTATGAAATGGCCATATCTAGTCAATCTCCTACATCACACATAGACACAGACTTATTTGTTACATAACCAACTAGCAGGGACTGGCTGGATTGTGCAAGGGACTGTACAAAAGTGAGTCTGGTTTGCCTGCAATTTCTTATTCCCTCCTTATATTCTGCCAAAATTTCATGATGTTTTCCTGAGGATGCCAGTCTTGGCTGGATCATTGCCTGAACACAATACATATTATGGTCAGGTGAAAGGCACAGCCAGCCCTGGTGTACAAAAGGCATCCTGGAATGTCCATGGTGCAGTTCCCTGCTTTGCCCAGGTTATTTTTTCCTGGATGACAGACATTAACAACCTTAGTAAGACTGAGTTTTATCCTTAGGGATTCTGCTAGTTACCTGGAGCAGAGGTTGGTTGAGCAGAACCAATTCTTGCAGGAATGTGGCCAATGCTCACATACTTTGGGAGAGTAGAGATTTCCAAACTCTTTCCTCCTTCAGAACTCTCATGCTTTTCTTGGGGCACTGTGGCATGACCAGCTTACACAAATTTTATCCTTCTAATAACATACATTAGCTAGTATAGATCAGGCATTATTCAGGGTGGTTTATATCTATTATTGAAATTATTCCATTCTGTTATAAGGCAAGAGGTATTATGAAGCACATTTTTGAGATGAGGAAAGTTTCCAAAATTTCTCAAGAAAGCAGCAGTAGCATCTGGACCAAGTATTTGACCCAAGACTTCTTGGTGTAGCATTTCAACTATAATAACCTTACAGAAAAGGAAGTTAATAAGTACTAGCTGTGAAAATGGAAAATGTATATTCATATCTCACCTCTTTCATGTAGCATTCTTTAAAGATCAAATTGAAGTTCCAGTAGTTTTAATCATAAAATATTAATAAGTGCAATAGTAATGATAAAGATAAGAATAACAATAGCCATGCCTACTTCACAGCATTGATTTAAAGACACGGTCACACAATAGATATAAAATGATTTAGCTAGGTATGAAGCATTATACCAGCTGATAAATATATTATTATTATTAAGTGACAAAAAGAAATCTCCATGAGGCCATCTGATTTACTATTTATCACTGTTAAGGTGGTTTTAAAATCCTTGAGCTGAACAAGTGCATACTGTTTTTCAATAAAGCTAAAAATCATTGGTTCTACAAATTATTTCTTCCTTAAAGTGTACCTAAATGCTGGTTTGTCTTGAATGTCTCATTGGAGGAGGATTCATATCAGCCTTTCAAAAAATCTTCAAAAAAAATTAAAGGGCTATAACAGTGAAATGATTGATCTCAGCAGTTGTTGAAGGTAGTATTTAAATCATAGGAGAAAGGAGATGTGGATTTTAAAACAATGCACTGGCAATTTCAATATAAAAACCTGTTTGTTCTCTCTAGATGCCATGAACTTTCCCACTTTCCTAAAATAATTCCATTAACCAAAAGCCATGTTAATGTAAGTGATTCAGACCAATTAGGAAATTTCTCATGACTCCATTGGGCACAAAGGAGCTTAGAGGTCAGTACCTTGCTTTTCAACTAGTCTACATGTTTGAAACTGACTAATTTTTCCCTTTGATACATAGGGGATTTTATTTGGTGTGTGTGCATGTGTGTGCGCACATGCACTTGCGTGTGTGTGTGTGTGTGTGTGTGTGTGTGTGTGTGTGTGTGTGTGTGTGTGTAGCCAGTACAGAGCTCATAGCCCTCCCTCTTCCCCAGTTCCTAGTTTTCAGGGAGTACACATCTAACTTCTTTGAACTGAAGATTACCTTTTTGTTGTTTTCTAGAACATCCTCATTAAAATTGTGGGTGGTTTTTTTATATAAAATAATATTATATTTCTGATAAATTTGGATTATTTCACCTTTTACTGTCTTCTCTGTTTAGCCTCATTCTTTCTTAAATTGGTATTAAAAAGAAAATGATGTTTCCCAGGGAGAAATAATTGCTCTCCATGAGGTTTCCAAAATTATTGCTAACTCAAAGTGGGCTTGGTAACTGGCAAGGATAATTCCAGCCTTGCCTGTCAAGCAGACAAACGGCTAGAAATAATGAGCAGTTTGAGGATGCACTTCATACTGCCTTGCTCTGTGAAACCCAGCCGACCTCTCTAATTTGAGTTTGCCAGCTTCACTTCACTACACTGCTTCTGTACAATCTGGCGATTTCAATTGTGCAGCTTTGATTTGTATTTCCTTCTATTCTACTCTGGCACACATAAAATGTGGGCATAAAATCACCAGTGAAAACACCCTTGGGGGGCTCACCACCAGGATGGGGTCCCAGCCTTTGAATTTTTCTCTAGCCTCATGCTCTGCTCTTGGAATGGAATTGTGTTTGTTCATCTGATTGATTGTTCAATTTGTCACCAGCCTGCTATAATTTATGTCCCCTTGAGTGCTAATGTGATATTAGAACCAGAGGGAGAAAAAGAATACAAGACATGTCATAGAGGAGAGGGAAAAAGCAATGTCACAGAATTTTACAGAGACACCACACACCATGCCTGCTTTCTCCTCTCCACTCTAAGTCCCTCCAGCATATTGTAATTTCTGCTTCTGTCAACTGGATCTTATTTGATTAAAAGAAAAAATAGTATTAAACTGCCTATCAAAACAAGAAAATATCTTCCTTTTTCTCTTATTGTATGTTATACAATGGGATTGAGTTATAACCATTTAAAAACTGCTAATTCAATGGTTAGTAGTCTTATCTAAAAACATAAATACTACAATCACAATACATTGTTACACTGATATCTTAAATCCCTCACCTCTCTCTTCATCCATACATTGCCATGTGGCTTTTCATGATTCCCTCCCAAAAGATAGAATGCTTTTGTTTTTCTTAATTCTGAACTTGGTTGCCTGACTTGCTACCAGCTGTAGGGCATTCACACTTGAGAAACTGAGCACCTAAATGTCTGCAACAACCTCTAAGCCATGAAAATGTCCGTGTTTGCCTGCTGGTAACTGAAAGCACACAAAACAGAAACACATCAATATAGTCACATCCACCAAGACCTTCCTGAACCAGCTAAGAGCCCTCTATAAGCATGCAAGCAAGTCCAGTGGAGACCAGCAGAACTGCCAAGTCAACCTAACTGCTTGCAGACCACAGGAAGTCAGCCAAAGTCACATGAACATCTAGAAAGATGATAAGTGACAGATGCATGATTAATAGATAGAAAAATGATAGATAATGGAGATGACAGGTAGATAGGTAGATAGATAGATAATAGTAAATGAACATGATAAATGATAGACAGATGGACAGATGATAAATAGATGATAGACAGATGGACAGAGGACAGTTGATATATATGATAGATACACAGATAATAGATGATAATTGTACACCTGGAAGGTGTGGCTGCCTGTGATTATTTTATTTTGTCAATAGATAATTGATATCAACATAGACAGCATATATATGCATAAAAATATGCACATATTGTGAAATTAATACTGAGAGATGTGTTGGAAAGTAAAACTGTGTTTCTGAATAGTTATGTTTAATATTCAAATATGTGCAAACAAACATTATATTCAATTTAGAACCATTAGTGTTTCAATCATAGAAAAGGATCATTTTTCCTACAGGCACTTTACCTAAGAGCCTGTTGCCTAAAAGGAGTTTTCTAAGTATTCAAACTCCCTTTCATGGTCCATGCATATAAGTAAATAATCTATTCTTTGTTTTACATATTTGATGTAATATATATTGATTATTTAGCTTTCAGGATACTTTTGTTTTTATTTTTATATTAACAAATATTAAATCTGCAGCAAATTGGGAAATATATAACTACTTTTTATTGATTTTTTAAAATATTTTAGTCATTTTAATATGATAAAACAAAAACTTTCGCCAAATAAGATGGTTGTTTTTTTTTTCTGTCAATAATAGTATCTGGTGGTTTTAAAGAAAATGCCCCCAAAAAGAGAGGCACTATTAAGAAGTGTAGCATTTTTAGAGTGAGTGTGGCCTTAATGGAAGAACTGTGTCACTGTTGGGGTGGGCTTTAAGGTCTCCTATGATCAAGACACTGCCCAGTGTTTCAGCTCACTTTCTGTTGTCTACAGATGTAGAACTCTAACTCCTTCCCCAGTACCATGTCTGCCTACATGCTGCCATGTCCCACCATGATGATAATAAACTAAACCTCTGAAAATGTATTCCACTTTAATTAAGTGATTTTCCTTTACAGGAGTTGCTGTGGTCATGGTGCCTCATCACAGCAATAAGAATCCTAAGACATACTGTTATAGTTTAAATATTAAATTCCTCCTTCCCTAATACCTGCTCTTTTGAATGTTTGTTCCATGAATGGTGGTGCTGTTTTTTTCCAGATGTAGTGGGTGGTCAGATGGGTTCACCAGCAGAAACAAGTCATGAAGCATGAATTCAAAAGCTATCATTAGTCCTTAGTTCACATGGTTCAATGTCTTCACCTTATTCTTCCACTACCATGAGCTCCACCATAATAGACTAGGGCCTTCTTAAACAATGAACTATAATAAATCTCTCCTCCAATAAGTTGGGACTATGAGGAATTTTGTTATAGCAACCCATAACTACTTATTATCAACACTAATCATTAATAGAATCAATTATAAGCTGAGTAATCTTGATACAGTTCAGTGTTGAACTGTTTCTGCTAACCATGCTGTATCACCTAGCCCAGTGTTTCTCCATGGACTAAGTATGCTAGATACGTTTTAAACTCATTTTACATACTGTAAACCTAGAAATATTAATAGTCCAAACATTATTTTTAATTGGGTAATGTATTTTAAGTGTTCAAAAGCTGATTAAATATAGTAAGAAAGAGGCAATGACAACCACATCTTCATAAAATGAAGTGTATCTGATTAAAATCATTAAATATATTAAATATTTTGGCATGAACTGAAATGTATTTCTCTTTATATAGTACTGATGTCCTCACTCTGTTCAAGGGTACAAGCAATTCAGGACACTTACCTTTGTATGATCAATTAATGCCAAGGAATATAAAAATGTGGCGCAAATCAGAAAAGCAGCAAAATGGATCTGTATCCCAAAATTACTCATTCATACACCCATTCTCAATCAGCAAATGGCAAAGCCTAGTTATTTGTTTTGTTTTTGATTTATTTATTTATTATGTATAGAGAAGAGGGCACCAGATCTCATAACAGATGGTTGTGAGCCACCATGTGGATGCGGGGAATTGAACTCAGGACCTCTGGAAGAGCAGTCGGTGCTCTTAACCTCTGAGCCATCTCTCCAGCCCGGCAAAGCCTAGTTAAAAAAATATACATTTCCCATGTGAATTGGAAAATGAAATATTAAAACTATTTTATGTTTTACAGATCAGTTTAAATTAAATCTAGCTTTAGGAACTCAAGAAATAAGCCAACAAATATCCACAGTCAACATTCTAGTCTATCTTCTTCCATCCATAATAATAATGCCAGACTTGCTCCACAAAAGAAAAACTATGTATTAACCCCAAGATGCAAATTTTTAAACTTCAGGGGAATAGATTTTGAAATATTACCCCAAAATACGGGGTTTTTTTCTTATTATTATTATGTACTAAGGTGCCATACTGACAATGGCAGAAGCATCGGTAGAGATGGGAGCACCATTGCAATAAGACCTAAAGCACAGGGTCTAGGATCCCATCTTCCCATGTAAAGTATCTCTGGACCTATGTTGAATGACAAACATGCTCAAGGTTAGAAAAATTAATTCTTACAGAAGATGCTCTGAGGGTGGCAGGAAGACTTTTGCTGGTTTTCAGTAGCAGAAGGATTAGGCTGACAAGCATAACTGAGCCACACACCACTGGATTCTACTTTACCAAGCTAATAAAGAGTAGTGCATCTCTGACTCTTTTGCCTGCTCTTAGGACTCTTTTCCTCCTATTGGGTTGCCTTGCCCAGCCTCGTATGAGGGCTTTTGTCTTGTCTCATTGTATCTTGTTTTGTCCTGTTTGGCTGTTGTCTTTTGGAGGCCTGCTCTTTTCTGAAGAAGGAATGGAAGGGAGTGGATTTGGGGGAGAGTAAAGGAAGTAGGGGAGCTGGGAGGAGTGGAGGAAGGGGGAACTGTGGTTGGGATGTAGTGTATGAGAGAAGAATCTATTTTTCCATAACATAAAAAAAGCTATTTCAATATTGAAAGCTATTTCATTAAGTGAGACATAGGTGCCCATTTCCTAGACCTTTACCATAGAAGTTTTTAGATATGCAGCTGCCGAAATGTGATTTGGTTGAACTCCACTGAAACAGTGCCCTCAAACGGACACTGGTTTCAATACATACCTCCTCAGAAAACCTCATCATCTTGACTAAATGGCTGTAATTCACACAGCAATCTTATACAGTACACACTGCAAACTGGCAACTCCAGCACAAACTGGTGGCCAGACAGCTGTAAGGGAGCCACACTGATGAGTCTTTGTCAACAAAACTTCTGAACCCAGTCATGCACACATAATACAGAGAACAAGAGGGAGAGGCAGGCTTTACTGCCTCGGACTGAAACATTTAATATGGTTATTTATAAAGGGAGTCCTTTATAAATGGCTGTAAATGAGGGAGAGTAATGGGTAGGTAGGCAAATAGACAGACTTAAAATCAGCAAAACACTAGCATACTGCTTTATGTTCAACACCTATTTCTAGTTCAGGTGTTCTGTCATTGTTCTACACTTGTCTATTTACAAACCCAATAAAACGTTCTCCTAATGTTTTTAATTTATCATTCATATTTATGGTCATGCATCTCCTCCCTGTTTCTTGTCTGTCCTATGTAAGCTGCCTTGTTCTACAACTGTTAAGGGAATGGAGAGAAGCCCTATCTGGGGTATCACGTTACTGGGAAAACTGAGGTTTCCTCTTGGGGTTCTTAGTCTCCTTAATAAAACGATTTAAGAACAGACTCAGAAGGAAGTTTGAGGACAATTCTATCAGATTTTAAAAGATAAAACACTGAGTCAGCAAGCTGTAAATTTAACAGCTTCTCAGAAGAGGATGATGAAAAAGAGGAATAGAGAAAAACATGCCAATGTAGGCAGCCATTATATTCAACAATAAGGCTCAAGGCACTGTATGGGATGAAAAACAGAAAGTCTAAAGTGCCAGGAAAAGAAGTAGAATGAAAGGAAAAATTACATTTTTCTGAGTAAGGATTTAGGAACACAAGCAGGCTTAAACCAGCTGTGTGGCTGTGCCTCCCAAAGCAGCTGCACAAGCAGCAGGAAAAGTGTATCATCTCATTAAAAGGATAAATATTCCTCCCTTCTCTTTAGCATGGGTTAAGGTGAATCTGCCTTCCTAAGGAGTGCTCCCTTAGGCAGGCAATTGATCTGGCCAATAGCAATGTGAGTTCTACACTCTGTAGAGTTAATTCTCTTCAAAGGAAGGACATGGAAGCCCAAAGTGTCAGGGAGACCTTGGCTAGGAAAGAGATTTTTAAAAAAAGGAAGAGTTACACTTTTCTGAGTAAAGACTCAGGGGAGTGGGCAGGTTTAATTCAGCCATGTGAATTAAATGGCTTTTAATTGGCTCCATAAGCAAGTGCAGTAGGGGTAGACAGGGACTTCTTCAAACTTGTTTGTGGGAAGAACTCAGAAAAGTTTGGAGACACTGGCTATGAGCAACACTCAATGAGAGATCCTTTTTCTAATTCACAGGACTAGAGTATTGATAGGGATTAAATATTAAAATGTGCTATGTGGTTTCAGGTGCAAATAAGGAATCTATTTTAGAAATGAACTAAAGGCTATGTGCTGAATTGCAGCAAAGATTTTGTCTACCTTTTATCCTTGTCTTGAAACTGGGAGAGGTTGTACACTAGAGTGAATCATCACCCCCTAGGCAGCTTTAACTAGGTTTCTAGTCAGAATTGTGAGCAAAAGCAAGTGTGAAAGACTCAGGGTTGCAGAGGTGGCTCACTAGATAAAACTCTTGCCATGAATGCTTGAAGACCTGAGCTCAAATGCCCAAACCACACATGAAGCTAGCACCCACCTGTAATCTCAGTGCTCCATGAGGAGATGGGAGGTAGAGACAGGAAAATCCCCAGAAGCTCCCAGGCCAGGCCATTACCAAAACTGGTGTTTACAGCAATGCAAACGGAGACCCTGTCTAAAGAAATGAAAGGCTGCCTGGCGGTGGTAGTGCACGCCTTTAATCCCAGCACTCGGGAGGCAGAGGCGGATCTCTGTGAGTTCGAGGCCAGCCTGGGCTACCAAGTGAGTTCCAGGAAAAGGCGCAAAGCTACACAGAGAAACCCTGTCTCGAAAAACCAAAAAAAAAAAAAAAAAAAAAAAAAAGAAATGAAAAGCTATATAAAGTACTCCTAATAAAAGGATACTAACAGCTGTGAAGATTGCCTGCAACTGGACTAGGTCCTCTGCATAAGCAAGACAGTTGTGTAGCTTGGTTTGTTTAAGGGCCCCCTGGCAATGGGAATAGGATCTATCCCTGATGCACGAATTTGCTTTTTGGAGCCCATTACCTATGGTGGGACACCTTGCAGAGGGGAAGGGCTTGGACCTGCCTCAACTCAATATACTAAGCTTTGCTGAATCCCCATGGGAGGCCTTACCTTTTCTGAGAAGGAGATGGGGGTGGGCTAGGGGGGAAGCTGGGGGGAGCGGGAGGATGGATGAGACAAGGATCTGTGGTTGGTATGTAAAATGAATTAAAAAAACTCTTGATTAAAAAAAAAGAAATGAAAGGCAAGGCAGATGCTATCTCCCTGGTCTGACTCTTCCCCCCCCCACACACACACATACACACACACTCATAAGTTTGAAGAACCTGAAATTTCCAGGAAGAGAAACTTAGATTGGAACCAAGAAAAGTGTCGCCTGAAAAGATGGAACTTACTAAAGAGAAGCCAAGTCCTTTGCACCAAGACAGAAGGAAAGACAGTGCTGGGAGAGTGTCTCAGGGATTGGGTAGGCCCATCCACAATAAACTCAAGGGTGCAAATGTTTGGCTCATTTGAAGGACTTATGTCTGGGAAAAGAGTTCCAGGGACTTCTGCGTTCACAGGACTGACAAGTGTTTGCTCAGGTTCAGGATCCAGGCACTCAGAGGTTGTAATACCCATGATCCACCGGTGTGTGGCTACTGCTCCAGCCTGTGACACACCTTGGCAATGTCCATATGCTACTGACTTTCCAGGGATTCACAGATAAGAACTTATCCTTGAACTCAGAGCACATTTTTGAACTTGAATTTTGAACAACGTTAAAATTAAGACCGAGGATTCTTGGAGATAACATAAATGCATTTTGCACTATAAATTAGACATGAGATTTTTGGAGCTCAGGGTAAAATGTAGTTAAGGGCACGTATTTGGCTATCAAGTTGACAAGAGGTCAAAATCTGATGAGTCATCTTTACTGTCAGCTTCAATAGACCTAGAAACTAAGTTAGCAAAGCACAACTCCAGCTGTGTCTGGAGACATAAACCTTGCTTTTAATGTTGGCACCCCTCACAATAGGCTGGGAAATGGGGTGAAACATAGAGAACAAGGAAAATTCCTACTAGCCTAGTCATCCCCTTCTTTCCCTGTCCTCCACGATGCAAGCTGGCGCCACACCCTTCTTACTATGATCAACTGAAACTGTGAACCATAGTAAATCTTACCTCCATTAAACTGAAGAAAAAGTAGATTACTGGAAGCACATGGGAATATAAATGTTAAAGATCCTGGTACCTTCTATGCCTGGATACAAAGTTACTATGAAAATAAGTAGAAAGAAAGACATCCTAGGAATATGTAGGCTACGTGAGTGGAAAAAGTGCAAACACTAAAATTAAAAGGACGTGTGGTCAAAATGAAGTACATACATTCCGGACACCAGAATTAAGACGAAGCTCTGCTACACACTGCAGCAGTCCGTCCAAGATTTAAACCTGATGAACAGATTCTCAGTACTCACAGGAACAGAGGTGGGTAGAGTTAGCAAACATATTGACAAAATCAAATGAACCCAGGTGGTAGTGACATGTTCAGCTTCTAGGTTCCCTATGGTATAGGGCAAAGGAACATGAGTTAGAAGATGGAGGAGATACACTGACTTTATGAAGGCTAAATTTTTACGTGTCTCTGAGGAAACTGCTATTATGGATGGGCACCTTGCCATGAACAGTTGCTCTGTGAACTCACTGTTGCCACTGGGTTGCTCTTGATTTCCTCTATCTCCATGTTTCCACCAGAGGTAATTTCTCTCCTTCTCCTTCAGGAATTCCAATTAATATTTCCAATACAGTTCATGGTAAAGAATTGTTACTCTTTCATCACAAATCCTTTTATTTTACCACTACTTTTGAAAGACTTTTAATTCAAAAAGGGACGTTAGATTGCTGGCTATTTTACTATTACAAAATTTATATAAATTTTATGATACTTTCCACCGTCTGACTTCTTCTGTTCTCTTGAGAAGTCAATCAGCTATTGTTAATGTTGTGTGAGAGGTAATGTGTTGTGTCTTAGGCTCTTTATAATTTATTTTTTATCTTTGTCTTAAAATACTCTACTATATAGAGTTAGTGGGTTTTTGTTTGTTCACATCTCTAATGTATCAGAGTTTGGTTTCACAGATCTTCATGAAACTTCAGCTTTATTACTTTCACCATTTTTGAAACATTTCCAAACTTATTGGCTTTGTTCACTATTCCTGCTGCTTTCTGTCTCTCTCTTTGGTTGCAAACACCCACCACCCACCCACCCCACCACACACACACCCAGAGAGAGAGAGAGAGAGAGAGAGACAGAGACAGAGACAGAGACAGAGACAGAGAGACAGAGACAGAGAGAGACAGAGAGACAGAGAGAGAGACAGAGAAACAGAGAGAGACAGAGAGAGAGAGTATTGTATGGGGGGTGCTCTACATGATAATCCCTTCAGAAATTATCCATCTCATTTACTGACTCACAGGAAGAATGCTGACAGATTGCCTCTGCTTTAAGATCATCTATATTTTCAAATATTTTAGAACTTGTATTCTACCCTCTCATGTGTAGTGCAGAACTATCAGCATATGGTACTTATCATAGCCTCTCCTTCAGGGATAACTTTTACTGCCATTATTGTTGCAGCAGTGAGAAGCTGCCTGAAATTCAATAGATTTCCACCTTTCATTTAGTTTCATGTCTCTTGCTCTGAGGATAGCTTACAAATCCTCAAATTCCTAGAAAGGAAGCAGCCTTCTTCTCTCCCCACTTCAAACAGTGCTCTATGTCTCATTTATCTCAAGAACTTTGCAGCTGGCTGCCCTACCAAATCTGTTATTCTGCTTACACTTCCTAAACCCCATATGATTCATGAGTGAAGCTTCTGGTTTTGTTGACCTTCAGCATTTCCCTCCCTGCTTTGTTCCATCAACCTTAAGAATTGGGACCTGACCCAAGAATAACACATGAATTATGGGCTCTCCATAATGAGCCTTTGATCTCTGAAGACATGGGAAATCCTCTGGTTTCTATAAAACTCTACCACAGCCTCAGATGGATTATTCATGAGTATACAGTTTTATCCATATTCTGTGTCCTCAGTGAGGATGTTTAAGTTTCAAGTTATCATGGCAGAAGATAAATCAGGAAACAGATAAAATCAGTGTGCTGTTCAAAAGTGCCAAAGAGAGACAGACATAATGATAGTATTCTGTCTATCCTTGTACCCACTGGCAATGTCTATGATCTTCACAAAGCCATGCTGTTCTACATCAGTAGCTATTTGATTGATAGTTGATCCTGTTCACTTTTTGCATCTTTCTAACTCAGCTATTCATCTCCCCAAATATTAAATCCCTCTTGAATATTTTCCAGTTTCAAAATGTATTAATGGTTTTTTAATGGACTTAATGGTTTGTTGTCATGCTGTGTGCTAACAACTTAAATTTCTTGTTGATCAAAACAATACAGAAAGAGAAAAGGGAAATCCCACCACCCTCTTGACTAATAACATTCCCTTAATGTAAGAGTCTATTTCAGTGTTAACTAACATGCTGTTTATTTATTCATTGTTTCATGAAAACAGTTTCTTTTTTCAACCAGGAGCTTCCTTTAAAACTGGGGGGGGTCCATTTTAATTTTGCAAAGCTTTCCTGTAAATGTATGTCACATAATCCACATATCTAGATTCAGGCTGTTTTATGCATTTCAACACTGAAAATAAGTGTCCCTAACTTTTATTCTTTGGTGACTTAACACATATCATCTGACAAATGAAATGATTAACAAGGCTGTAAACCTGGGTCTGAAATTGCATCCATGAAAACATGTCAGTCCTTATAAGCCTCATCAGTACTTGGACCTGTCGTGTACTGTATGCTCTGAAGTTATTACTCTCCTCACGTCTTGCTAGCAGTGGTGTTTCACTGAATATACCTTATTGAGATGGTAACTTCTTGAAGGTTCCTATAAAATGTTAAGTATGTTTTTATTTACATTCATAGAAAGTTTTCATCTTAGTAGTCCTTAATGGTGGCATTTGCCGTCACTTAGTCTTTTAAATTTGACCCAAATGTCTTCCCTTTGCCCCTCCTTCAAACATCAAAGCGATGAATTTGCTTCTCCTGGCTCTAGACTAATCCTGCCTTTGCAGCTACACATCCTGCTTCCCTGGGTCACTTGTTTTAATTTGTGTTTTTTCCAAAACAGAGCAAGTGTTTTCTCTACAACTTCATTCAAGCCTATTGGATACTTCCCCAACATGTTTTAACCATTTAATTTTCATGATAATTTCTGACTGGGTGTGAAAGACTTAGGTCACAAACTCTCACTGAACTAGCCTCTCAGCTGTGCATTGCGCCACTGTCACATGTGGGTTCTTGCTTCGGACCACTGTTGGGTGATATTTTTAACACACAAACTTTAACTATCATCTCCAACTATAAATAAAAACACCTCTGTAAAATACTTAAGGATATGTGAGGAAAAATATATAGTGGATATTTGTAAAGACAGAAGGGTAATCATGGGAGTGTAATGAAAGTCTTCCAGAACCCTGAAATGAAACACTTCCTGCAAACAGCAATGGACCAAAGTTACAAAACTAGGAGTCTAGTTGATCATATCAAGGAGTTCTGTAACCCTAGCTTTAACATGACAGAAGGAAAGTAATTCACTCAAGACAGAGCTAGAAATAGACTTCAAATAAAGTGAGACTCCCCTCTCCTATTAAGGATTGGATTATGGTACCACAAATAGAAATGTTGAAACTTCCATTCTAGTTCCCTTGGAATGTGATTCTACTTGGTAACAGGGCCTATAAAAGCATACTTAAATTAAAATGAGGATGTAAGTGTGGGACCTAGTCTAACCTGACTTGTTTTCCTATAAGACAAGAAGACTTGAAGACTTAAAATGCCAGGCTTGTTTACACTAAGAAATAGTCTCATGAAGGCATAGTGAGAGGAAATTTGTAAACACAGGAGAAAAAAGATCTACTACTACTTCCATCTTGGATTTCCAATTTCCACAAAAGTGAAAAAATAAATTGCTGTATATAAACATCTGTTCTGTGACATTTGTTGAGACAGCCTTAGAAAGCTAACATGCCCCAATAAAAGGTAGCATCCTAAGGAAAAGGGAGGTAAGAGAGCCACCTAACATTAACTGTAGGCAACAAAGAAGTTTGCCAGTTATAGCAAAGATGGAGAAGACTTCATGAAACCCAATGTTACAACCATAGTGCTTGACACATTTGTAAGGACGGGATTCAATTTTCTACTACCTTCCCAAACCAAGAAAAATGACATAAAACTTGCAATTTTAACAAGGTATACGTCAAGATTTTCATTGAATGACATATTAACCTAGAATGAAAAGTGCTAAAATCGCATTGGTAACAGCAAACAATGAGAAAGAGAAGCACATACCCAGTCCTCTGGATGAATCTAGTTCCCACAGTGGCTGAAAGAGCAATGTCTGTATTTCTCACCCATCCCATGGTGTGTAGATGTCTTTCTGGTGACTATATATGTAACATGTCTACCAGGCCACAGTGGGCCAAAACAACTACTTGAAGGTAGTGACAATACCACATCAAGGCAGACCTGGGGCATGATGCTTCTGGTTTGCATTTAGTACTGCCAAAGGCAAAAGGCATAGAATGGAGTATCCTGATACATGTATCTTAGTAGGTATAGAAGGAAAGGACAAAAACAGATGAGAAAAATATTTGAATGGTTCTCAATTTACAAAATCAACGAATGGCAAATTCACAGATTCTGGAAGATGGAAAGGTCTTAAACAGAATATTATATAATCTCCAACCTAATTAATTCAAGAAATAAAGTAGAAACAGAAACAACAAAGACATATGGGGGGAAAATCTACAAAAAGTAACTTCAAGTTATCCTTCACCTTTCTTGAAAATTGTTGAATGATTTTCTTTAGTCGGCAGAGAAAACAACCCACTCTGCATGCACACATTTTCTAAGGCTGGAGTCTTCCTATCTATCTAACTTTATTTGTCAATATATCAGTAAAGGTATCTGCTCTGTTTTCAGGCTGTCATCTGACTAGAAGCAGAATTTTCACTGTGCAGAGTACTGGGCTTTCCAACAACCACCTAAAATCTTCCCTGTGGTAAGCATCACAGGGTGTTCTCACCTCCCTGACCGCGCCAGCACACTCCACCACTCACTGTGTCACAGACACATTGTTCTTAAGGATGGGTACGTGTCTTTGTTCAGTTGAACTACTTCAAAGGACCTTTTCAATGACAATGGCTTAAAGCTATGGTTCCCACATTTGAGTCTAGTAACTGCATACAGTTCAGGGTTATAAATAATTTCTATCTCTCATTTGGTATCTCTCCTTGGCCTCTAGAACTACAGCAGAGAAAGGGTGATACAAACACCTAGTTTGTAGACAGGTTTGTCTTTGGACCACCAGTTCACAGAAAATGACACAGAAATGTATTATTAAATATGAAAGCTTCGCCTTAGCTTAGGCTTGTTCCACTAGCTCTTATAACTTAATTTGCCCATTTAAATTAATCTGCATTTTTATCATGTGGTTTTTTTTACCTTTCTTTCATTCTGTATGTCTGAATCCCCCTGTGTTTCATTGGAATCTCCCTTGCACCTCGATTATCTCATCCTCTTTTCTTTCACTGCCAGAAGTCCTGTCTAAATCTCCTGCTAAGCTATTGGTCATTCAGCTTTTTATTACACCAATCACAACAACACATTTTCATACAGTGTACAAATATTCCACAACACTTTCCCCTTTTTGTCTAAATAAAAAGTAAAGGTTTTAACTCTAACGTTGTAAAACTATATACAATAAGAACAATTATCAGGAAAGAATTATATTGACAATGTCTAGTCTATTTGTATTTGGCATATTTTGAGAAACTACTCTATTATCTATCTTATCTTGATGAATTTAAAGTTTTATACCTAAACCATTTTCTATCATGACTTGTATTACCATCCTAAAACACTCTTTTTGGATCTCAAAACACTTTCTCGTTTTATTAAATAAACAATTTAAGCTTTTATGTCTCTCAACCTTATATGCAATATTTTTCTTTCTTTCTTTCATTCATTTTTTTTTCAGTTTTTCAAGACAAAGTTTCTCTGTGAAGCAGTCCTGGCTGTCCTGGAACTCATTCTGTAGACCAGGCTGGCCTCAAACTAACAGAGACCAGTGTGCCTCTGCCTCCCAAGTGCTGAGATTAAAGGTGTGCACCACCTTTGTCTGTTGAGTTCCTTTTTTGAATTTGGTAACAAGGAAAACTGCAACTATAACCATCTCATCTTCAACCCCATCAGAGACCTGAAAAGAATATAGTATTAAACTTCCTGAATAAACAGGAAGTGCAGAGTAAGCAACTTCTCCAAACTAAGGGATGACAGAGACAGCTGGCTGCATATACAGTCACCCCAAGGTTCCCCTGCAATGTTGGGGCATCCATCTTCAGCTTACAGACCTAGAATATCTGACAGACTTTTCTGTGAAGCAGGAATTTTGAAGGACTCTCCTTCATTGTCTTGGCAATGTTCAACAATCACATTTTTTGTTCGAATTGGACAGCATACTTGCTCCCAGTGGCTTTGTCACAGCAAAAGCAAATTCCATATAGAGTTTCTTTGATGCCCATCATCCTTTTTTGAAGTAAATTGGTTCTTCTAGGACCAGACATGTCTCACTGTCATGAAAAACCTTAGGTTATTAAAGTATTTTAAATGCCATATTCTGTAGGTGTCTGAAGTGTTTGAAGACCATCTGTCTATGTAAATATATTTCTGTTTGACCTTGAAAAATACCTAACATGCCCACAAATTTGATTGTTAGATAACTAACTACTCACCTGTATTTCTTAATTCTCTTAAATAATTTGCAATAATGTTTTTCAAGGACTAGAAATTTATATATGTTGTTAAATGAGCTGCATAGGTACAATACCTTAAACAAAAAATGGAAACATATAATACAGTATAACAAAAAACCTTAAATTTTTATCAGCATATAAAAATCCATACCAATGTAAAATATTTAAGATTAGTAGTAGTTGTTTTTTTAGTTTAAAAGTAGATTCAATAATCTACCCTTTTTTCCTATCATTTCTATATCCCCTCTTTTTCTTTTTAGAACAAGATCTCTGAGTCTAATTTCTTTTGTTTAGCTTTTGTTCCTAGCCATTACTAATAACAACTTGTAACCAAACCCCCAAATGGTGATCAACATCAATAATTCACTAAATAACCAAAAACCACCCATCCCACCTCTTGGGAATGTAAGCATCATGTTCCCTAGACTGCTTCCTGTTGTCTGGCAGTAACAGCATCTTTAGAGGAATCTCAAAAAATTGGGATAATGGTCAAGTCCTGGGACAGTTAGCTGTTGTCTAGTCTTGTTTGTTTGTTTGTTTTTGTTTTTTTGAGACATGGTTTCTCTGTGTAGTTTTGGTGCCTGTCCTGGATCTCACTCTGTAGACCAGGCTGACCTCAAACTCACAGAAATCCACCTGGCTCTGCCTCCTGAGTGCTGGGATTAAAGGCCTGTGCCACCACCACCCGATGTTGTCTAGTCTTGGTATGATTGGAAAATGTAGGGTTTATTTGTTGTCTGGCCAGAGTAGTCTGTGTGGCTGGACCATCTTAGCTAGCAGTTCTGAAGTTGTTCTGGATACAGAATTTTGAGGAAAACTGTAACAAAGGGATTCTGAGAGGCTGGATCAACTTGCCTACTTGTCTTTATTGGTGTCTGGTTCTTTCTTTCTCCTGAAAACAAATAATATTTTAAATGTAACATAAACTATTATTAACACAAGTATGAAATGTAAACTGTGCACAAGTCAGTTAAGGGTATTTTTGTTTGTTTGTTTATTTTATGTTTGAACAGGTAAAATTCATTTGTTAACTTTATAAGTTTGTTTGGACTGTACAACCAAACTTCTGTCCACATCATATGAAAATATAGCATGTAATAACAAGTCACGAGGACTCTGTAGTCCACAATATTTATCATGTCTCATCCAGTCTCAGAGTTGTTACTATGTCAAGGGATTAGCATATACACCATCTGTCCTGCAGTCTTTCTTGGCTTTTTCCCTCAAGTGTGTAGCCAAGATCCCCCAGTCAAATCTGATCTACATTAACTTTGAAGGAATCCATACATTTTTGTTTCCTGTGGAAACAAAAGCAAAATTTCTCCCCCAATGTAACACGTTTAATGATTTCCATCCTGAAATTAAGACATTCTTAAAATATGTAGGTTAATTTAATTTAGCAGCTTCCATAATCTAATGCCTCTCAGCAGTTGTCATTCAATCATCAGCATTCAAAAAAATTCAAAGTCAACAAAGCATCATATAGGATCCAGATACCCTGTATATTTCCCATCTTTATGTGTATTTTTCTTTCATATTACTTTACTCTCTCTTTAAAGACTCTATTATTTTTAAAGTATTTTTTCTGTATCCATTTAAAGGTTTTTCCTGGTCTGGACCAATTTACTGTGCACCTACAGCCTTCACTTACCTCATGAGCTAAATAAACTGCCCTGCACAACACAGCTCTGCTGAGCACATGGCATACTAGCAGGAGGCTCCACCCCTACTCTCTTCCCTGAGAGCCTAGCCTCACAGTGGTGGTACCAGCAGCCTGTTTACTGCCCCGGGTCTGGCAAGTTCTGGGTCTAAGCTATAGTAGCCATTTCTACCCAGTCTCCCACCACTGAGTAACATGCTACCTGCTGCTCATAAACACCATTCAAGTGCTTGGTAGCAGGGTCTCTTAAAAGAGCCATGCTTCTATATGCTGCTAGTACAGAGCCTACCCAACAGACCATGTCACAAGAAAGCTTTCTCAGGCCTTGGATTTATGAGTTGGATGTTGGGCACCAAATGTAATCTGTCTTTCCTTTAGGCCACCAGCTCATAAAACAACAACAAAAACACGGAGACTTATTATTAATTATAAAACTTCCTTAGCTTAGGTTTTTTCCTACTAGTACCTATAACGTAAATTAACCCATTTCTATTAATCTACATTTTACCATGTGGCTTTTTATCTTTCTTTCATTGTGTATGTCTGACTCCCTCCATGTCTCATTGGCATCTCCCCTGCACCTCGATTACTTTCTCCTACTTCCTTTCTCTGCCTGGAAGTCCCACCTACACCTCCTGCCTAGCTATTGGCAATTCAGCTTTTTATTATACCAATCACAGCAATACATTTTCACACAGTGTACAAATATGCCACAACACCTAATGACCCTTAAGTATTCAAATTAGAATTTTCTCCCAATCTTAGTTTCTAATGTTTAGGATTCTAGACAGGCCTTTGAAAATATTGGAATATAAAAAGTGCTAATTCTTATGGTTTAGATCAACTGAGTTCCCAAAATCCCCTGTGGGAAAGGTTAGTTGGCACCTGATGGGCTTATGAAAGGTGATTGGATCCCTGGGATTCTAAATCCTCAGTGGATTAATTTATAACTGAATACAGAATTAGGATGTGAGGCTTGGAAACAGGTCATTGCAAGCATGACCTTGTTTGTAAGTTATCCCTAATCCTAATTCTCATGTCTCCCTGTTTCCTGGCCTTGTTCCACCATACACTCCTCACCATGATATTAAGTTTTCGATTGTCAAAGCAATACAAATCACTTACAGAAGATTTTGCCTTTCTTTAACAGAAAGGAGATTACTCAAAATATGTTACTCTCAAAGTAATTGGTAGCTGGTGTGATGCATATTCCCTTGGGGCCTTTCCTCAATGTAAGTGCACCTTCCTAATTGGTAAAGGATCTCTATATTTCTTTCTTCTGGATAGCTTTCATATGTTGCGAAAGCATATTCAGAGATTCTTGATAGAAAATAATACAAAATGGCAATATGTGCATGTTGCCTTCTTTAGAAGATAAGAGGATGCATCATGTCATGTGATACAAGTTTTAAAGATAAAGGAACTGATGACCTAACTTCCATGGAATCAAATTGTCACTTGCCTTGGCAGATATAGTTCTGCCTTTGAAGTGAAAAAAAAAATGGAGATTCTTTCCTTTAGCAAATTTCCTAGTACTGTTCCTACCCTGAAAGGAGTGGGTTGCTGTTGTTAAGCCCTGGGCTAATCTTATGCTTGGCAAATACTCACCTATTTTCTTCTGAGAAGTGCACCCCAGAGCCCCATTGTGGGGCCCATGTAGGCTACTCACTCATTCTCTTCAACATCCTCACCTCATACATGTCTCATCTGCTGTGGCTGGGACCAGTGTTTGTTACCAGAATCTTGAAAGACCAAAGCCAGTGGATAAGCAAGTGCTTCCTTGTTTTTGTGTTCCTTGGTTGCTTGATTTCTTTTCTAAAATGGAAACCAGTCTCAGAAAGTGAATCATATCACTGTGCAGGCCAAGTTCAAGTCATCAGGGAGATTTGGGACAGAGGTACAGAATTGAAATACTAGATGATATTCAGAGAAAAACAAAAGTAATAGATCATGCAGCTTAGAAAGAAAAAAAAACCAAAAACTTCATTTTTGAGGCCTGATCAGTTCCTGTTGTCAGTCTCCAGGAAGTAACTTTGAGTAACACTTACCCCCTTTTATATGGAGGTATCTTCAGTGCATTTTTCTTTCAGTGATGCCTGAATATGGGAAAGGTACAAATAGAGATGAGATTTTCCTTACGAACTGTAGAAATATGAGTATAATTGACACACCTCAAGGTCCATTTTAGTCCTTGCTGAACTTCAAGAGATGGAGACAGATTTAAGCACTTTTACAATATTTTCTGTCTTGTCCTAGAGTGATTGTAGCTGTTTCTTAAATGTCTTCTGATTGTCAAGAACATGCAACTAGGGTTTCCATTAGAGCTTATCTATCTCTGGAGGGGCAAACTGTGGTTTCTTCCAAGTGTCATATCTCTCTACTTTCTGGCAGCTTTGTTCAATTTCCAGTATCATAGTACCTTTTGTTCAAGTGCTGATAGTTTTAATGACCCCCAGGAGGGACCCCCAGGAGGGTTGGTCAATAAACTACTTACTCTGCCAAATAGGAAGATACACATCTGCAAATACAGCCATCAGAAGTAGAGAAAGACACCAGTGCTTCTGAGGATACTACAGGCTACATGGAAAGCTTGAGGAAGGTCTGGGTTTTATGATACTGCTTCAGAATGAAACAAAACTTACTCTGCCCTACGGGACATGGGAGGCAAGGAGTCTACTTTTCTCAGTCATGAATCTTCCTTGTTTTAACATCTCGTTCTGACTGCAACAACTCTTCAAATGATCATTTTCAAGATACATAGTTCTTGAAATATAGGCTATTTTCTGAATCTAAGTACACTCACAATCACCATTCTGCTTCTTTCTCGCACACAAAGTGTAGCTTAAAGAGCTGCATAAGTCTGTTGTGGCTGATGCTGCACATTCTCAGGGAAGTAGATTAGGGAAGCCCTTGATAGGTTAGGGGAATAACCTCCTTGAGTATAACAATGTTGTATAACATGAAGGCAATAGCTAGATGTGGTGGACAACACCTTTTATTCCAGCACCCAGGAGGTAGAGGTAGACAGATATCTATCAATTACAGGCCATCCAGGACTACATAGTGAGACCCTGTCTAAATAAATAAAATAGGTAATGAATATAAGCTAGGAACCTGAAGAAAAGAACTGGCTGACAGATTTTAATAATAGACTATGGTCAAGGAAACTTCAAACACCATTTGACTTCTCTGGACAGATTACCTCCACACAAAAGAACGAGTAATATATACCAAAAATAAAATTCATACAAACGCTCAGAATTCAGCCAAGACCATAAAACTTATGTGATAAATAAGCTTGATACAAGAAGATAATTTAATTATTAATTGTTTTGCTCTACCAAAACATGGGTAAACTATAGAAAAAGCAAAAGGAGTCAGTGCAGAGGAAAACGTGGCTACTGTTGGGTGTTGTCCTCATTTGCTTTCTGTTGATGTGACAAAGACCATGACTAAAAGCTCCCTGGTGAGGGAAAGGGTCTATTTAGTTTCTACATACTGATCACATCCATCATTGAGGGAAGTCATGGTGGGAATTAAGGAGGAACGCTGCTTTTTGACTTGCCCCACATGACTCACTCAGCTTACTTTTTTATATAACCTAGGACTACCTGCCCAAGGTAGTACCACCCATATCTGTCACTAATCAAGAAATGCCTCCAATCTGATGAAGACATTTTCTCAGTTGAGGTTTCCTCTTTCAGACAACCCTAGTTTGTGTCAACTTGACCAGACACTGAGCAGCACAGATGTGAAACAGGGTCAGTTTCTGGAATCTAAAAAGGGAAGATGGGTGGAGAGGGCTGGCCATGAGTGTTCTGCTGGTCACAATGGCTGGAAAAAAAAAGGGTGGGGGGAGTTAATCTCATTGTTTTTGTCTTCCAATCCACTCTGATGGCAGAGCCTGGATGAAAGTCAGAGGTCTCTGCAGCCACAAATCACCCTCATATTCTGTGAAAGAACACACTCCTTTCGGAAAGATAAAAAGTGTTTCTGTTGAATCAAAGATGAAAAGCCCCTGGAACTGAAGCTATGAAAACTTTACTGCAGATGAAGTAGAAAAGATCTTTAGCCTAGAGCAAAATAAATAGGTAAATAAGTAAATATTAAATGAAGCCTTCTAAAAGGCATTTACTACATATGAAGAGAGCATTTTAAAATATGTTTGGCACTCTCAGCAGGATATGAAAGAATCGGCGTTTTTGAAACAGAAACAGAAAGTTCATAAAGATAAAATAAAAGAAGTAGACAGAGCTAGCTACCTAATCAATTGAGAATTATTTAAAATTGAAGACATAGAAGCAGAAGCAATAACCAGGACAACTGAAGTGTTAGAAAATCGATCATTTCTACTCGATGTGATCACTAGGTAGTTCAGAAAGCCTTTATCTCCTCCTTTGAACATAAAATCATGTGTTATGTTACACTGATAAAATATAATCAATAATTTTTAAGTTTGAAGTCAAGTTCAAAAGTAAAATTGAGCAATCCATAGTGCCAGAAATGAAGAAGATATTTGATAAACTGTGATAGATAAGACAAATGTGCTATAAACATCTGAATTTACCTTGTCAAATTCATTTTCTCAAGATGCTTATATTGGCCAGGGACCTAGTAAGAGATAGAAATGAGCTTCCTAAATAAAAAGTAAATAGTTCAGGGGTTGTATGTCTGTTCACAAAGGCCAGAAAACTGCTCATTGGATTTGTGATATGGACCCAAGTGTTTCATATCTCTGTGGTCAAGAAACAGTTTAACCAGAGGAAAGTAGAATACACAAGATTGTAAAAATCATATGTGAATTAGCAATTTGCCTACTGTGGGATACATGAAGCCAGGATGTTACCCTAAAAACTTGAAAGTCACTCTTTCTACTCAGGCCACTTAGTCATTCTCTAAGAAGAAACTATGATGAGCTTGTGGTACACGTTTCAGCACTGACTGATAAACAGATGAACTGGTGTCTGGAAGCTGGAAGGAATGGGAAAAACCTACATCTCATTCAGTCCGTTTATATAAAGCTAAGATAATATAAAAAACATTTAAAATATTCACAGATCAAAATCATATAACCCCCTTTTAGGAAAAGTTATTGAATATACATGAAAAGAGAGAACCTAAAGCATAAGACACAAATTCAGAATTCAGAGATGGGGTCCATTATCATTTACCACTCAAAGTTTAAGATGTTATGCTAAAGTAGCTAAGGAGGAAATTGACAAAATAATAGATAACTATAAAGAAACCACAAAGCATGTTACATAGCCAAGTAAATGTGGTGGAAAATGTGAGCATTCCAATCTAAACGATGAGAAGACCTCATTTATTTTCAACACAGTTCTGGGATAAAGTTCAGAAAATGAAAGATAAGCAGTACTTGAGAAAATAGAGATGAAGAACTTTTCATACTTAAATTATGAGTACTCAGATTAAAAACACTTGTCAGACCTTGAGTAGAATAATTTGTAAAATAATCACCATGTAGACTAGCCATATCCTGACAAAGCTTTCAAACATCAAATACAGTAAGAAAACACTGTAAATATAAGAGGATACAGGTTGGTTCCCAGTAATAATCAGGTACTCTCAACTGAGTGCTTTTGAGCAAGAGCATCCCTCCTTAGCCAACCACATGTGGCATCATCTTCTAGTTGTGGAAAGAAGTAGAATCATCCTTCTCTTCAAAATTCATTTCCATTTAAAATTAAAGATGAAAAATGCCATATCTTCAGATAGACAAACTCAAAGAGACTGTATGCTTACAGAAAGAACCATCGCAGAAGAAGGGTGTGGTATATATAATAAAGGACACAGTCTTCTCTGGGGAAAATGCATGATATAACATAACATTAATCTTGTTAGACATGTGAATGCAACAATTTAATACAGTAGTTCTTAATTCAGAGTATTTTTTCCTCTGCAAAAGAGATTTTCTTCAGCAATGACTGCAGGCATTTTTGGTTGGAGATAGGGAGGCCATGTGCTGATGTCATTTAGTGAACAGCAAGCAAGTCAGCTGCTAAGTCTCCTAAAATGACCAAACAGCACTCACATCACAAAATGAACTGTTATGGCCACTTTCTTCCCAATCAATAATTCTTCTTGAGCTATTTACTACTAACCACTAATTTCACAACCTATGTTTTTATTTACAGAATGTTATACAAATACAATTATACACATAAAGACCTTTTAAATGGAGACTTCCTTGTAAATTTATACAGGTTACTGTAAATGCCAAGAGCTCTTCTTTTTGTTGTTAACCAGCATTCCATTATACAAATGTATGATGATTTCATGAACCTGTTGAAAAGTACCTGTCATTTACAATTTGTGTATATATATTTTAATAGGACATATATTCTATTATATATAATGTATATATAATATATAATACATATTAATATATAACCCATTTAATAGATTTATATAATAATATATAATATTATATATCATATATACTAAATATTTTCTTTGAAAATAACTGATGGAATATTAGAGTTACCACCAAACACTTTTGAGAATGTCTATATCCTTGTTGAGACCATTACTATGATGTAGGAGTGGTCCAGATCCTATACATTCTCACGAGCCCTTGCTGATATTGTAATCTTTCTTTTTACCAACTCTAATAGATTTGTGGTGGCACCTCACAGACTACTGGTGTAAACCACCATTTTCTGTGATGATTTTTCTACCTGTGTGTCTTTACTGATAAAATGTTAATTCTTTTTCCTCCATTTTCAATGGTGCTATTTCTGTTTTTGCTGTTGAATTTGAGAGTTCATTATATTATGTCATAATGTTTAGGTACTAGTTCTTTGTTTAAAATATGATTTACAAATATTTTCTTCCAGTAGGTGGTTTCAATTCTCACTCTATTAACAGGATTTTTTACAGAGTAAATAACATCAGTAACTTTATTATTATCATTTCATTTATTTTTAAGCATTTCATACATCTAAACAATGAAATATGACCATATTCACCCATATTACCCTCTTGCATATTTCTGTATTCTGCCACAACACGACTTTTAATTTCTCAACTTTATGTCTTTTTTTTTGATAGTCCACTAAGGCCACCCATATGTGCATGAATACAGGGTCATCCACTGGACCACGAGAAACCTACCAGTGGGAACACATTCAAGAAAGAATAATTATCCTTATCAACTACCAACTATAGCTCCTCAGTGAGGGGTGGGGTCTGGAGAACACTTCTGCATCAATCCTGGAGTTCTGATCTTGTATAGGTATTATGCAAGTAAGTAGAGCTGATAAGAGTTCATGACTGTGACAGCCATATTATATCCAGAAAACATTTCATAGAACTCTTTCCCACCTTCCAGTTCTCACATTCTTTCCTCTTCCTCTTCCTCCACATTCTTTGTGTATTGTTGAGGGTGAGTATTGGTCAAGATATCTTATTTAGAACTGAGTATTGAGGGAAAAGATCTTCACTAACCACACATCTGGCAGAGGGCTGATCTCTAAAATATAAAGAATTCAAGAAACAATACATCAAAAAAAAAAAACCAAAAAGCACAAATAATACAACTAAAAAATGGGGTATAGACCTAAACAGAAAATTGTCAAAGAAGAATCTCAAATGGCTGAGGTACACTTAAGGAAATGTTCATCATCGTTAGCCATCAAGGAAATGCAAATCAAAACAACTCTGAGATTCCATCTTATACCTTTCAGAATGGCTAAGATAAAAACATAAATGACATCTTATGTTTGAGAGGACGTGGAGCAAGGGGAATACTCCTCCACTGTTGGTGGGAGTGCAAACTTGTACAGCCACTTTGGAAATCAGTATGGTGACTTCTGAGAAAATTAGGAATCAATCTACCTCAAGACCCAGTGATACCACTCTTGGACAAATACCCAAAGGATGCTTAGTTGTACCACAGGGACACTTACTCAACTGTGTTGATATTTATTTGTAATAGCCAGAACCTGGAAACAACCTAGATGCTGCTCAAGCGAAGTAAGGATAAAAAGAATGTGGTACATTTACAAAGTGGAGTATTACTCAGGTGTTGGAAACAATGACAACAGAAAATTTGAAGGTGAATGAATGAAACTAGAAAAAAAAACCTGATTGAGATAACCCAGAACCAGAAACACAAACATGGTATGTACTCACTCATAAGCACTGTGTACAGAGATGTAGGACCATCCTGTGGAGCATGGGTGGCCTATTAGGACATATTTTTAAAAAATAAAAACAAAATCAGATATTTCAAAAAAAAAGCATGGAGTTTAAAGAAATATTACAGAGAGTAGAAACAAAATGTAAAGACATGAAAATTAGGGAGGGGAAGGCAAAGATGGTAGAAAAGCAGTCATTAAAATCCAACATTAAATAGGCATTCCACGTGAAATAATGATACAGCAAAGAAAATCCTATGCACAAGAAAGAAAGAGAGCAAGAAACAAACAACAAAAGGCAGGAAGGCAAGAGAGAAAGAAAGAAAGGAAGCAAGAAAGAAAGAAAGAAAGAAAGAAAGAAAGAAAGAAAGAAAGAAAGAAAGAAAGAAAGAAGTCAGGAAGAAAGAAAGGAAGGATGGCTATGAAATAATTCTCTTGATTTGTCACTCAAATTGGTTTAACAAAACACTGATTGGCCAGTAGCCAGGTGGAAAGTATGGGAAGGGCAACCAAGCTAAGAATGCTAGGAAGAAGAAGGGTAGAGTCAGTAGTCATCAGCCAGACACAGAGGAAGCAAGATGGAAATGTTGTACTAGGAAAAGATACCAACCTGTGTGGCCAAACATAAATAAGAATTATAGGTTAATTTAAATGTAAGAGTTAGTTAGTAATAAGCCCGAGCTACTGGCCAAGCATTTATAAGTAATATTAAGCCTCTAAGTCAATTATTTGGGAAGCCAGAGCTGGGTATTTGGTAGTTGCTATTGGGATAGAAACTTCCCTACAAAGGAAGGAATGAAGGAGGAAATAAAAGAAAGAAGGAAAGATTGTTTTTATACAAATACAAGAAATAAAAGGACCTTGGATGTCTTCACAACAATAACAACAAAAAGAATTGTGAAATATCTTAAAGTTAGAGGAAATATGATTTCCAAGTCCTAGCTTATGCCAATTCAATCTGTCTCATGTTAGGGATATATGAATGTATTCCATACATCCTTACTGTGAAGTGGATTTACTATGCACCAGGTAGCACTTGTATGAGTCTGGTGAGGAGAGCTAGTCCACACCACAGCATCTTCCCTTTATTCTTATGATCACAGAGTTATTGAATGGGAAACAAACTGACCTACTTTTGTATTATTGCTTCTCATGTTGGTTAAGCCTTGAAGGAGAGAGCTAATACTTATATTGTCAAATATGTAAAATGCTATAGGTAAATATATATATATATATATATATATATATATATATATACATATATATATATATGTTATATAATTATTTAGTACTTGTAAAAATGTGATAATGGGCTGGAGAGATGGCTCACCAGTAAAAAGCACTTACTGTTCCTCCAGAGAACTCGAGTTTAGTTTCCAGAATACACATCAGATGACTCATTATCACATGTAATTCCAGCTTCAAGGACATCCAGTACCCTTGACCTCAGAGAAACTGCACACATGCATGTACATATATACCCTAACATACACATATATATGGATTACTAAAAGTAAAATAATTTTTTAATTTAAAAAGAATTTGGTGAAATATATCTTTATTTTTTTATCCAAAATAAAGAAACTGAACACATTAGATCCAGTAAGTGGGTGTCTTGGTTTCCTATTTCTGTAAGAAATACTGAAAAGAGAAATAGCTACTTTCAAAAGTATTTTATTAATATTTTTAATTATTGAGAGTTTCCTATGATATACTTGATTCCTGTACTAAAATTTCTGCCAGAACCAACCCCATTTATACCCACCTAACTTTGTGTCCTCAGCTTTTTTTTAATTTTTTATATAAATCAAGTATAGTTTGTGTTGCTGGAGGGCTTCTCTCCAGCTTCCACCAAGCCCTGCAGTCCCACAATCCACGTATAAAATAATCACTCAGACGCTTATAATACTTATAAACTGCATGGCTGTGGCAGGCTTCTTGCTAACTGTTCTTTTATCTTAAATTAACCCATTTTTATAAATCTATACCTTGCCACGTGGCTGGTGGCTTACCGGCGTTTTTACATGCTGCTTGTCCTGGCGGTGGCTGCAGTGTCTCTCCTCCTTCTTCCTGTTTCCCCAGTTCTTCTCTCTCTTTGTCCCGCCTATACTTCTTACCTGGTCACTGGCCATCAGTGTTTTATTTATATAGAGTGATATCCATAGCAAGTTTGTGTTATATACTCTTGGGTGTGGAGCCATCCACTAGAAAAGGACAACCTAGCCTTAAAGAAAACTGACTGTCTCTTCCCTAGTAGTTCCTCAGCTAGCAGTCAATCTTGATGGCCACCTCCCCTCTTCATCCTGGCATTTCTCCTGGCTTGAGCTTATATAGGTCTTGTGTATATTGTTACAACCCCTGTAAAATCATATGTGAAACTGCCCTGTTGTGTCAATAAAACAAAGCTTTCTTATAGTCATGTCTGTGTGGTGATGTATTATGTCCCCCAATATATTGTGTCTCCCAATAAAACTTGCATGGCAATCAGAGGAAAAAGCCAACCACTATATAGAAGTCAGGCAATGGTAACACACTCCTTGAATCCTATTACTTGGGAGGTAGGGATCTGTCTGGATCTCTGTGAGTTCAAGGCTACACTGGGAACAGAGCCAGGCATGGTGGCACATACCTTAAATTCCAAGACTAGTTAACCATGAAGGTCTGGAGGTCTGTACAGACAGATAGGAAGTGACAGAGCTAGGCAGGAAGCAGAAGTGATATAGTGGGCTGAGAGAGCAAATAAGAGAACAGAACAGAAAGGCATATAGGTATGGGTAGACTGGAAGTAGCTCATCTTTGGAAGCTGTGGAGTTGGTGAGGTAAGGTTAGCGGTGGCCTTCCCTATTTCCCTGGTCTCTCAGGTTTTCACCCCTATATTTGGCTCCACGTTTTTTTTATTTAATAAGACCATTTAGAAATTTTTCTGCAACTCTGGCTCTAATAATTATTTCATTCCCTTTTCTAAGGTGATCCCTGAGCTTTGGAATATGAAATTGATGACCTACTTAGGGCTTGCCACTCCATAGACTTTTACTCTCTCAATATTTCCCAGTCTCTGTCAACATCTACTTGAAAAAGAGGTTTCCTTGACGAGGTTTGAGAGATGCATATAATCATGAGGAGTTGACAATACTATGTCCATTTGCCACAGTTGTAGGTTCTCTCCTAGGCCTTACAACCTATATAATCACTGATTGTTGTCCCTAATAATGATTTCAGGTATGGGATCCATCTTGTGGAGAAGGCCTTAAATTCAATGAAAAGTGAATGGTTACTTCCATGACATTTGTACCATTATTTTACCAATAGGTGTGACTTGTCAGGCAAGTCATTATTTTATGTCACATGTTCCAATGCTAGATCAGATTAAGGATTACTTTTCAAGTAGCTTGCATAGGATCTTCCAGCACTAGCCAGTGCTAGTGCTAGCCAGTGGGGATGAAGCTTCTAAGTCAGCATTAGTTTAATTTCTCCAAGATCTATGACTCAAGTACATAATGTCTTCAGCAATGAAGCCTTATCTTCAGATTTTTTAAGGTAACAAAAGTCAATGGCAATAGCCTATAATGTTTGGGGATCTATAAGACATCACTGGCCAACAACTTTAAAGGAGTTAACCCATTCCTACACTGGAATGTTTATTTGTTATCCTTGGGCACCTGAAGAGGCATTATCAACCCATTATAGGGTATCTCTATTTAAACTTTTAATATTTGCATATATTTTAGGAAGTTTCTATAGCAATAGATTTTCATATCACTTTTCCAAAGAACTTTAGTATTAATTATCTCTCCTACTTCTAATAAGAGTTCAAACTGCTACAGCCTCCATAAAAAACAGTGTAATGGTATCTCAGAAATCTAGAAATCAACATACCATACAATTTAGGTATAATACTTTTGGGCAAATATTCAAAGGACTCTGTATCCCACTACAGAGATATTTGCTCATCCATGTTCAATAGCTTAAGTGTCCATCAGTAGATGAATGGACAAAAATGTAGTACATTTTCATAATAGAATATTTTTTCACTGTTGAGAAAAATGAAATTGGCAAGTAAATGGTTGGATCTAGAGACAAGCATCTGAATGAGATAACCCAAGCCCTAAAGGACACACATTGCATATTTTCTCTAATTTGTAGATATTGGTTTGACTCTTCAGATACATGTGTTTCTTTTGGAATACCCATAGAGAACAGGACATATAAGGGGACATGTGAAACCTTCAAGAAAAGGAAAATGTTGCAGTGATATAAAAGGGAAAGGGGGAAGTAATGGAAAAGGGAGGGTTAAATTGGGGTGGGGAATGGGAAGATAGGATAGAGGATGGAAGCAAGAATTCTTCTTTTAGATAACATATTTGGTAGTTTTAGCATTTGACTAATTTGTCCTTTTGCTTTGGTTCATGGAGACATTTCAGAGTGGGAGAGTGTCTTAATTACTTTTCTATTGCTGTGATGAAGTACCATGACCTAGGTAACTTATAAAAGAAAGTGTTTAATTGAGCTTCTAGCTTCAGAGGGTCAGAGTCCATGAGGGTTGTCCTAGTTAGAGTTACTATTGCTGTGATGAAACACCATGACCAAAGCAACTCGGGAAGAAAGGGTTCCTTTCGCTGTTCATTGTCACAGGAAACCAGAACAGGAACACAAACAGGGTAGGAACTTGAAGGTAAGAGTTGATGCAGAGGCCATGGAAGGGTGCTTCTTACTGGCTTGCTCATCATAGCTTGCTATGCCTACTTTCTTATAGAAACCAGATGTTGGGAGCTGTGAAGCCTCTTTTGGGGGCAGTATATGAACGCTTGTCTAACAGGTCTCCAGATGAGGCAAAAGCCCATGGGAACAGTCTCACTCAACAAGGACCACGGGGCTTCAGGATAGCACAGAATACTGCTAGAACCATGTGGCGTGTTTGCTTTCTTCTCTCTCATAATATTGATGATTGTCTTAGTAGTTTTACTGTGATATTGTAAGTCACACATGGAACAGATGAGATTGCTCCCAGAAACCCCATTTTATCTCAAGTATTTTCCTCTAAAATTCTTTGAGAGGAGATGCTTCTCAGGTTTCATGTCTGGGGATGCCGGAGACTCTGGAAGCTGTTCCGATTCATTCCTGACAGCATCAGAGGCAATTCACCCCTATTTCTGTAAATTTACTTTGTTAAGTTTTGAATGATATTGTCCTTGAAATGTATGCATATGTTTATCACCTTTTAGTTTGGCCAAGCTAGCAAAATGATAAGTGTTGTTTTTGGTTTAAAATATGTTTTGATGTAAAAATTTGGAAAAAACACATTTGATTTATTTGTTTTTGCTGGAGGTTAATGTTGGAGGATGGGAAAAACTTGTTTGTTAGTATGGAAAAACATGCTTGTTTTTTGATGTATAAATAAAGATGACTGGAGCTATTCAGCCACTTGTGTGAAACTCATCAGTGGTCAGATAGTTAATTTCTTCATGCTGATGTCCCTTCCCGACCTCAGGACCTGAACCCAGGCTGTGCCAGGACTGTGGCATTCAAGACTACCAGACCAACGATGGCACAACCCACAACAGGCTGCCCCCCATCAATCACTAGTTAAGAAAATGCCTTACAGCTGGAGCTTATGGAGGCATTTTGTCAGTTGAGGTTATCTCCTTCCAGATAACCCTGGCTTGTGTCAAGTTGACATAAAACTAGCCAGAGTAATGGTGGAGCAAAGACATGGCAGCAAGACTGGCTGAGAGCTCACATCTTGATCCACAAGTAGAAGAAAAGAAACAGAGTACTGAGGATGGCATTAGTCCTTTGAAATCTCAAAGCTTGCCTGTATATACCTTCTCCAGCAAGGCCACACCTCCTAATCCTTCCAAACAGCTCCACCAACTAAGGACCATGTATTCAAACAAATGGGCCTATGGGGGTCATTTTCCTCCAAACTATCACAGAAATTATGTGTGCACCATAGTAGGAAACTAATGAAGAAAAGGTAGGGGTGTCTCTCTCTCTCTCTCTCTCTCTCTCTCTCTCTGTAATTCTCAAGAGCATAGAAAATTTTAACATAAGAAGACAGATTGTATGTAGATCTATGTATCACAGAGTTCTAGTTCATGGAAATAGCTGCTCCTCCTATTATGGTCATTACCATTTGCCATAAGAAGGAAGTTCCCTGTGCTGTAGTATAAGCATTGGAATGCAGCAGGAAGTGTTCCACTTATACAAAGTCAACCCAAGGCATTTGCACTGAGAGCTGGCAACATGGGCTTACTTTCCCTGCCTGTGCAGACAAAGAGATGATTGTAAGAAAGATGGAGGAAGAAGGAAAAGATTTTAAAGTAGAATTTTTCTCACAAGGAAAATACCTTGTAACTCAGAAAGAGTTCATGTATGTTAGAAAATGCATAGTATTTACTGTTGGCCCACTATTCTTTTCAATAAAACAAGCATGCAATAATGAAATTAACAACACTATATGGAAAACATAGCTGCTGTTATCCAAAATACAGAGATGGAAGAACTGAGAAATCAAGTAATTTTCTGAGATTGAAGTCAATGAAAAGCTTAGTATACAACCTAGTTTTTTTTTTCCACTAATCCATATTGGCCCTTGAAGAACCACTCTTGGGTCTATGTCTCTTTCTCTTATTAGACACTGATAGGAAAATCTTTGACATAGAAAGACAGGTAGGGCACAAGGGATGTTGGGTGTGTCTGGACTATCCTGTACTGGGATTGTATAAGGGAAAATTGGTAATTTATAGATTCAAACTTGTGGTGGTATTCTAATTGTACTGAAATGTGATTTTGATTGTATGTTAATAAATAAAGTTGCCCGGGGGTCAGAGCTATTAGAGCCATAGACAGAGTGTGGCGGTGGTGGCACACGCCTTTAATCCCATAGATCTCTGTGTGTTCAGGGATACAGCCAGCATTGGAGACATATGCCTTTAAGACCTAGGGGGCTGTACATTCAGACAGTGACGAGGCAGTCATGTGTTTGGGTTTACAACCAATGAGAAGGCAGAACAACATACTATAAAAAAAAACGAACAGACAGGAAGTAGCTTTCTTTCGGGAAGCTGGGACACCGCAGGCGGAAGGGTGAGATTTTAGCTCTGAGCTCTGACCTCTCGGCTTTCTCTTTTACATTGCTTCTGTGTTTCTTATTTAATAAGACTGTTGATTACATCAACACAACTGAAGATTACTACTGGTAATGTGACTTGTACAAAAAGTTCTCTCTGAAAGTTACATTTAGCCCCTCCACAAACTGACATGCAGCCTCCCCAAATGTTGCCGCTCTGCAAGCAGGGAAGAAAACATACCAGAGTCGGGTATAAAAAATGCAATTTTGGTCCTAGAGTAGGAAAACTAGATCTGAGGGATTGCAAAGTAGATGTTTTAAAACCAACCAAGCATGGTCATGCTGTTTGCTCTTTGGCATAAAAAAGCTTAAAAAGGACAAATCTCAGAAAGCTAGGCCCAAATTACTGAGAAAGAAGGTATTTTTTTAAGTGCTTGTGAACTTTGATGTTGTTTGAAAAGAAAAGAAAAAAATAGAATTTATAAGAAATGAAAAAAGCAGTTTTCAAGCTCTGAGTAATGGGGAACTTATCAGGACGACTTCTATAATCAGTTCAGACATCACAGATTATCAGCAAACTGTCCCATAGCTTAACTGGCTGCCTAATCCCTACCTGAGGCAGGAGAGTTTGTTCCAAGATTCCCTGGAGATGACTTGAGAGCTCCTAATTGAAGCCTGTTGGAATAAAGGAAGATGTGCAGTGATGGATTGCTGCTGAACCGCTTCAATGCCTTCTCCCTTCCAGCTGTGCTCAGGCTCTTGGCTGCTTGCAGCATAAAGGAAAGGCGGGGGTCTTCCCAGAGATCTGCAGCCACTGTGCCTTGCCTTGGGGAGTTCCACCTTCAAGAAAAGCTTAATCCTTGCCTGAGTTACTGCATTTGTCTGTTTCTTGCAAAATAATTTATAAGTCACACAATAACTTCCCATTTCTGGCTACTGGATCTGAAGTCTTCTGAGACTGACGAGTCTTGTTCTGGAATACAGGGGCAGCTAGAGGGCAAAAGTCCAGCTTGGCAGTGGCAGACCCTTGGAAACCATGCAGGGGAATGCTGGAGACCCAGCCCCTGCCTCAGGTGCTATCCCTCCACCTACACATTCTTCCAAAAATGGCAATCCATCTTTTGAAACCAGTTCTCTCATTATTGATGTTTTTAGGGACTAGCAATTGGGAAGAAATCCACTATGTTAATGGAAAGCAACATTTGAAGAAGATTGTGTCTGCCAAAACCTATTTCAAACAATAACAAGGAAAAAGAGAGTAAAATATTTTACAGTCTAACCTCAGTGAGCCGAAAAGTCTAAAGTAATTCTTCTCAGGCCATAACAGAGATCAAAGGATCAGGAAACAGTTATGGCGTCATAATGAGAATGTTTTAGGCTGTGAGATTTTAAATTCCATCGTAAGTTACACAACATAGTGTTGGCTGCTTTGAGTAATTAGAAGAGTGTTTTTCCTACAAGTCTCCATGTGTCTATAATACAAACATCTGCCCAACATCTGCCCAGAGGAAAAATGCACGTTTGAGTAAATTGCTTTTGTTCATAAACAACAAACCTTCTATGACAGTCTACAGAAAAAAAAATAATAACTTTTATTTTGTTGAAATTACGTAATTGATTCCTAGCATTACAAAAGAAGTATTTAAAATGCAAATTTATTCACAGTGGTCCAACTAACTGGGGCCAGCTGTGCCTAGAAAGCTAGACATTGTTTGTTCTGTGGCTCTTTTTGTCCTCCCCATCCCCTCCACAGGCACTTCCCAGCAGTCAGTAAATCCAAACAGGATCCTAAGTGTCACTAAGATGTAAAAAATAAACAGATAAATAAATAAAAATGATTCACAAATTCACAGATAAAATGTTCCCAAAAGTTCATAAAATTTTAATCTATCAAAATGAAAAAATGTAGCTATTCTATAAAACATGTTTTTGTTAAAGTCCTGTGTCAACCAGTATTTTATCAAAGAAGTAGAAGTGGTTTTTAGATCTTGGAGATTTGAACTCATGAAATTTTAGTCTGCTGACACAACATATATGACTGTGGATGAAGCCCAGAATCCAAAGGACAGTCTGGAAGGAGAGAGACGATATTGACTTCATAGAAGGAGGAATTAACTGGGACCTGGAGGCTGAATCTGAAATACCAGGGAAGAATGAAAATCTACATTAGTCTCCCACAACCAATCCCCTCACTTGGGTGGCTGAGGTTTTCTAGATATGGAGCTGGAACATGTCAGCATGGAGCCAAACCTTGGACTTGCACCGTAGGCAAAACTGAAGGGAGTGTTCAGCTCCTGCCCAGTGCTGGTCATCTGAGCAAAGACAAAAGCATGTACATGCATGACCTCCCATTGCTGGGCTCAACAATATTCACCTCAAGTTTGAACTGTGACTCCTGCTGACCTCTACCTTCCAAGCCCCAAATACCACCTCTTTAAGAGCCCACACTATGTAGGAACTATCTTGGGGAGCTAATTCCAGGCAGCAAAGATGACACACGAGAAATGTGTCACACTACCCAGAGAAATCATCCTTGTTTGCTTAAGGAGGTCAGTGAACAATGTACATCCTACATTTCATTAATGACAACTTTCGAAATATTTAAAGGCCCCTTAATAAATAAACTATATCCATATAAGCCACTGTATGATTCCAACCACTGAGATTAAAATAAAAATCATGGGAAGAGTCATATGAACAACACTATGTTGTTTCAAAACACACGTGTCACAAGATTGCACTAAAAATCTCTTTGGTATGTTTGTCTACTGATTCAACTTACATATACTATTCACACTCTGCTAAGCACACAATATGATAACCTTTATTTAAAACATCCCTATTTTCAAGGAGCTGGTACTCTGACTGAGGAGGATCTTTTTTTAAGTAAATAAGTAACACATCATAGTGTAGGTACTGACAAGTGCGTGAACATTGAGGATGACTGCAATTTTAAATGAGAAGGGCAGGAAAGTTCTCTCTAAAAGGATGTTTAAGTGAATATTGGAGGGAATAAGGGGCATATAGCCATGTAGGCAGAGAAACTGGCAAATACAGAAGCCCTGAGGTGGCCATATATTTCTGTCAGTAAATAAAGAGAAATCCAAGAGAAAAATGAGGGTCAGGTTTAGCCCTCATCAGTTATGGTGCATGCTTTACCATCTAAGAAGAGAGGGGAGACTTCAGAAAATCCCAGCAGAAAAATATATATTAAATGTTACCCACCCTACGGGCCACACTGTTGAGAATAGACCCTAAAGAGATCAGGATGAAACCAATATCAATTAAGTGTCTATGATGATTACCCAAATGGGAGGCAAAGTGCTATGAACATAGGAGATAAAGTTGAATATGATGAGGTAGCTGAATTCTGAGCATGTGTTAAAAGTGAAACCTTTAGAGCAGGCTAATATCAAGAAAAGGAAGTCAAGAATGATACTCAGCAGAACTTTCTTCCTGAGCTGTTGAGGGAAAGTAAATCATAGAAAGAGATTTAGAGATTGGGACTGGATAAATCAGACCACTGGGTACTTTCATAGAGATGTCGGTGGCCTATGGTTTTGCAGACCAAGTCTTCTCATGTCTAGAAGACAGACCTATTGAAAAGCCCAGGGATTGAAGAGCAGCATGGATAACAAGATGCCTAGATGCTATATCAAAAATAAGGACCAAACAAACAGACAAAAAACCCACAAACTAACCAATGAAAAAGACAAGGCTTTCATTTCTACCATCACTTTCATACCTGCATTATGCAGTAAGGTTATCTACTGCTTGTCTTACCATAAACATAAACACTTAGGAAAAATGAAGTGGGATTTAGCTAATAAGCTTCTTGGTAATTAGTTTTTTGATTAATTTTTCAAATATGCAATTATGTAAATGCAGTTCATTTCTTTCAGGCTGTGTTTCATTAAGGCTTGTGTGAGGACGATGATTGACAAGCCTTGCAACATCATGATCCCTGTATTCTCCAGCTGTCTTCTGTGTTTGTGTTTCATTTGTTGAGGTAAACTCACTGAGATACACTGTGGAGAATGAATAAATTCTAACATTTTGGTGTTTAGATACAGGAAATCAAATTTCATGGAATCTGTTCAAGTTTGTAAAATTAAGCAGTTAAGTGAACTACAGATGCTTCATAGGGTTAGTTATCCCTCCCTAAACCCCTCCTCTGCCCATCCCTCCAACCCTCTCTCCACTTAAAACCTCCCTCTCCATTATTCTTCTTTCCTTTTCATATTACCCCATCATCCTATGGACAGATGCTATGAAATTGAAAAGTATTTTTAAAGACCATGTACCTTTGTTATTTTAAATTTTCTACTACTAATTGTTTCAAATCAATTCATAAGCAATGGTTTCCATGAATATAAAAAGATGAGTTTATCCTATTTTTCTTTTCATTGATTTACAGATGCAAGGGCCTGTGAGAGTAATTAAATCATTAGATATTCTACATGCAACCCTCTAGTGACAACCGTTCAAAAAAAATAAGGAAGCTTGAATACTAAATGCCAACAATCTATGACAAAGATAACGCCAGTTTCAAGGATAAAGATTTTTTTAATCTAACAATTTGTTGCACTTGCATAAAAACAATTTCAACAGCAAGCCTGTGTTGTTCTTAACTGTTGAAGAAGCCACTGCCCTCCGGTGACTTCACTTGAAGAGACAGATATCTATCTTTTCTCTTTTCCTTTCTCCTTCTCTTTCCCTCTATGATCTCTGAATTCAATGTGGGTGGCTTTTTTTTTTTTTTGGTTTTTCGAGACAGGGTTTCTCTGTGTAGATTTGCGCCTTTCCTGGAACTCACTTGGTAGCCCAGGCTGGCCTCGAACTCACAAAGATCCGCCTGCCTCTGCCTCCCGAGTGCTGGGATTAAAGGCGTGCGCCACCACCGCCCGGCAATGTGGGTGGCTTTTAATTAAGCTAAAACAAGAGATTTTACAAACCCTGCAAGCAAAGATAGCCTGTTGGTATGAATATTTTTCTTACAGAAACACTGTCTAATTTTGTTTTGGTCTTGCTTTCCCAAGTCAAAACTGCCATTATCATCAATAGTAAAAAGACTGATTCATAACAATGTCTCTGGTTTCCAAATCAGAATCCATCTTCAATGGAGTTAAATTCCTATGTGTTTGAAAATGATAAATTAGTTATCTTTTCATCTACTCACTTCTATGAGTTTATTTTGAAAATTCTTAAAATATAGTGTCTATCAAAGAGGTACTGGTGTTCAGTGTGATGGTGGTTATGAATCACATATCAGGTTGTTTGGGGTGTACACTGGTTGCACATGAAAACTAAGTATTAATTAAATAATTCATTAAAAAAAAAACTAAAAAATAACTTCAAAAGTGTAAAACTTGATTAATGATTATTAGAGATGCCTACAGAGAAGTTGATTATACTGTTCTCAGCACAGTGACTCATGCAATAAACAAAAAATCAGTTCATTTGCTTCTATCAATCAACTCCTTTCTTGTTAACAGTAAAAATCAAATATAGGGATTCAGTTCCTTAACTACATAATTATAATTCTGCTGTCATTACAATGGTACCATGGGAAAATGAGCCAAATCTCTAGATTCTGTTCAACAATAGAAACCTAGGGTTAAGTTACTTAACTAGGGTTAAGACACTAAGGGAAAAGGACCTTTGTCCAGGCACTGTGTGTAGGGACATTTAATCAACATGGCAAACCTCTGTCAGTTCCATACTGCTGCACCTAGAAAACTGAGACTAGGTAGGAGGGTAAGTAACTCCTCAAATTTTACATAGATAACAGGAATAGAGTTGAGATCCACCCCAGACCCCCGTCTCCAAACACAGCCCTGTCTTGAAAAGACTGCTGGAACTCCAGGTGAATTACTGGAAAAAAGACTACCTGCAATATTAATATTAAGTTTTTAATAACATTTTTTTAAATGTAGTAACACATTGTTTATATTTCACCTAAAGACAAATATTTAGGTGAAATATTTGTATTTCACCTAAAGCAGACATAGACATGAGATCACCTATGGATTTGACACTAGGTGAGAAAAGGAAAAGAGAGAGGTGAAAAAAAAGAATGAGAAGGGAAGGAGAGCCGAAATTTGTAGCAATATTAATCTAAAACATAAATAAGTCAAAGCAAAAAGTATCAAAGAGAACAAAATAGGTTACTCAGGAGCCACAAGACATAATAATCACAAAATGTGTGTACCCAGCAGTGTAGTTTCAAAATACTTGAAGCATATATTAATCTTAAAAAAAAAAAAAAAAGGAAATACAATCTTTAAATGCCCCCCTTTCCCCTTTGAGACAGCCTCTGTCTATATAGTCCAGACTAACCTCAGATCCAGAGTTTTCCTACAGCAGATTCTAAAGTATACAGATTTCAGATGTGTGTTTCTATGCTGGTCTGAAATCTCCTTTATAAACTATAATCAGAAACACAGAAAACTAAACTCAGAGGTCTGCCCATGCAGCACCGACTCCTACAAGTCCCTTTGTGCTAGCATGCCTGGTCATTGTGATCTGACATTCCGCCAACACAAACCATTGCAGCTAACTCCCATGCCCTGCTTTTCCTTGAAGAAACACAGAAAGAAGGGAAAGAACAAACAAGGCCTCTTCCTTAGTGATTAAATTTAAATACCAAATTGCCTTGGAAGTTCTCTGCACATCTGAATGCAGTAACATCACCTCCCTCTGTTACAGAAGGCACATAATACTAAAAGGACAACTCATGTGTTCAATTTTTCCTACTTCTAAAATAAACAGAGAGAGGAGAGAGAGAGAGAGAGAGAGAGAGAGAGAGAGAGAGAGAGAGAGAGAGAGAGAGAGAGAGAGAGAGAGAGAGAGAGGCAGGTAGGTAGGTAGGTAGGTAGGTAGGTAGGTAGGTAGGTAGGTAGGTAGGTAGACAGATTAAATACATAAATTATGGAATGCTTCACTAACTGACATATTACACTTACAGAGCAGGGCATTGCTGCCGTCTCAAAAAAGCATTGTATCCCTTTGTTCTTCTTACCATGGCTCCTGTTTTTCCCTTTTCAATCCCTAGCATACAGCCAAGAGACAGTGGGGACCAAACACATGGAAGGCCAGTAGCAATGAACAAGAGTGACACTTAAAAGACAATAGTAAACAGTATTTGGCCCTGCCTTGGAAAGGTGACAGGGCTTATTTCTATTCTTTCTCCCTGTCCTTTTTTGTTATATTAATTTGAGCATTAACTCAACAGGATGGTTCTTGAATGCCATGCAAATGTTAGGAAGCAATGAGGTGAGAATTTGGAGGCAGTTAACACAAGAGCAGAAGGTTCAAAGTTAGGGTCTTTGTGCCTATGGAGCACTAGAGAAACTAGAAATTTTAAACACTCAGGGAGGGTCTCCTCAATAGAGGAAATAAAATGCCTGCATTGCGCCAAGAAAGTTGAGAGTGGATGTTGTTAACAATCTGGCAATCTTTTGCTAACTGTAGAGCCAGATCTCACCCAAATGCCCCAGAATGTTTATCCTAGACTCTCCTTTCCTAGCTGCTTATCTTTAGGTCCCTGTTAATAGAACCCATTCTCAGGGGAGATGTCACATGTACTTTATAGCCTGATTACCTCTGTGCTGTCTCAGAGACTATACTATATTCTAGGCCTTTAAACTATAGAACCTATCTTCATGTTCATATATACTCTTCACACGAGTTTCTGTGGAGTCATGTCTTCAGCTTTGTTGTGCACCTGCAATAGGAATGATTATTGCCTGTAAATCCTTTTCCAAATTTTATTGTGTTTAAATATGCTTACAATAAATCACCGGGCATCAGACTCTCTCGAAGTTTGATCTAGACTAAGTCAGGCTAGACAGGGTTTTTATTCTCATCTCTTCACAGTTCACTTCTCGGCCTGCCTTGATGTTTACAGGGGCACACACACCTCACCCAATGCCACCCACACTGCACTGTTTCATGATGTGGCCCATACTACTGGCACTGCCTGGCAAAGTTGTCAATTTTCTGTAACATCTCCCATCTAAAACAGACGAGTCCAGAATCCAGAAATTTCCCCGACTATCACAAACAGTAGCTCAGTTTTTAATCTTCTGAAAGAATAGGCTTTTCTCTTTCTACAATTTCACATCCCACTGGCCCCTGGTTCCCACCCCAACTCTCCACTGACATGTTTACATGGGACCTCCTAACTGCTGAGTCTAATATAGCATCTTTAACCTTCAATTACTCCCTACAGTATGCAACCCAGCTTCCATGAAAGCATCCTTTCCCTAGATCTGTGACAGGCAATAGGTACCAGCCTCCATTCTCTACCATCACCAGGTCTTCGTTTCACTTTGCTACTTATGAGATTTTTACAAATGCATGGACTCTTTCCTTTTGCTACTAATCTTTCTATGTATCTTCTTGCTTTCTGGGATAAGCTGATAATGCTCACATCTGCTCCAAGCTTTAGACTCATTCAGCTGCTTGAGAGCTGAGATAGTAAAAGCTATTTGGGTGCCTACCCCAAAAGCTTTCTACGAGAGTCCAAGGAAGGACCTACAACCAGCGAGGAAATCTCTACTTATCTGAGGGTAAGAATAAATCTATGTACAATGTGCTCTTTCAGTCCATCACTTTATTGTTCTAAATAAACTTCTGATCTGACTGCTGCTCTCTCTTTGTTCTATCACTTCTATAAATCTATAGATTCTTTTCAGCTCTCATTCTTAGCTCCTCTCTTGCCTGACTAGCCATACATTTCTAACAGGAGACTCCTTACAATCCTGGAAAAAGTTTCAAAACCCTCAAGGTCACAGTATATTCCTAGAATAGACAGTTAAGAGCAGAGCCATTAACGTGTAGTCCAAGATTCCAAGGTCTCAAGACCAGAGAGAGGAGTACAGTGCCCAGTGCAACGAACTCTGGCATAGCTTTTTATCAGCAGATTTAGCAACTGAATAATTGGCAGGCTTTTCTTAGGGTGTTTTGTATTAGTTACCTTGGTAATACACCTGTAACTCTGACCTTGATCATAACTGTAAAGTTTTAAACCTATGATGTATTTATAAAGATATTTATTATAGTTTGAACTTGATATAAAGTAAAAATGAGCTAAATGTGTGCAATTTGGGTTTGACTGGGGAGAGATTATTTTTTGTGTTAGTCTGAGCAAAAGGAACAAATCAGGCTTTAAGTGTCTACATTCTCGTGGGACACAATGGATCTGGCTATGAAGCATATCCTAGTATATTTTCTATATATCAAAATTATACAGATAAATGAAAAGTCATCTTCATGATCACTTATAGATATCTGTGTCCATAAGATTGAGATGTAATCATTAGATTACATATATACATTACATGAAGATGTATGGTAGTGGGGAGATATAGCTATAAATTGCATAAGAAGTTTACAACAAGAAACAGCTAATTCATTCAAAAGGCAGTAACTCCAACATGCTTTGCATGATGGCTTAGTCCTCTACCAGAACCCTTGGTTTGGACAGGTTGACCTTTTGAACACTAGTTGTCACCTGCTGTGTACTCCCATGTCCTTTTGCTACTAGCAGCTCTCAATACTGAGAGACCTGCAAGCAGCCTATGAGACACTAGATGAGTAGAGTTCCTAAAGCAAAGACATTCTTATTCTATATTACTTATCTCTAAAGATGATAATCCATCCATATACAAGAGATCTAAAGGCCTAAACTCCCCTAATGTTACCTCCACAGCAAATCTACAAGGGTCTCTAAAATCAACTGTTTTAACCCATCTCCTTTTCCACCTATGGGGTCCCCCTTTTCCCCACGGTTTGTTGGCCACCAATCCATAAGGACAAAGGAGCAGAAGCAGCAACAGAGAGCTCTGTACAGCCTGTGAACACAATGGAAATAGCCTTCCAGGAGTTTGCTTCAGTGAGACAGCTCAGCTTTATTCCAGAGTATAGGTGATGCATAGGATTGGGGATGGTAGCTGGGGAATCACCTAATTTGCATTAAATGGCATGCTCCTATCATAAGGCTCCCAGTACAAGTCTTAGTTATCATCTGTGGAAGCATAGTCCTATTGTAAATCTCCTAGAACAATGTCTAATTACCATATGGGCAGTAGGGGGAAAGCTTCTGCAGAGAATGGTGTCAAGGGTCATACTATAGATGTCAGGCATTCAGGCTTAAAGACAGTCTCCAAATAAGGTCAGATAGAGAATAGGGCACCTTTCACTGGGGATAGGGAGTCCTCCATGTTGCCAAGCTCAGAGAGAGCTGCCAGGCCATGGTAGGCTGCAACCTTCAACCAGCAGGTCTCCCAGCCTCCACCTCTAGGGTACTTCATTGTTTCTCTGATGTGCTCTCTCTCTGGACACATCTAATTTCCTTTGTCTATAGCCTACCAAGCACCTGTTACAAGAAAAACCCTGTTTTTTATCATTCATTTTTAAATTTATTTTTATTTCATGTACATTGATGTTCTGTTTGCATGTTTGTCTGTGTGAAAATGTTGGATCCTCTGGAAATGTAGTTTCAGACAGTTGTGAGCTGCTCTATGGGTACTAGAATTGAATCCAGGCCCTTTGGAAGAGCAGCCAATGTTTTTTAACATGTATGTATGTATGTATGTATATAAATAGTTCTCAGGTGGTACTGGTTTTGAAAGCATAAAGTGGTCATAAAGAACAGTTGATGCTTGGAACTGTGATAGGCCAGGAGAGGCCAGTGGTGAGGACATGGCCTCAGGTTCAGGACAGACCCCAATATATTATTTTTAAAGTAATCGAAGCCTTAATTAAGACAATCATTAAAGCCAATCAAGACATACTTTTCCTTCCATTTTTCCTATGATGGATTCAGTAACAGTCTATTGCTATTTTGTGGCACATGTCTTAAATTCTCACTCCTCTCAGTTCCCCTTCTGTCTTTTCACTATATGGAAAGCTTAAAACAAAAGCCAGATCACCCTCCCTTTGAAGCTGGCCAGCCAGCCTAGCCTAATCAGCTGGTTCTGGACCAAGTGAGAGAACTTGTCTCAAAAAGTAAGGTAGATGGCATCTGAGAATGAATGGACACCTAAGACTGACCTCAGGCCTCCATATGTTCTGCTTTAGAGATGCAGTCATCTATGTAGGCGGACTTTTCTTTCCCATCAGCCAGTTATCAAATAACTACACAGAGGCTTAATATTAATCATAAATGCTTGGTCAACAGCTTAGGCTTTTTTTAAAGCTGGCTCCAATAATGTAAATTAACCCATTTCTATCAATGTATGTGCTGCTCCAAGGCTCATTTACTTCATTTACATACTTCCCATCCTGCTCACTCTGTGTCTCATGGCATCTCCTCTAACTTCACCCTTCTTCGCAGCATCCTCCTAGTCTGGCTCTTCTGCCCAATTTCTTCCTGCCCAGTTATAGGTCAGTTAGCACTTTATTAACCAATAAGAGTAATACATATTTACAGTGTACAAAGATTGTTCCACAGCACATCTGAGGCCAGATCTTATGTAACCCTGTGTGGAACTTTAAAGTTTTCTCTGTAGAGAAGGGCTCTAAAATTTTTAATAGTTGCTTGTAACATTTGAAGGTAATATCCACACTAAATGCTTAATAGGCACTTAATGGAATAATAATTTAGTTAAAAATGTTGCAATATTGGTGTATTTGACAATATGAAAATGAATCTGGATATATACATATATATATATATAGTTAGTGTATGTATGTATATATATACTTAGTATATATATATATATAAGTATATATATACTAACTATATAAATATATAAATTTTAAAGATAAATATATATGTATATATAGTGTAAATTTATACTTTACATAAAGAAAGCAGTAATGAGGATTTAAACACTTTTCATTGCTTCAGTAACTGCTTACCCAGGATCTATTATTTTACAGTATGTTCTTCCCCCTAGAAACAGGTTATTTCCCCCCTGTGGTGAGTTTATATGTAGACCAAAGATGCATTCAAGCAGGTGCACCTCAGGTGGTTAATTTGCCTAGCCAGAATTGAAACGAACTGATGAATGTTGAAATGAATTAATTGTCACTTAGCCAGTAATGAGTCACTTATATTCAAGCCATTCATGGCATATTAAGCTCTATTCAGGAATGCATTTCATGTGCAAGTGATTCCTTGGAGAAAACAAACTACACTGAAATTTATAAAAGCTGATCATTCTGGATGATGAATAGCCTTTTCCAAACTACCAAATAAAATTTATCGTGATGGTGGAAACATAACTGTCATAATTGAATATAATTGACAGTCATACTCAGTGTTGTATCATAAATGGCATGCGACATCATCCAGAAGATTTTCTGATTCTGTTCTATGAAACAATATTGCCTCTTAAAATATGAAATATTTTAATCTTCTACTAATGCCATTTGGAAAACAAAGTCATAAATTTGTTTATAAATTGTCAGAAAAAGATTTTCAATTTCTGCTAGAAAGAAGGAATACAAGCTGGGGAGGATAGGAAAAGGCATAAATGGACTGAAATTTCATACATATTCACATTTAGGCTCCTGGGGTATTTTGAGTAGGTTTCTGAAGCAGTAAACCCAAAGTTATTAAGTCATTATCAATAATGATAATTACTAAAAGATTATACTTATCTCCACTCCATACAGACATAAACATTTAAAAGAGAAGCCTAAATAACCCCAAAGGAATATGTGATAATATGAAAATTAAAATATTGTTAGATTTAGTAAAAATTGAAATTGATTTGCTAGTATGAATGGACCAGGCAGATAAAAGTGAATAGAGTTAAGTCTTAAACAACTGTGGTGAAGTTTTGAAATCTGACCCAAGCCCTGGTCAGTAGCAAAGCCTGCACTGGTCCTTATTCAGCTCAGGTTTGGTCGGTAACAATGTTTTAATTTGTTGCATGCGTGCATGCTTGTGTGTGTGTGGGGGGGGGATGTAGGCCCACAAGTGTAGGAGCTTTCCTTGGCCAATGTACATTGTAAGAGGACAACTTGCCAGAAATGGTTCTCCACTTCCACCATGGGAGTTCCAGGAATTCAACTCAGTTTAGAAGGCTTGGCAGCAAGCACATATACTTCCGGAGCGTGCCTGCAACAGTGCTTTAAGGAAGGCAGAGACTGACAGAAAATGTTCTGGCTTCCTATGAAAACCGAGGTAAAATGTATATACATTTTCTTTTTATTTATTTATTTATTTATTTATTTATTTATTTATTTATTTATTTATTTATTTATTTATTTATTTATTTATTTATTATTTTACAACACCATTCAGTTCCACATAATAGCCACAGATTCCCATGCTCTCCCCCCACCCCCCCTCCCCCTCCCCCCAGCCCACCCCCCATTCCCACTTCCTCCAGATCAAGGTCTCCCCCGAGGAGAGGACCGGGATCGACCTGATAGACTCAGTCCAGGCAGGTCCAGTCCCCCCTCCCAGACCGAGCCAAGCGTCCCTGCATAAGTCCCAGGATTCAAACAGCCAACTCATGCAAAGTGTAATATAGAAAAATCTACATTTATTTACACAATCTCAAGCTCGTAGTCTCTTTGGAACCTAAGAACATGCTGGGCAGTAGTGGCCCACGCCTTTTATCACAGCACTGGAGCGGCAGAGGCAGGAAATCTCTGAGTTAGAGGCAATGAAAAATTGTATAGTCATATGTCACTGTTTCATACATGAATTTTAGAAGGGCTGGTTGCAGGGACAATGGGAGGAAAATGCAAATAAACATTTTTAAATGTAGGCACATATAAAATCTTCAAGTACATAAAATAACCAAAAGAGAATCTGGAAAGAAGGAGAGGGAGAGAGAAAGAAAGAAAGAAAGAAAGAAAGAAAGAAAGAAAGAAAGAAAGAAAGAAAGAAAGAAAGAAAGAAAGAAAGAAAGAAAGAAAGAAAGAAAGAAAAAAGAAGGAAGGAAGGAAGGAAGGAAGGAAGGAAGGAAGGAAGGAAGGAAGGAAGGAAGGAAGGAAGGAACGAAGGAAAATTAGACTGAGTGAAAATGTATATGTTTAGGATAAAAGAAATATAGAAAGAGCAAAATAAATTAAGTACAGAAAGAGACAGAACAATCATAAAACATAACTGAGTAATACAAAACAAACACTATCATACAAAAGGAATTTTAAAAGATTGAAAAATAGTTAAATAATAAAAACATTACTATAACAGTCACTACTTCTTCCTTGCTAAGAAGTGGATACCTTTCCTTACTCCCTGAATTACGTTTTATATTTGACTCTGTGGTAGAATAGCTGCTTTCTCTCTTGTCATAGTTCAAGTTTCAATCGCTGTGATGAAACAATCTGGGGAACAAAGGGTTTATTTCATTTCTACTTCTACGTAGTAGTCCATCACTGAAGGAAGTCATGAGAAGAACCTGGAGTCATGGGCTGGACCTGGAGGCAGGCACTGAAGCAGGAGTCATGGTGGAGTGTTGTTTACTGGTTTGCTCCCCATGGCCTGCTGAGCTTTCTTACAGCACCCAGGCCCACCTTCCCAGGTTGCTCATTATGGCCTGGGCACTCCCACATAAATCATCAACCAAAATATTTCCCCAAGGCTTTGCCCCAAGCCAAGCTTGTGGAGGTATTTTCCCAACTGAGGTTTCTTCTTCCAAAAGCTTTTGTTGACATAAAACTTGCCAGCACATCCTTGGAGGTCAAAAAAGTTAGCTAAGAATAGGCTGTCTGCAGTCTGCCTTCCATCCTCTCTCCTGAGTTGAATCCTGGAGCAGGTATCAGCACAAACTATCCTTTTCTGCTCAAGAGGAGTCTCCTGGTCTTTACCAGAGGGCGTCCCTCAGGCCAGTGTCCCCCTGCCTGCTACTTTTCTTGCTGGGCTGTCCTGCTTTCCACAACTGGATTTCAACATCTGAAGTTGAGGAGTTGCATTTGCACTTGTGTTTACATTTGCAGGTGCAGAGTCTCATCTCACCAGGGATTTCATTACTTTCCCACCAGTGTCCTTCTGTCTTTTCCAGAGTATATTCATGTGCACTGAATTCATGTGTCCTGGTCAGGCCCCAGCTGTTTTTCACAGGGTTCCCAGGGTTGTTGCTGGCTTAATCAGGAGAAATGGGCCATTTGGTATTTGGAGGTGCAATAGTGTCGCGTTTCTTTCTATCCCCTGTGGAGAATTTTAATTTTAATGTTTCTTTCAGGACCATCTTCCTCCTTTGCCCGAGCTGCCAGAGTGGACAGCAAAGCTGGTCCTTCCCTGTGTCTGCTTCATACATCCTATGGACCTGCCGTTTACATTGTGCTTAGGTAGTGATTGTTTCTGGAGATTTCCATTTTAATTTTTGTTTGCAATGCCAGCGTGTGTGTGTGTGTGTGTGTGTGTGTGTGTGTGTGTGTGTGTGTGTGTGTGTTGTGCCTCTGTGATGGTGATGGTAGTGAAAGGTAGTGAAAGGCATTCGCCTTCCTTACAACTTCATTCAGTGCTGTAAGTTTGGTCCTATGGTGTCCTTTATAAACCTTTGGGTCAGTATTCCTGGACTTTACCTGGTGGCTCACCACTTATTGCTTCCTGTGAGTTCACCATGCCTTTCCAGTTTTTCAGGCACTGATTAGATGTTTTCTTTCATCTTCACAATGCCCCGGGAGTTTGTTGTTTTGTTTTTATGCTGCCGCTGTCTTCAAGAGTCTATAAGAGGTAAAGCAGGCCATGTAGAGGCAGAAAAACTGAAGATAAAAGCAGAGACTGGAGTTACCTGGCCACAATCCAAGGAACACCTGGGCTACTTACAAGAAGGAAAGAACGGCTTCCTAGGGAGCATGACTCTGCCAAAACTTTGACTTCTAACCTCCAGAATGGTGACTAAAATACATTCTAATAAGTCACTCCATTTATTGTATTTGGTACAGCAGCCCTTAAAAACCAGTAGAAATACATTCAACAACAACAAAACACAGTAAATTCAATCAGAAGCAGCCACAGTCAGGGTCTGGGCAAGTGTATGGAGGATAGAAGCATTCCTGACAGGCCTTCAGTGGTCTTCTCATTTTCCCCTTATGCATGGTATGTGTTTCATTAACAAAATGGGCATGAAGAAAAATAATGCCAATACATACTCCTCGGGGTTCTGTATCCACTCATCCAACAATTAGGACTTCCTAGACTGGGCAGCAGCTCAGTGGCTCCTTAAATGATGTCGATTCAATGGATATGGGTAGATGGATTCAAGCAAAGGCCATTTTAAGTAGGTGATTCTGCCTACTATTTACACCTTGCCTGAAATGTTGTCTTCATAATGGATTTAACAAAGCTGACTATGGAATAACTAATTCAATATTGAACAATATCTTTGCTTCATGAAATTCAGCAAGTAATGATGAGTCTAAAAATGATTAGAAGACAAGCTCAGAGAACGATGTGTTTTCATCTATTTTGTTTAAAACATGGAACAGTTAGGTGCATTTAGTCAGTTGGTAGAAGGAAGGTATTACTCTGTCAGCTTTTGTATGCTCAATGATTACAGCACTACTGACATTATTATTCCTGCCAGTTCATATGACTCCTTGACAACCCCTTATGTATTTGCATTTCCAGTGATTTTCCAACAGTCTAATTGGAAGGGTTTTAAATTACTCCAAAATGGAAAGCTAGAAAAATCTATGAATACGTTTATATTGTTTTGAATGATTATAGCTGCTTTGTTATTGTCACTCGTAAGCCTGAATCCAGATATAATTGAAGACCCTTGTTAAATAGGAATAATACCACTGTGGTATATGTATTTCACAATGTTGACTGAATAACATTATGAAAAGATCTTGTTTCTACCAATATGCACCCACATTCTGTAAGGTCAGTGAGAAGGAAAGACAGACAGGGAATGAATGACTCTAATAGCACAGGTTTTATTTTGTTAAAATAAACAGACAAGGGAATGAATGACTCTAATAGCACAGGTTTTATTAAATCCGGTAGAAGGGAGAAGATAGACAGCTAGCTATCTGCTTACAGGCTACGGTAAATATAAGGCAGCAAAAGGGAAGGGAGAAAGAGAATGTGTTTCTTTTCTGCCCCACGAATGGCTAGGAGTAACCAGGGAATGATGGATTAAAGAATATCATGAGGTATGGAAGAGATGTATCAGTGGTTCTGAGCAGTGACCTGGAATTAATTCCCAGCATCTGCATGGTAGCACACAACCACCTGTAACTCCAGTTCTTCATGACCTGATACTTTTTTCTGGCCTCCATTAGGGACCAGGCATGCAAGTAGTAAACAGACATAACTGCAAGCTAACACCTAAGTAAAAGAAATTTTAAAGAAATAAAAAGAATGTCAGATGATTATAATAAACATCCCTTATGGCTGGCCATAACTGAAAGGGGTCACTGATAGGCCACAAAAGTCAAAGTCTATCAACATAAGAAAACAAATAAGTTTAGTTCTGGAAAACAAATTATTTTAGTTTTAGGAATTGTCATTGTTGATCTAAATGCAGGAGCTTTACAAAATGGAGGCCCTGGCTGACATTCTTTACCATTGTTTCTATTAAATAGGTAGAGTTGTCATTCTGGTAATTTTTTTTTTCTGGATAAGAGCAGTGTCCTCACTGGAGGGACTGGGCAGGCTTTGGCATCAGACATTTAGAAAGAAAAGGATGTTGATGATGTGTCTTTTTCATGATGTTCTGGATAAAAGAATTTAGTCCCTGAGATACAAAAAGGGTTAGTCAATTTAAAAGACAGAATGGGAAGTTATATCCTTTAAGGTAGGGTCTAAGAAAGCAGGCAGGCTCAGCAGTGGAGGTCAGTGAACAGCTAAAGGACTGATACGCAACCATGTGGTGGATGGTTGGGAGCTTTAGCTAGCAAATAAGAAGACCCAGAGTATTAAGGGAAGCATGAAAATCCGTGAAGGAGGGAGTCTTTCTTCATTGGTTGGTCTCCAGTCCTAATAATATCGGCAGATACATGCACATGTGCAAAGAATTAGATTTATTCCCATGCTATCAGTTAGAATGTTTTAATTAATTTTATTATTAAAAGAAACAATAGCTTCATAGAGTTAAAGATTCGAAGAGAACTCCTTCAGTTGGACCTTACACAAAATACCTAATTGAAATTAACGAGTGAATTTCAAATGCTCTAGACATGCTCTGACAATAAGATATTTCTATTGCAAGGCTACTACTTCATGAGCCACTCCATCAATATTTCATTCCCTGTGAGTCAAAATATGTTGATACTCTCCCCAAAAGAAAAAGCTATGAAAAAAATGAAAGGACACTTACTCTTTATGAAATCATTGATACTATCCTCCAAAAATGGGGTTATAGAAACAAAGCAGCACTTAACCATTATGGAATCATAATATAAGCTTTAGCAGCAGAGTGCCTGATTTACAAACAACTTGTCCCTATTGAAATTCCTTTATCAAGTCCATAAGAGTGGTTGATCAGTTGGATTAGTGAACTGCATTTAGGAATGTGGAAGTAATTCCCAAGGTTTTGATCAATTTGTTCATCTCCGTAAGGGTTGAAAATCTCTCTCACCCAACACCATGCCGCAAAATTACCCGAATGATGAATCTGAAGCATGGATCTCTGAATGCTGGGAGACCATGCATTTATTATAATATATCTGAATATCCACATGTAGACTCGCATTGCCTCTATTTTGAAGAAGTAATCTGCCATATAAATAATTTTTCAAATGTACATGGAATCTATAATGATTAGAATAAAAGCAATTGCCCAAAAAGTCCATTTATAATAGTTTTTAAAATAATGTTCTCAATTATGAGATTTAAAAAGCAATTACACTCACATAATTATACCAGGATATCATAAATTTACTTAGAATAAGTAAATGCTATGTTGAATAGTTATGCTTTAAGGATTATTTCAAGCATGTAATCTTTATTTCCTTTCCCTGCCAAAACTTTGTAGTATTAATAAATCACAGAATATTGAAGGTAGCCTGATAGTTTTTGCTTCTAAAGTCAGACTTCACAAAAGGCAGGATTAAATTCTCAGGTAGTGCAAAAACAAATGTGTTGGCCTCAAGTGAAATCCATGCAGTTTCTTCAGCTGCCCCACCTCCATGCTGTGCAAACCTAAATTTCTAACAATTTTGAAAAGCTGTTGCTAAAATATGCTAACTTGAATTTAGTCATGGAATATTTTCACTATGGAAATTTCCAAGCATTGTGAGAAAGAGCTCTCTGTCCCTACTTTCCAACGCCCAGGACAGCTAGCTGGCTGGTCCACCAACACAACACAGGATACAGGAGATCTTAAAATTATGATTTCACTATGGCCCTAATGGATCAGAAAATGTATCTCCTCAAAATTCTGTGAAAAAGAGGACCTGAAGAAATGTCTTGGAAGTCAAGAGCACTTTCAGTGCCAGCCAAAGACTCAGCTTCAGTTCCTAGAACCCACATTGCAGCTCACACTCTAACTCTAGTTCCTGGGTATCTGAATCCCATTTCTGACCTCTGTGTGCACCAGGCATGCATGTGGTGTCCACACATACATTCAAGTAAAAACTCAAACACGTACGAGTTTAAAAAAAATCTTTAAGGAATAAATCATTTTAAAAAGAACTACTTAAGCACACTTAAAAGGTAGAAAAAGTTTGCCTGTGGTATGAGTTCCCTTATCTATATATTCTGAAGGCTTTGAAAGTTCAGATGTACCTTTGAAAGCTCTGATGTATCTCCACCATTCAAACTTCAAAGCCAACACAGTAAGAGTGAAACCTCATTTCTCTAGTTTCCAAGGAAACTCTGTTATTAAACCTACCTCATACACCATGCTCAAAATTGTACTAATCTCTGTTTTTTAAGTCAAAAAGGCTTTTTGTATCAATTATAAAATAAAGATCACTAGAGTAAACGTTTAACGTTGTTCTCTTCTCCATCACACAGTATGTACTAAGTTCTTGATTAAGCAGGAGAGTTAATCATGGTCTGCTGATTGGAGCCCCTTTCCAACATCAGCCTTTAAAAGTTTTCTCAAAAGACCTCCCCACACCCTCCCCCACCCCCACTTCCTGCTGGGTTAACCTAAGCTCCTTCTTATAGATAAGCGTTTTGTCTAAGCCATCAACCAACGGCTTCATTATTTTATAAATTTCAGAGAATTGTTCTAGTTTACAAATGAAACACACCATGTGCTGGTTCATCCAGGTGTAAGGAGATGCAAATCACAGATCAGTAGGCTAGATGATTTAGCAGGATGAATCTATTCATCAATATCCCCTTAAATCTCTCTCTCTCTCTCTCTCTCTCTCTCTCTCTCTCTCTCTCTCTCTCTCTCTCTCTCTCTCTCTCTCCCCCTATCCCCTTGGTGTGTGTGTGTGTGTGTGTGTGTGTGTGTGTGTGTGTGTCTTCCTCTACCTCTCTGTCTCCCTTCTCTCTGTTTTTAATGTATGGGCTACTGTTTAATAACTAACAAGGGGTTCCTTTAGCACACATAAAAGCTGCAGAAAGGCACCGACTCATCAATAAGAATGTTCCACAACAGCCTTGTTGCCAAAGAAACAGATATGGAGACCAGGCACTGTGGAAATCGAAATATTTCAGAATATTGCTGAATATTGAAAGAAGACAACAAATAATGGTTATGAATTTCTCTTTAACAGAAAAGAAAACAAAAACAATACACCATTAAATAACTCCTTAATAATTAAAGTTTTGATTTGCTAACCTACCACAGATTTCCATTTAGCCATTACAGTGTTAGCAAGTATTTTTAACTATCTAATTCAATTTTTAATAAGATCACTAATTTCATTCATGGTGAAGTTAAATTGAGGCTGGATCACAGCTATAACACTAACAAAAAATATGAAACATGTTTTCAGATGCTAGGCAGCCAGTATTACAGGACATTGGCAAAGTTCTGTCAGGGAAGCAATGCTAACAAGGAAATCCTGACAAAGGGCCCAGTGCATTTTTGTTTGTTTGTTTTGTTTTGTTTTTTGGGTGGGTGTTGTTTGTTTGTTTGTGTTGTTGTTGTTGTTTTTCGAGACAGGGTTTCTCTGTGTAGCTTTGTACTTTTCCTGGATCTCACTCTGTAGACCAGGCTGGCCTCAAATTCACAGAGATCTGCCTGGCTTCTGCCTCCTGAGTGCTGGGATTAAAGGCGTGCACCACCACTGCCTGGCTGGCCCAGTGCATTTTAAGCTGGGGAGAGAAGAACCACCTGGTGCCATGTCTGAAATTGACATTCAGCTGAGTGACACCTAAGTTTTGACCAGACAACATGAGCTCCTTCCAACCCTCAAAGCTTGCAGGAGACACCAGAACGGCAAAGGCAGAGAAGCAGGCAAATTCAGTAGAATCTGCTTCTAACTTCTTAGAGCAAAGCTTAGACATGCTGTGGTAGTAAGAAGACAACGTGTAAACACCAAAATCGCCTGACAAACTACAAGCATATCAGGCAGAGAAACAAAATCTAGATTGTCACTACACCAAATTCCCCAAATCCAGAATCCTGGTAGGTCTTTCTAGAGAAGGAAAGAAGCAGAAGAAAATACTCCTCAATTGAGACAGAGTTGAGTGATTGAAACAGAACCCACATAAAAGTAACATGCAGACTGAATCGGTTATATTTATATACATATATGTATATAACAGCTAATGAGAAAAAGAGGCCATTGATACAGGACACAGAAATATGAAGCAGGAATTCAGCTGACTACAGCAAAACCTAATACCTGGAAGAAGTAGGGCTCTTCCAGAGGAAAAAGCCAAGTCTCTAGGAGTCTTGGTGATAATTAGCTTTTAAATATTTATTAGCCGGTTCCTGCAAATGATTTTCTTGCGTGCTATGGTAGCTTTCCCAATTAATTCTTTTTCTAAGGACTTCTAACAGTGTATTTTATCTGAGATACCTCTCAAACATCCAAAGACAATGGCAGACACAATAAGCATTCCAATAACCTGCCATTCTCCTGAATTAAGGTAAATATCCATAGAGAGACACCACCTAAGCCAGGCAAACATTAGCTATATAGTTTTATTTCTTGTACAAATTAAGCTTAGATTCTCCTTTCTTCCTCAGCCCAAATGGCACCCCCAGAGTTCCCCTCCAACAATTAGTTCAGAACAAAGGGCTTTTTTTCTTACCAGGTGCATTCAAGCTATGATGCATGCAGGGTTCCTTACTACCAAGCAGACTCACCCTGCCTGACCAAAAAGTGGCAGGGCATTATATTGATGATGGTATGTGTGTGGAGATGGGTCATCCAAAGAGGGGAGGAAGGAACAAAGATGTAGATAGGAATGAAGACAAAGATGAAGAGATGGAAAGAGCTTAGATAGAAGTATGAGAGGACAGGAAGAGAAGGGATGGAGAGGAGCTAAGTATGAGAACAGAATTGAAGCTGTATAGATAGAATTTTGTCTTATAAGAATAAAGTGAAGGGACTAAAGAGTTTTGTGTAAGTAGATTCATTTGGTATCCCTCAGATTAGTATCCCCGCCACTTGCAGAATCTTCCCCAGGACTCTGGGAGAAATCTCCTCAGGGCAGGCACCTGAGGGGTTTTCAAGAGGCCATGAATTTGAAAAAGAGCAGAGAGCAAGGAGTGTATGAGAAATTTTGCAGGGAGGAAAAGGAAGGGGAAATAATTTTATTGTACTATAATATCAAGGAATAAAAGAAATATACTTTTAAAAAATAGAACTAGAAATTACAGAAGTAGTTCAGTTAGCAGAGACCTTGAAGAGCAGTAATATGAGAATGTTCACAAAGATCTTAAGCAAAACATTAAGAGAATGAGCAAAGAAAGAATTTCAATATGCAAATGTGAACTATACCAAAGAATCACATGTAAGTTCTGAAAATAAAACATAACTAAATAAAAAATGCTTTTAGAAAGTTAGCAATGATTAGATTCTACACAAGAGATTGGCAGCTTCTAAGATTGAGCAACTGACACAGTGTAAAGAAAGAAAAAAGTTTAAAAATTAACTGAGCCCCATAATCTGAGCAATAATTATCACTCTAACAAAATCATAATCAGATTTCCAGAAGAAGAAGACAAGGCAGGACATAAAAATGTTTGAAACAATAACTAGACAGAAATTCAAAATTTTAGCTTAAGTTTAACCACAAATCTAAGACAGTCACACCTCACAACCAGAACACACAAATGACATCTAAATCACATGATAACCAAGTCACTGGCAATGAATAATAAAGAAATAATTCTTAGTAAAATAGCCAAGAAGAAAAAGGACAACAAACACACACCTGAGCAAATTGCAAAAGGATCTTTGACTTGGAAGCAGAAACAAATCCAGAAAACAAAATAAAATGCTATCTTAAAGTGATTAGAATAGAACCCCTGCACCAGCAGACATTTCAAGTCAGAAGCTAAGCAAGATACCACTAAAAGTAACACTAAAGTAAGTTCTTCAGGAAATGATGCCAGATCTGCAGCTCAGTTCCTCACACAAAAACAAAGACTATCAAACCAGTAAACATATGATCAAGTATAATTTGTTTTGTTCATTTTAAAGGTTCTTTTAAAAGATAGTTAGGTTCCCTAGATAAAAATAAATCTATCACATGACCCAACTGTACCACACCTTGGTATACGCCCAAAGGACTCAACATCCTACACCTCGGCCATGTTCATTGCTGCTCTACATACAATAGCTAGGAATTGGAAGCAAGACAAATCCTTCAACTGTGAATGGATGACAAAATGGAGGACATATACACTATGGAATGCTATTCAGCTGCTGAAAAAATGTGAAGTTATGGTATTTGCAGGTAATTAGATGAAACTAGAAAATATTATATTGAGTGAGGTAACCCAGACCCCAAAAGACAAGCACCACACATTCTCTCTCCTTTGCGGTTCCTAGCTCCAAATCTTCAGATGTGAGTATATAACCTAGATTGAACACAAAAACCAGGAAAGTAAAAGGTGACTGTGGGCAGCAGGTGAAGCAGAGATGGACATAACAAAATACAAGTGATATGAAGGAAGAAATGGGAAAAAATTAGTTGGGGAAGTCGATATAGAAGGATGGGGAGGCAAGAGGGACAAATCACATTAAGAGTGTTTGGAAAAACCATAATGAATAATTTTATATTTATCTAAAATTGTATATACTACATATGTGTCTTAAATGAAGTTATACCACTTAGGCTAACAATGCTACCCTCAAGAGCTACAGACAATCTCCTAGGCACGAGAAAGAAGCCTCCTTTCAAATGGTTGGTCAGAGGAGTCCAAGGACTGTACAAATAACATAGGCTTATGAGTGTGTGTGTGTGTGTGTGTGTGTGTGTGTGTGTGTGTGTGTGTGTGTTTGAGAGAGAAAGCAAGAGAGAGAGAATAATAATTGAAGAAGAAAATTATATGCATTTGAAAAGAAGCAAGAGACAGGGTAGAAAGGATTGGAAGAGAAGGAAGGGGGAATGATGTAATTAAAATTAATTTTAAAAACATTTACACTTTAAATTTAAAAGTACTTAGCTTTTTAAAGAACAAAAATGAATGAAATATTATAAAGTTTATATGTGGGAGTTAAATACAACAATAAAAGGAACAAAGTGCATTAAACAGTGCTGGAAATTCACTGCTATACCTTTAAATTTCAAAATGAATGCATATGTCATTTATGGCAGATGATAATAAGCTGTAAATGCTTAATGTGTGAGAAACAGTCTTGTCCATTAAAGACAGTTAGCCTGCGTGGGAAAAGGCCAGTATCCTATAGACCTCCCATCTTGTGACACTTGTGTGTAAGTGCCTGTTTTTCCAACCCCCAGACACTCCTGAGAAATGACTCATTATCACACTTTTCTTTCTAGTTATGAATAGGCCAAATGAATCATATTTGAAGATGGAGCTCCCACTGTTGATGTAAGACACGGTAACCACCCTGCCTTAGGATAAAGACAAAGTGAACTTCCCACCCCAGTGTGCTTGCTCACCCAGGTCATTTCAAACTTTGTTGGAAATGTAATTGCTCGGTTTGCTGGCTTTCTTGTTGCTTAATTTTTGGAGTCCATTATATTTTCTAAATGAGGTATAGAGTTCTCAAAAGCAGAGATTTCTCAAAAGGATGAGATCCAAGTGTTCGAGAAATACTTTTCAAAATCTGTTCAGCATCTTTGTCAGTCAGATACCTGTAAATTAAACTATGTTGAGATTATACCTCATGCAGTCAGAATAGCTAAGGTCAAAATAACAAATGACCACAAATGCTGGTGTTGATCTGAAAGAAGGGGGACACCTATTCATTGCTTATGGAAACACAAACTGGAATAGCCTCCATAGAAATTAGAATGAAGATTCCTCAAAAAGCTAAAAATGCATTTTCTTTATGAATCAGCTCTACCACTCTTGTAATATATAGCCAAAGTACTCCATATCCCAGAGATAACTGCTCATCCAAGTTCATTGCTTCTCTAGTCACAATTGTCAGGAAATGGAAATAGTCCAGATATTCATTAACTGATAAATGGATATTAAAAATATATTATATTTATACAATGGAATATTATTCAACTATTAGAAAAAATGAAATCATGAAATTTATAGGTAAATGGATGGAGTTGGAAACAATCGTCCTGAGTAAGGTAACCCAGATCAAGAGACATAAATGTCATGTTTTCTCTTGTCTCGATGTTAGTTTGAATTTCTAGATATATGTGTTCCATTTGGAATAGTTATCAGGAAATTATAAGTGGCATTGAGGAGGCATTTTATGGTAAAAGAGATAGAATACACTGGTATAAAGGATTTAAAGCGACTGATAGAACATGAGTTAAACTGGGACCAGGAGCCAAGAGTGAGATAAAAGTGGGAGTACAAGAATGGACAAACAACATTAAATACCTTTCCAAAAACATATATACATATGGAAACTTACTGCTATAACAGCTTCCTAGTGCACGCGCGTGTGCGCACACACACACAAACACACACACACACACACACACACACACACACACACACACACACACACACACACATTGGAAAGCGCTATGGTATACCAGGGCTAACAATGCCCCTAACTAAGACACCAGAGGCTTTTGATCAGAGTTAAGAATAGGTCATTTCTTCTGGATTTGTTGATCAGTGAAGTCACATGGACCCTCAAACATAATATACTATTGTCACTGCAATTGATTACCATCCAGAATTTGATGGTAGGACCATATTACAGAAGACACCACATACTTGAATAACAGAAAGAGTGAAATAAAGTTGGTATTTATTGGGAAGCTTCATCCCTACTAGCTAGCTTTTGTAGTGGTGGATTGTGCTATGCAAGCTGCTAGAGGAAAAATGAAATCACTAATCATAACAGCTGTGAACCCGGCAAGCTAAAATAATGACTGGCCTGCCAAGACATTGGTGAAGCAGTGGTTTAAACCTCATGTGAATAACCAACTACCTTCTGATTAGATTTATGTTTCACTCTGAAAGACGAAACCTATATCAGGCACCATTATTGGGCCAAGAATCTATGACTAGACAGGCCATTGTCCCTAAGGAAGAACATACTACTCTTACTCTGCTAAGTGGACATAGTATTAACCAACTCCTATTGACTATCTCTATATTCATAAGGCAATGCCTCTTTCAACCCTCATCAGAGAAACTTCTTTGTGGTGGAGCCTCTATTTGAGGTGGTGATTAAAACAGAGATCTAAAACTGGCCAAGGTGCAGAGAATAAGGAACATATGCACCACAACTCCCCTATCCCAAGATTCAGGGATCATTGTGGAAGAGCGGACTGAGAGAGTGTACGAGCCAGAGGTGGTGAATGACTATAAGAAATCAGTGTCTTCTAGGCAGAGCAGGGAAACTGAGCACACGCACCTACAATAGTTGTGACAAACCTATACAAGCCCAAGAAAGACCAAACTCCAGCATAGGAAGGGGAGTTTGGCACATGATCCCATTCCTATGCTTGGAGCCATTGTCAACTGTTAGCTGCTGGGAGAGGAACAGACAGTTTTCTCAAATAGCATAGTCCCTAGTAAGTCATGCTCCAAGCAATGCCCCCTCCCACTCCAGGCACACCACAAGAGTATTTGAGAAGCACAAACTGGACTTGAGAGGTGAAAGGGGGAAGGGAGAAAACAAATATGGGTAGGGAAGGAAAGAGTTTGGGGGGTCAATATGTTCAAAATACATTCCATAAGATTCTTAAAGACCAAATAAAAGTATTAATCTTAAAAAACACAAAGATGGATATAGTAACTCACCTTAGAAAGAAATCTCAGTGGGATCTTGAAGAACAACAGCAGTTTAGATCAATTTAAAATTTCATAAACTCTGGGAAACTGAAATATCTTTAGTATAACCTCAAGGCAAAATGTATTTTAAAAATTAACTGCTGGAATACCTAACATATGGCATATAAAGCAGGACCAGGATTTATAAGAAATTTTAGATTGTGTCTTAAGATATTTGCAGTGCCATCTGCAAACTCTTAGAAGTCATTAAAGGGTTTTAAATAATAAAGTGTTTGCATTTGAAAAGCACAAACAGCTCTACGGATATTTTATTTGAACATAGTAAGGTTAGTATTTGCAAGAGCAAATAGGAATGCTGTCACAATATTTCAGGCGAGTAACAAGAAAGGAAGGACCAGGGCAACTCACAACCCTACCACCATTTGTGAGATGAAGCCAGGGAGTGTTGTGGAATATTACTTTAACTATGTAAAGATGTGTTACATTTGTTTATACTGCATTTGTTTAACTAGGTAAAGATGTGTTGCATTTGTTTTACCTTGCCTGCCTAAGGCACCTGATGGGTCTAATAAAAAGCTGAATGGCCAGTAAGTAGGTAGTAAAAGGATAGGTGGGGTTGGTGGGCAAGGAGAATAAGTAGGAAGAGAAATCTAGGTTCAAGAAAGAAGGAGGGAGAAAGAAAGGGAGATGCCTGAAGCCAGACAGATAGACAGACATGGGAGGAAGCAGGAAAGTGTGACATACAAAATGAAAGGACAGTAAAAAAAAAAAAGCACTAAGGAAAATGTAAATGAATAGAAACAGGTTATATTAAGTTATAAGAGCTAGTTGGACAAGCATAAGCTAAAGGCCAAGCTTTCTTAATTAATAATAAATCTCCATATCATGATTTGATGCTGGCGGTCTGAGAAAGCCTACTATAAGGGAAAGTGCCAGGAGTCAAGACTCCACAGCCAATAGAGTTCTGAGGTCAGGGTGAGTGTGTGGACTCAGGACTCCACTCCTGAGCATGAGCAAGTATCCCCACAAAGTCTAACCCCTGGGTAGCTTTCTTTAAAGAATGTGCTGTTCTCATCCTGTAGGCTAATGGCTTCCTACATGAGTGAGGGCAGGGATCAGAGAAAACTCATCCCACCTCTTGTCCTGAAAGTGTAGCTATACAAATGCAGAGCTCTGTACAGTTTAGACAGCACCGATTCCAGGAAATGAGCAATTGCAGGCTTCAGATATTATACAAAATAAAATTAAAAGAGAGAAATGATTTTTAAGTTTTGAACAGAAAAGAACAATAATAGTTGACACTATGGTACATTTTGTACAAATTCTATATTGTTTGATCTGAGGACAATTGAATGCACAAAGACTGAGAATCTGTAAATTTGTCTCAATTGGTGTGAACCCAAGAGCATGTAAGACATTATGAACTAGTGTGAACCCAAGGATATGTAAGACATTATTCTAATCAAAAAGATAATTGATAATTGATATCTTCTTAATTAGCATGTAGTACATCCTGGTACAATGGAAGACATGAATTTTATTTTCTTTCTGGCCAACCCCTAAAGACATAGAGTAGTAACTAGAAATAGCATCCCCTGTTTGAGTATTCCAGGGTGCTATTTAAACCAGTGTTTAACTCTTGAATTTTTTCCAAAAGGTTAATTCCCATGCTACTCTCCACTTTTCCTTTTGTTGTCTCGTAAAAATATTTTATAGAGCAAGATACATAATTACATACTTTTTGAACTTATGTGATAGTAAAAGTTCCAATGTCATATTTATTACATTGCTGTTGTGATACATATACTTGGATCAAGACTGGTTAGTTCTTTATCTCATGTATAAACTATAGGTTTTATTGTTGGATCTATAAACCTAATTGCTAATTAAAATAATGCCTGGGCCTACTGACCATCACAAAAGGCCCTATTGCTATGATTGGAGCCAGGAAATCATTTTATTTGGAAGCATAATGATCATATATGACTATGAGTTAAATTTTTATCTCAGATTCATAATTTAGTATTACTTACTTTACATCAAGAATTATCTAGTAAACAAAGTAGTAAGATTAATTCATATAGGCTTCCTAGTCTATATTTCTTTAACATTAGCCTCTCGATGCAAATAAGAGTTTGTAGAAATTCACCTAACTAGCAGTTACCAAATATAGACACAGTAGATACTAGACATACTGGTAACATTTGGATGTTTACCCAGAAATATAAAAATTCCTTCCCCTAGGCCTTCCTTTTCTCATACAATCAATCACCTTTTTATATAGAACACTTTTTCAAGTTAGACATTTAATCTTTCAATAATGATCTTGGGCTAGTATGACTAGTTTATAATTGCATAATTATTTTTTTTTTAAGATTTATTTATTTATTATGTATACAGCATGTATGACTGCAGGCCAGAAGAGGACACCAGATCTCATTACAGATGATTGTAAGCCACCATGTGGTTGCTGGGAATTGAACTCAGGACCTCTGGAAGAGCCATCAGTGCTCTTAGCCTCTGAGCCATCTCTCCAGCCCCTAATTGCATAATTATTTTAAAGAACAAACCAACACAGACATTTGCTTTAAAGATAGAGAGAAAATATGACTATGACAAAATATATTTAGCATTCTGGAAAAGTTCTTCTATCTACTCCCAATAATATACAAAAACAAAATCAATTTCAAAGCAGGCCATCAGAAGAAACATGTGTTTATCTATTGACTGATTTGACCACTGAAGTTAAATCAACAGCATAAAATTAGCATGTGTATAAAACCGCACAGAATATTGTTTTGTATTATGATATAAAAAGTGTCTTCATTAATTTTTCAGAATTATTTTATGCTGAGAATGCAATTCTGTGTACTTGTACAAGCGTGTTCCCTAAGTCATAAATAAAACAGGAAAGCAATTAGCGGAAAATTAGAAATAGGCATTTATACTTCATTGTAAATTTTCACTCTGTTTAATGTCAGTCTAGTTTTGCCTTGTGGCAAAATAATACATAATTAAACTTTACTGCTGTATAAATGTTAGCAAAATGGACTGTCCTAGTCAATCGCTGTTTAGAGAAAAAGTAATCAAATCCAATTCCTCTCTCTAATGAACTTCATGCACTAATAGTTCAGGTTCTCAGCTGGCAGAAAGTTTAGAGAAGTCCACAGATAACTAGTCATCTCAGTTTGCTCTGGAAACCTACAGAGCATGTGTAAACATTAGCTGAGGGAGAAACTGCAGTACATCATAAGATGCTGGTATGTCAGTAACAACAGACTGAATGATGTACTTCAGGAGTTTGAAAGACTCCTATAAGAACTTTGACACAAACCAGGTTTGATCATCTGTGTAGCCTCCTCACATGGCTAAATGGAAATGGGTTTAAAGGGAAGATTTATATTCTAAGCTTAGCATGCTGCTTGCTAAATATGCAGCCTTAAGTCAGCATTTGGCATCTCTTGTTCCTCAATTTTCTTACCTTGGAAATGGAAGTAACAGTACATACAATAAGTTTTTAATAAATTTAAAGAAATAATTGTGCACATGAAAATAAATAGACACAATAAAACAATTACAAACATATTCCATAATAAATAAAAATCATGTTTGATGATTTCTGGCATTCAAGATCAGTGAATTAATGTTAAAATGTTATCTCCCTTGGCCTTCCTTCCATTCACCTTTCGGGATTTATTTCTCAGTGTTTCTTTCCTACTGAAGATGCTAGACATTTATCTAGCTTTCTCTTTCTTTCATGAAAGGTTTTCATCTTTGAATCGGCCAGTGTTCTCGCCTCCTCGTTTAGACTCTCTTCACTACCGTCCTGTGTTCCCTTAATACCATCCCTGCTGTTATCCTTTTAGATTTCACCACTAGAGCTGTGGGTAAGTGAGAAGAGCCCTAGATTTATTCAAGTTTTTAAAATTCTGCTTAACTGTTAGGAAATGAGCTGAAGGGAAAAAACAGAAGATAAAGTGGGAGAAATTCAAATTGTAAGGTCCTCAAAATACATTTTGTGTATTGCATTTTCTTAATCCAATCTCTCTCTCTCCCTCTCTCTCCCTCTCTCTCTCTCTCTCTCTCTCTCTCTCTCTCTCTCCCTCCCTCCCTCCCTCCCTCCCTCCCTCCCTCCCTCTCTCTCTCTCTCTCTCTCTCTCTCTCTCTCTCTCTCTCTCTCTCTCTCTCTCTCTCTCGCTTGACAGTTCCTTATTATCACAGTGGTGGCAGCAGTAACTGTGCCCCTCTGTCACTTTAGAGCTATTTCAATGTCCTTTAAAAGTCATGGCTTCTTAGAAACCAAGAGAACAACCAGATCCTCTGTTGATCTTGTTACTTAATATTTTCATACAATATTTATATGTCACAGCTGGGGTTTTTCTTGATGAAGATATTCTCACAAAATTAACTTATTTTGCAATTCTACATCATTCTTTCGTAGAAATCATACTTCTTAGCACACTTCAGTTTCCTCCCACCTGGATATAGGATGCTTGGCTATATAGACTGAGGACAGTTTCCCTGTCTGGTTAAGAAGTTTTTCTTTAATAGTTCCTATTAGCTGAACATGGTGGTGCACATCTATAATTACAACTGCTAAGAAGCAGAGGCCAAAGGATAGCTGTAGCCAGAAGGTTTCTACAGTCCCTCCCAGCCCAGTAAACCTGCAGCCACTTATAAAATAATTACTTAGAGGCTTAATGTTATTTACAAACTGTATGGCCTATCACATGCTTCTTGTTAGCTAGCTCTTTTATCTTAAATTAACCAATTTATATAAATCTGTATGTTGCCACATGGCCACAGGTTACTGGTCTGCTGGCATCTTGTTGCTCCTTTGGCAGCGGACAGGCTGACATCTCTCTCTCTCTCTCTCTCTCTCTCTCTCTCTCTCTCTCTCTCTCTCTTTCTCTCTCTCTTCTCCTTTCTTCTCTCTGTACATCTGCTTCCATTTCCCACCTGCCTCTAAGCCACCTTGCCATAGGCCAATGCAGCTTTATTTATCAACCAATCAGAGCAACACATATTCATAGCATACAGAAAGACATCCCACAGCACTTCCCCTTTGCTGTCTAATAAAAAAGGAAGGTTTTAACTTTCACATAGTAAAATTACATATAATAAAACTCAACAGGAGTTTTATCAAACAGGAGTTACAGTTATAATATCTAGTCTATTTGTATTTAGTGAAATTAAAGAATATATTGTATCATCTATCTTACTTTTGTGAGTCTAAAGTTTCATATCTAACTTATTTTTTATCATCACTAAGGAAGACTATAATTATAACTATCTAGTCTTCAACTCCATCAAAAACCCCAGAAGGATATAATATTAGCTAAGTAAACAGGAAATGAATTGTAAGCAACTTTCAAAATTCTATAAATTACAGAGACATCTGGCTGCCTGGACAGTCACCCAAAATTCCTCTGCAATGTTGGAGCATCCATCTTCAGCCTATAGGCCTAGAGCTTTTTAGTAGCTTCTCCCTGTGTCCTGTAGAATATCTGACAGTCTCCTCTGTGAAGCAGGAACCTGAAGGACCATCTCACCTTCTTTTAGCACAATTTAGTGGTCATTTTCCATGGGTCCTGCATGTTCAGTCAATACAACATTTTGTCAAGCAGTCCAGGAAAGAACAGTTTCATGACCAAATGGCTAACTTTTGCCATAAGGAAAGCAAACTCCATATGGAGTTTCTTTGATGCCCATCATCTTCTTTGAAGTAAATAGGTGCTGACAGGAGCAGACGTGTCTCACTGTCCAGAAAGTCTAAGTTTTTAAAACATTTTAAATGCCATATTCTGTATGTTTTTGAAGTATGAAGGCTCTTCAGGTATATCTGAGTAGAGAAACTTTGTTTCTAGTTACTTGTTTTAAGTTAAATCCTGAAAACATATTCAAGGGACTGAGTATATGAAAACATATACAATTATCCTTGTGATTAATTACATCAGTACTTAGCATGACTACAATTAAAGAACTTGATTACTTATAATATGACTATTTACTTATGTTCTCTAACAGTCTACAATAAGCAGCCTTAAAAGCAATGATTTTAAATTGAAGCTCTTCTAGTATCAAATACAGGTTCAGTAAAGAAACCAAAACAAAATATCAATATAAAACATTTATATGAATCAGTTTATCCAAATAGATTAAGCTTAACAAATTTTGCAAAGACAAGGAGGCTAGGCATACATTCTTAAGCCTCACTGGTTCTCAACTTTGTCAATGCTATTTAATAACTGCAGCTTTGCCATTGTTATGAATCTCAGTGCAAACATCTGACATACAGGTGGTCCTAGGCTACCCCTGTAAAAAGGTTTTTTCAACCTCCAAAGGGTTGAGACTCATGGAGTAAGAAGCTGTTCCAAGCCTTCTGCCGAGGTCATTGTCTTGCTGCATCACAAGAAATGAACATCCCAGTTTCTGGTTAATATTTGGTGCTTATGGATGTGACTCTAATTTTTAGCCTATATTTTAAGTCCAAATATTAACAATATAGAGCATTTTATAAACTTAAAATGTTCCATAGTCTTATAAAAAATAAATTATTTTTAAAAAGGTTAAGATCTCTCAGATGTTTTTCTCCATTATCAACACTAAAGTACCTTCTTTTACTTTAAGGGAGAGAAAACATGGCATCACCACAATCTGTACAAAGTAAAACCAAGCTCCAGAGTGCAAACAATTCCAAAATGCAATATCTGAGATTCATTTACAATCCTTTTGGTTCTTTTTCTTAGAGGCTTGGATCATTTCTTTGGCCCTACCCTTGGCAGCACATACATAGCCTGCCATCTAGATCTCAGCCTGCTCCATTTCATTGTGGCTGGTGCTTCTGGTGACTATCACCTGGGTGACTCTTAAATTACAGTTTAGCTGCCAGAGCAAGGCACACTCTTGTGTATAAAATCATTAAGGTGCAGCTTTAATATTTATCAAATACCTTATTTATTAAACACATATAGCCATCCCTTTAAATTCTCTACAAGCTTGCTATTGAACACTTAGCAAAGACATAAGTACTTAAGTGTAAATCTCTAAGTTAGCTTTTGTTAACCTGAATAGAGCTTTATAACCTTTAGTAAAAGATGGCTGCCAGCCACGTGGCTGCCTATGAGGTCACCAGCCAAGATGGAGGAAAGCCACATGGTTGCTGTTTAAAATATGTTTTTCTAAACAATAATTACTTGCCTCACATACACACAGTTGAATCCAAGTTACATATACATACATACATATAGTTAAAGCTTATTTATATTTACACATAGAGTTAAATCCAAGTCAAATACTTATCCGTACATACACACACATATTTATCTCCATTTTTAACATAAACAGTTTGCAATGAAAAATCATCAGCTATTTTTAAAATGAAAACCAACCATAACTAACTTATAAATTCAGTATTTGCAGGTATAAGAAACTACAGCAAACATAGTTCACATCCCCTCTGACCTTCTACCACCTTCTATGTACTTTTAGTCCATTCCTCTATCCCTCAGACATTTACTTCAGACAAATTATGCTTTCCCTTCTTTTTTTTTTATTATTTTAAACACGGAAACTCTTATCAAAGTCTTTCTTGTGATTCACCTCAGTAGTCTAGAATATATTGTAAAGCCACAATATTTTAAACACGAACAGAAATACATGCATGTACTGTAATAAGACTAACCTGTGCTATATGCAGGGACTTCCAGGCCAGCATGAGCCATGCAATACATAGTGAAACCCTGTCCCCCAAAGAAGACAAATCAGTAGAGATTGAAGATAAGTGGTGTGGGCAGTGGTGGTGCATATCTTTAATCCCACCTACCATTCAGGAGACAGAGACATGTGGATTTCTGAGTTCGAGGTCATCCTGATCTACAGGGGGAGTTCCAGTATAGTTAGGGCTACACAGAGAAATTCTGTTTCAACACCGCCCAAAAATAGTAATAATGAAGCGAGTGAATAGCAAAATAGTATAACTTCTTAAAGGTCTCAACATTTATTCTTAGGAAAATATTCTATCAATGAAAGAGAGTCTATGAAATAATGAATTAGTTTCTGAACTCTAAGAGGCCAGATACCTAATATGAGGCCTGAACACAAAGCCAAAACTCACCTGAGTTAGAGTTTGCTAGCTGTGCTTTGGAGACTATATTTCTGGGAAGTGAGACCATGAGCCCTCATGCTATCTATTGGCAGGACTTGTCAGCCTATGCTGAGGTGTTGCTCCCAGGCTACAGGAATTCATTTCTTTTATTTGGTGCACATAATAATAGATGCAGGCTACTACCATGGTTTTTTAAAAAAAAATCTCTAAAAAGATTTAAAATAGACTATACCAAATGCTATAAAATTACCTCAAAGCATAATAATGTTTTTTATGTCCAAACAGCAACTCTTAGGTCTATTTATAAAGAATTAAGCAGATAGTAACTGAAGCATCCTGGAAGTTTGCTGTTTTTTCCTTTAAAAGAATGTTAGTATGAGATGGGTGCTATATGCCACACTGCATAAGAATGGTTTACACCAGGAATACTTTATCTATGGAAAACAAGGTTCTCTTCCAAATACTAAGGTGGCCAACACCAAGTCTGGCCCAAATCTAGGGTGTTCTGGGAAGAAAAAACTTACAATCACTATGACCCAGAACTCCTGTCAGCTGAAACTCTTTAGAGAAAAATAATCTCTGTTGGTGGGATAGAAATTGCCTTCCATGATGATTAGTGTCTCCTGACCCCAGGAGAGTTTAGAATCAGCTCAGAAATGTTTAGCATAATCTAAGATAAATAATATTTTGTGATTGTGTTGTGGAGAGTCAACCTTTCCAACAAGAACGCTATTCATTATTCCTCTGCTCTGGGAAGTGATCTCTAGGCCCTTAGAAATTCCATCCTGATAGGAATGTCTGCTTCAGGCTTTTGACAGTGGCTCTGATCTGCACTGCATCCATTTTCTCCAGGAAGAAGAACCAAAGTAAAGACATCCATCTGGAATCTATGAGGGGCTGAAAATAAGCTGAGCCATGCAGAGAGTATGTGGCTGAACTTCTATAATGTCCAGGCACAAAGAGCTCAGTGAGCATCCCTTTCTTGTATCACTGTCCCACAAAATGACCAGAAGCATGAGGATATGCATGACTCCAGGAGAGTACACCCAGAAAATGCATGATGCTACCACTCTCAGACTTGCAAATGTCACTTCTCAAAAATGAGTTTAATCTCTAGTAGAGAATAGGCATCTTGTTTGGTAAGGTTACTTCTTTATCTTGGATTATGTCAAACATTTCTAAACTGGTTTCATGTTCTCATGGGATTGAAAGATATTAACCATCTTCAAGGGAATCACCATTCTGGCAAATGTTCATTTCTCCCAGATGCTGTTGGTGATGACAGCAGCTTTTACTAATTTCTGTGAGTTCTTTCAGGAAATTATTAAACCTATAAGTGACCGTGGAAAATCCAAAGTTTGGTCAGTTTATCTAAATTGAGAATAATCCTGGAGAACCCAAATTGACCCCAAGCTTGCAGCTGGTACTTGAGAGCTGCTATTTCTAGCTGCCAGCATTGTCTAGCTCCAAGTGGCTTTTGAAAAGGAATTTCTGCAAAATGGGTAGATTGTATACTTGCAACATGTGGCTTATTCAATTAGCAGTCCTGTAACTCTAACCAAAAATAAGCAATTGAATTGCCTTTTGACTTAAACTAATAATACTAAGCTTATTAGTTTTATTCTGTCAAATTATAACATACATCCATTTAGATACCAGAAAAGTTTTTTTAAAACTTTTATCCAGTATGGAAAAGTTAGAGAATAAAAGATAGAGTTTAGGGATTTGGACCTGAAAAAATAAAAAATGCACCAAGGAATGAAATCATGGCTTTACAATTGAATTAATAGTCATCAGCAAGTCAGGGAAAAGACGATTGGGCTGACTGCAGGAAGCCACTGTGTAAGATGCCAGCACATCTGGATAATTAGGAAGCAGAGTAAAGAGAAGAATGGTGGCTGCAATGGCATCCGAGGAGAGTGGGGAGATACAGCAGCAACCAGAGTGTTAAATTAAACATACCAAGCTCTTGTTAAGATACGGCTCACTTGCTGAAAGTATGGAATTACTCCTAGTTTACAATAAAGGAAGGCAACTGTCAGGGAAAAGACAGCATCCGAATTGTACCTAGCTCTTTTCATTCTAACCTCAAACTTGATACACGATCCTTGAACTGTTTTTTTAACTCCAACTCTTTAAAAATTGACTTCTCAGTAAGCTTATGTGAGAATTTCTGATTAGCTGGAAAATGCGTTAAAGATGCTTACCACTCACTCAAACTTCATCTTTCCAGTTCAGAAAGAAGGCAGCAACATTTTCAGGTCTGTGCATGCTTAGATTTCATCGGTCTTCCTTTTGTCCCTGATAGTTTCTGCATTCTGGTCAATGTCAGAAGTCAATAACAGTCAGAAGTTGAATAATTGTGTTCATTAAACCACCGAATCATTTTAGACATATTTTTCAGCCAAGTAATTGTATCAGTGGGTTTATCTGTAAGATCATAAACTTCAGATTCTTTCTGGAGCTTTCCTGATCCAAAAAGATGTTTATTTTTATCATGAAACCTTGAAATATGAGAACTGGGTCTATTGTAGTACAATTAACCACTGGGAAAAATTAGCCACTAGTCCACCTGACAAAAAAAGTCACACCTTTTAGTGTGAAGGATACTCATCTTGACTATGCTTATAGGTTTGACTATCTGTATGTTTCCTTTCTCTTTCAAAAGTCAAGTAGAAATATGAATAAATAAACGTATGTTAAAAAAAAACAGGAGAGAATATACTTACAGGTAATATTCCTGTAAGTAACTGAGAAAACATGGAGAATTGGGGAAGTTAGTATTTAAAAAATATTCATTTGTATACACATACACACGCGCACACACACACACACACACACACACACACACACACACACACACACACCTAGGAGTCCCAGAGACAGAGGCCATATCAGGCAGAGTGTATTATTGCAGAGATAGAAGCCATCAATGTCAGAGTTCATTAAAGAACAGGAAATTTCCAAAGACAAATTCTCAAGATAAATTAAGTGTAACATGGCAGAAATGCCAACTGAAAGAAAACAAAAACAAAAAACACTCATTCTAGCCAAAGTTCTCCTCCAGTTTCTTTCTATCATACTAGTTGTGATGATATAGTTTGTCTTCTTGCTGTGACCTCTGTGCAGCTGAGATTCTATGGGAATCTAATGTATTCTCCTTTATTTCTATTTAGGTAATTGTGCTCATTGAATATGTATTTTTTTTCAAGCCACAAGGCACACAAAGTGTTCCTGAGTTTGTATAACCCCATATTTAATTATATCTCTCTACCTATAATTCCTTTTACAACATATTCTCTTATATTATTGAATTTAACAAGTTACCTTAGATAGATCCCTGCTGTCATTCTAAGCTATTCTGTAAGGTTTCTATAGTTACTTATTCTACCATTATTACTATTGTCTACTTATATTCATATAAAATGGGCTCACATTTACCTTCTCAATAATGTTTTCTAATCTTTAGTATTTCTCATTACCATGGAGGCTAAATTCTTAAATATACTTTTAATCACATATTTTTTTTTATCTCATAGAACCTATACAAAAGGAAATACTGGTTTTCCAAAGAATAAGAACAGAGGAAATCTTTGAAGTTTCTAAGATTAGTACCTATAAATATCTCTATGGCTCATTGGGCATACACCAGGTCTTGGAATGCTTTCCATCTCACTCATCATGTTGTTGTACCATATGAAAAAAGACATTTGGCTGGATGGTGATGGTACACACCTTTAATCCCAGCACTTGGGAGGCAGAGGCAGGCTTATCTCTGTGAGTTCAAAGTCGGCCTGGTCTACAGAGTGAGATCTAGGACAGGCACCAAAACTACACAGAGAAACCCTGTCTCTAAAAAACAAAAACAAAAACAAATAAAGAAAAAAGACATTTGAGGGATTTCACAGAATTATAAAAAAAAAAATCACCTATATGGACCCACTCTAAATTCTTATCTTACATTTGCTTGTCTGTTTATTTATTTATGTGTGAGTATACATGCTGGCAGGCACATGCCATGACACACCTGTGGAAGTTCAACATTAACTTTGCAGTGATCACTTCTCTCCTTCCTACATGTGAGTTCTGAGGACTGAATTTAGGTTGTAAGTCTTGGTAGTAAATTACTTTACTGGATGAGTCATCTGGCCAACCCAACACGTTAAAAAGTAAATCACCAATGTGTACAAGGCTTAATCTCCAAGTTTTCAAAATGACAGTTGAAAAAATTAATTTCTCTGAGGTCAAATATCTTCAGTGATTTAAATTTTTCAGATGAACCTCTGCAGTTCCTCTATCCTGATCAAAGTGTGAAACCTAATTTATTTGTCTTGGCTAATTAAATTTCACCTGCAACAACAAGTGTCACCACTGCTTGTCTCTAAACTGGAAATGTTAATTATAAGAGAATATTCAGTGTTACCATGCATGGGAAGTGAATTGCTGTAGCTGTGTTTTTGAAGGCTTGGTCCAAAGTCACTTTGAACTGACGAGTTATAATTATTCTGCCAGAATACCAATGCATGACTTCCCAGACGCAGAGAAGTTACCTAGCTTTTCTACCTCTAGCTGAACATCTGTTATATAAGCTGTAAGTTTCATGCCATACATCATCATGCAGTCTTATAAGATAAAAGGACATTAGAATACATACATGCCAATAGTGTGTAAAAGAATTACAAATAGGAACAAATAAGTTTAAGTTGACAATAGCACTAAGAGGAATAAAAAACAAAACACATAACAAATACAGAAAATTCATAAAGGTCTTAGGGTTTCTATTGCTGTCACGAGATACGATGACCATGGCAACTCTTATAAAGGAAAACATTTAATTAGAGCTGGTTTACAGCTTCAGTGGTTTTACTCCATTATTGTCATGTATGAAGGATGGCAGCATGCAGGCAGACATGGTGCTGGAGAAGGAGCTGAGAGTTCTTACATCTTGATCCATAAGCAACAGGATGTGAACTGTCACACTGAGCATGGCTTGAGCATATATGAGACCACAAAGCCAACCTCTGCAGTGACACATTTCCTCAAACAAGGCCATACCTACTCCAAAAAGGCCATACCTTCTAATAATGCCCTTCCTATGGGTCAAGCATTCAGACACATGAGTCTTTAGGGGTCCTACCTATTCAAAACACCACAGGTCTATACATGAAATATGTACTTAATTCTAAGTGTTTTTGTTAGAATGATGAATTATAAGACATAAATAACTTAGATAGCAGGAATATTTTGGCTCTTGACTTCAGAGTCTTATGCCCTGATCCTTGGCCCCAACAATTCTAGCTCCACTGTGAGGGAGATTTCCTGGTGGTAGGGGAATGAAGCAGAGACTGTTCACCTCCTGTCAGAGGGAAGAAACTGAGAACCATTTATAACCTTCAAAGCTCTGTCTCAGATAAACTGCTTCCTCTAGCTAGGACCCCACATCCTAATATTTCCAGAGGCTCCCCAGATAACACCACAAGTTAAGGACAAATTTTTTTATTTGTGTGCCTATGGGGGCATTTCCTATCCAATCCATAATGCTACAAATTCTGAATAAAGCAGAATGAAAATGAAACATCCATGTGTTTTGAATAGACAACCTCACTTCCTGTTCAAGAGCTGTCTTACCCTATATGATGATATAAATCAAGAGTAAGTTCTAGGTCATTGAAGTTAGTCATAGTTTGTAAAGTGAACATTGAAAAATTTATATGCTGGTGTCTAATCCCAGATATACTGCTATTTGAGGATGAGATCTTGGGATATGTTGTGTCATCAAAGTAGCTATGAAGAAATATTTCTTCCTCATGAATACAACTAAAGACCTTTAAGAAGAGATGCAAGAATTGTCCCTCTGTGTCTCTGTACTCTGCTAGGAAAGGATTCAAGGATAAAATGGTCATCTCTAAGCCAGGTCACATGCTGTCACCAGAAATGAGCTCTGTCAGTATCTTGATTATGGACTTCCAGGCTCTCAGCCTGTGGCATTGACTAAAGCATTCTGAAGTGTTTGAACCACACAGTTCAAATCCCATCCCCTATTCAGCAGTTACTATACGAGAAGTTACTCTAGATAGTGTTCTGGCATTTTCTATAGTAATAAATTACTCTAGATGGGCACTGGATGATATCCTGGCAATTATCATAGTAAATGTTACTCTAGATGGGCATCGGATGCTATATTGACAGTTACTATGGTAAAAATTACTCTAGATAGGCACTGGATGATATCCTGGCAGTTACCACAGTAAATGTTATTCTAGATGGGCATTGGATGCCATCTTGACAGTTACTACAGTAAAAATTACTCTAGATGTGCATTGGATGCTGTCCTCCTGTCCAAAGTAATAGCAAGTGGTTTCTGGACCTCTTCTAAAGATGTTTCTTTAAAATTAACAAAAACATACTAACAAAGATTGGCACATGTTATTCTCTCTTAAGTCACCATAGGAGGATTTTTGTGTGGAGCTCACCTTATATGCATAGTCCATGATGTACATTTTTTTTAACTTTGTGATGATGCAAAAGAGAACTTAGTATTTGGCTGTCACACAGCTATGACTGAGGTTAGCCTAAGAATGAACTTGATGCTAGCATTTCAGAACTGAAACACTGGGAAATCTATGCTAAGAATGCACAGAGTTCATCATGCTCTAACTCAAACTCTCTTCTGACACTGTGTTAACTGATATTACTGGAAATGGTGTAACAATCAAGAGAGAGAAAGATAAATGTCAGTTCTTTAAGTAAAACAAAATTTCTCTAATAATTAGTAGCTATTTTTCTTGCAAAAGCTTTTAGGTGGATATTCAGAGTGAAAGTGATGAATATTGAGATGAACACTATTCTCAAACAACATTTTTGTGGAAATATATATTTTGCAATGATTGTATGAGATATGGTACCAAATAACTCAGTGAGCTCAAACCATCAATGATATGCAATCTAAGCAAATAGGTACAGCTTCCTGCTAGCCTAACTTTATTTTCCATGTAAATTCTAACCAATACTGAGGAGTTTCTCCAGAGGATATACCAAAGATTAAAATACTCATGAATGGCAGATAATCTGCCAAGAAGGAGAAAGAAGATAAATGGGGAAAGAAGAAAAGTAGAAAGAGAACACAGAAGGTTAGGGAATGCTGAGGTAGCCATGTCAAATTACCAACTTCCCAAAGGTTCTTGGTACGCTGACGCATAATAGAAAACATTTAAAAAGCAGGTAGCACAGAATTTTCTACACTCATCTGAATTGCACAACTTTATACTGGCAGGGGTGTGGAAAAAATATATTCTTATTATATCAAAACTAAGTGAAAGAAAATCACACAAATTCTTTTCTGTAGCACACACACAACAAAGCTTAGAATGACTAGTACAATGTGTATCTTTAAACTCGCCACAGTACCAATGTACTCCACTCTGCTTTAACAGATATACAGCTAGGAGTATCCTTTCCAGTTCTGCACTCAAGTGCTGCCATAATTCTATCTACATACAGAATGCTATATAGTGAAAATGCAGGACACTGTGGAAAAGCTACTGTAGGTAAGCATTCCATCCACTCATGCCCATGGACCCAGACGACTGGTAGAAAAATCTAATCAATGTTTATTATCATTGCTCGACCTAAAGCCATCACTCCAGCAATAAGCATTTGCTTAGATTTGGTCGAGGTAGCTTGGGGTTTACTAATGCTCATCTGTAGTTAGGAGCCTGCAAGGCTCCTTCTTGGTTCCCTGTGTTAGGTTCTGGTGGGAACTCTTAAGATTGATATTCTAAACTGGAAAACAGATGCCAAGGAAACGTCTTCACAAGCTGTTATCAAGTCATTAAATGTGGAAAATCTCAGTCACATGCCGTAGATGAGGGGAAAATGATAAACTTGTGTATCAACAATCCAGACAATTCTAAAAAGGAGTAAAAGCTGCAAATAGTCGAGCAGATGCATCCTAGAGTGTTTTCTTGAATCTCTTTATTCTCGTGAGCCCCATACCTGACTAATGTGAGTTGAATATTAGTTCATATATGATTAAATTGAATCTAATTAGAAAGTAGCTACTACGAAGCTTTTATAAACAGTATTTCCTCTAAAATCTTTAACCATTTGTGTAGCTTTTCTTAAACTGTCTTCTCTTTTAAATTCATCTAGGAAAATATTAATCTTTCTTTCTCTGCAGTCTCCTAGTGACACTAGGCCTGTTCAATGAAGCATACGTAAGTATCAGTGCCATGCCAGATGCTGGTGGAGTAAGCCCTGATATTTGACTTCAAGAAGCTTAAACCCATGGAATCTTTAGCCTTTCTGTGTCAGGTTGACAGGTGCTTGATTTTTGTGACTATGAGTACAGAAAGTGGAATACTCATATCAATAATTGTTATTCAATAGAAATTACTAAAAAGACATTTATTCTTTTTTCATTTTCTTCTTAATATTTTATGTTATGTGTTTTGCCTGTGTGGATAGACATACATATATACCACATGCCTGATGCCCATTGAGGTCAGAAGAGGGCAGTGGATTATCTAGAACTTAAGTTATAGAGTGTTGTAAGACTCCATATGGGTTCTGGAAATCAAACCCAGGTCCTCTGCAAGAAAATGAAGTGCTTTTAACCCCAGAGCCACCTCCCCAGCCCCAGGAGAAACCTCATTAAATCTTTGAGGGTCTTTGACTTTTGAGTAAAGGGAGCTGTACCCTGAGACAACTCTAGCATGAATGGCAGACTTAATCATTTGAACAAAGAAACTGTTCAACGTAATAATTCTGAGGCTCTGTCATATGTATTCATTATTATTAATTAAAACATTAAACTGGCAAACAGATATAGAATGTAGTCTGCTTTTAGACAGTGTGGCCTGGGGTATGGAATAAAAGACAGTGAACGGTGATAAAGGAAGGAGTAGTGTCTGAGATCTAAGGAAATGTACAAAACACTGGAAGGAAATATCACATAGCAGCTTATTGTGATTGAAGATCAAATAAGAAGAACTATGAACACAGTAGTATTGAAGCAGAGGGGAAGCCAGGAAGAGGGAATTAAGAAGGTTGTACAGATGACCTTCAACTCACAAGGGGGTTACAACCTGCTCACTCCTTGAGATTGTTTAAGATGCCTATAATAAAAAGTACCAGAGCTGAGCAGAGCCTCCCTAAAAGCTGCTCAGAACATTTCATTAGCTTACAAGTGGACAAAGCTACCTAACACAAAGCCTATTTTATTATAAAATACTGACTATCAAAAGTGAATTAGGAGCACCATTCTGACATACAGGCTTCTGCATCATTGTAAGTCTACAATGTATGAGGCATGGACCACGCAAATAACATAGAAGCATTTTCACTACGTATTGAGAAAAACAGTGTGGTTCTATTACAGGTTAAATAAGAGAATGATCCTATCTTCCCACTTTAAATTTTAGTCTAACACTCTTCTAAAGCCTGGCCTTGCCATCACTCTTGGCAGACAGCATCCTTACTCCACTGACTGGGTCGTGGATTTATGGCCCTTAGTACTTGGAAGGTTATCGGGAAATGAGCTGCTTTCAATACCAATCTTTCTAGCCTATAATGGGGTTTTGGGGAAATCTACCTGTCATGAAGGTTATTTGACTCTAAATTTATGTCCATTTATAGATGCTTAGATTACAAACTCATTCTACATGGGTTAGTAAATGCTATCCATATATCAAATGTTATAGCTGAAGAAGTATGTAAACCATCATATAGCCCAAATGTCTTGAATTAGAAATGAGAATTAGAAAAAGCAGCAGAATTACTGAAGGTCACACTGGGGTTATTGTAGCACTGGTGACAGAAAACCGGGACTGCATTTGAGGAAGCTGTTCCCTTTCCATCACTCCTGTTATCCTGGGTCTGCCTGGATTTGCTACTAGGGGAAGAATTCTCAATCACTGAGCCGCCTGTCTCCATGGGAGAAGCTTTGTTTGGGTGTCTAACTGGCCCTCTATTTGTAGGAATTCTCGTTAATGTATAAAGAAAGGGCTCGCATCTTTCCCTGGAAACTTTCCACATAAATCCAAATAATGGTTTCCCATAGCACCCTTGTTGGCTTTGTTTCAACTATTTTCCTGTCAAAAGGAATATGTTTTATGCACAAATTAGCATCTGTCTTGTTCATGCTGAATCTGTGTAATCAGTACACTAATGGGAGAAATGACTCATAATTTTTGCCTTATGTTTTTTTCAATTTGATAAATTAAAAAGCAAAACCAAATTGCAGTAATGAAGATGCAGCTGAGAAGGATGTTTGATTGCTGTAGCCTCTCTCAGTCTTTATGGAAGAAAAGCCACATCTGCTTCATCTGTAAGCTTTTTGAGGAATGATGATACTCAAGGGGGAAAAAACGCCCATCCAGGAATTCATAGGATTTTATGAACCAAACCAAACAGAAAAACCAATTGGCATATCCTTTGAGAAGAACACTAGTTTCTCCAGTCTATGTTACATTTATAGATAGCCTAGATGATACTAATTTCAAGCTATTTAGTCCATTTTCTGTTTAATTAATATGCTTAAATATCAACATTCCCAAAAGTCTTCTACAAAGAAGTTTCGGTATTATATCATCTGATTTCTATGTTTGGGGTATATAATTATTTTTGTTATTTAATTTTGGGAAGTGATAAAAAATATTTATGACATGACATGCTAACATGCATTATTTATATGGTAAAAGTTTGCTGGCAGATGACTTAGCCTATGGTTAGTATTTCACTCATTTATATAAAAATTACATTATCACTTTTATTGCTAGGCATGTGTCCCAAGTCCAGATACATCATCCTCTGCTAGAAAGTATAGAGACCAGAAAGATACATGATATCTACAGAGACAGTTGAAAACATGAAATCTAAGTGAAGAATACTAACAAGTTCCCCTATAAATTATGTGAACATTTCTAATTAACTATTATACAATGATCTAATATACCACACTAGATTTCAAGTTCTACATGCTAAGTCTACAACGTGTTCTTGAATGAACAAACTGTGTAAAGCAGTTGTGAAACATAATTTACTTCAACCTTAGTCTACATACCTGAGAGTAATGTAGTATCCAGAACAAAGGAGGTTGGAGTTCTACTCCGCTCAAAACACATAAGGAAAGGGAAAGTTTGATATAGAGCAACAGCCAAAACAAAACAAAAAAGTAATTAAGGGACAAAAACAGGAATGCTGTGATTGTCAGTTTCATAAATGATGGGTGGCCACTATAGGAATTGGTGTGGCCATTCTTCAGGAAGATGAGAATAGAATCCAGCTGTATCACTCTTGGGCATACATCCAATATTCTGTTACAGAGACAATTGCTCAACAATGTTCACTGTTGCTTTGTTAATAATAGTCAAAAATTGAAAAAAATAGCAATATGTAAATAAATAAATAATGTGTAGTACATTTACACATGGAATATTACTCAGCTGTTTAAAAAAAGAAATCATGAAATGATCAGGGAAATTTATGGAGCTAGGAAAAGTCATCCTGAGTGAGATAACTCAGACACAAAAAGACAAATATGGTATATATTCACTAATATGTGGGTGTTAGCTGTTAAGCCTTCAACAAGCAGACTACAATCTGTATAACCATAGAGGTTAGGTATAGAGTAAGGGTCTTGTGTGAAAGGAATTATCTCCCTAGGAAGAAGAAATTGAATATCTAGTTATAGATGGACTGGGGCCTGGGGGACTGGAATGAGGGGATCAAATACAATGCAGAAGGGGAGGGGAGAAGGGGGTAAGGGACAGAATATAGAGAAGGACAGGTAAAATAAAGAGTTGCCTTAAGGGGTCATATGGAAACCTAATTCAGTGAAAGCTTCTTTAAATATATGCATATATGAAAGACATCTAAATTTAGAATCACCAAATAACATGAGAAACAAAGTCCCTGGTAGGCATCTCTCACCACTAAATGGAAACTCCAGTGCCAGGAATGAGTTACATCTAAATAGGTTTTTGGCCAAAGGGGCCCCATGGAAGGCCCCAAACAACCCATATTATTGCCAAGTCTAGTAGTTACTCTCCACAAACTGATGGGTAAGCCCTGTTACTGAAGACAACTCCTACATAACTCATTGAACACAGAGAAATTGAGCTTCCGTCTACCCAGAGCCTTCACCCCTACTATCTAGTATTTATGCTACAGGAAGGTACTCGGCACACTACTGGAGAAGAAAGGTAAACACATTCCACCTACAAAACCTGTGATCTACAATGGTAACTAACTTAACTGAAAAATCTCTTGGTGCAATAGTGACAGGAAAGTGGGAGTCACCAACCACTCTCTGGTTGAGATGGAACCCATGCCTGACGCTGCCCTTGTGACCAAGAACCTGAGACTAGATAGGCCAGAGGCTTTGGGGAAAACCAAACACTATTGTTCTGCTAAAGGGACATAGCAATAAAATGACTTCCAACAAAATTCTGCTATGCCCTATATCTTGCTCAGCCATCATCAGAGAACCTTCCTCTTGCGGTAGATGGGAGCAAATGCAGAAACCCACAACTGGACAATGTGAAGAGAGTGAGAGACTTTGGAACACTCAGTCCTAAATGAGTGTTCGCTCACTCCATCCAATTCTTGCCCTCGGGGTTCAGGGAACACTGTGGAAGAGGAAGCAGAAAGATTGTAGGAGCCAGTGGGGATGGAAGACACCAAGGAAACAGTGTCTTCCTGACACAACAGAACTGATGCACAAATGAACTCACAGGGATCATGGCAGCATGCACAGGGCCTGCACAGGCCCAAGCCACAGGGGATCCCAGTGCTAAGAGGGAAGTAGACACAAGCCCCAAAAGCTATTTCCAGTTGATGACTGGTCACAAAGGAGAAATTAGTTTTCTCCAGTGTGGTCTCACTGGGTATACAAACCACACTTCAGGGTGGGCCCTGTGCCCAGCAATAGATGGTCAGCACAAATTGAACTTCGTGGTTTTTGTCTGGGCATTTTGTTGTTGTTATTGTTTCTTACAGATCTTTTACTCATATATTATGGTTTCCAATTTTGATTTTATGGATTTGAAATGTGTGCAAATACATATGTCTCAGTATCTATACATATTTCTTGTGCTTTTCCTTTTTCTGCTTGTTTGTTTTTATTTTATTATCATTGTTACTATTATTAATCATTATTATTTTAGATGCCTGTCTGTATTCTAATTAGGGAGAAAAAAGAGTGTGGATTTGGGAGAGTAGGAAATTGGGGAGGGTCCAGGAGGAGTTGGGGGAGGGAAAACCATATTGAAAAAATCTATTTTCAATACAATAAAAAAGGAAGAAAAGAAAAGGGAGCGAGCATGGTGGTCTAAGGGAAAGGAAAGTATCCGGGCCATACTCTTCTGTCTGAACACTGCCATAGCAGCCTCATCTAGCTTAGACTGGAGCGCCTTCCTAACTAACCCTGCTGGCAAAGCTGGTCCTGTACTGTCACACTCTCTTACCTGCCTCCTGGGAGAACTTACTATGAGAGTTATACTGTCTAAGACATCTGTTTCCACTGTGATAATTCTGAGTCCATGGGGCAAGTATTCGTTCACTACTTTGCAAGCCAGGTCGTAGAACCACAGACACCACTTTCACTCAGAGAATAGTCACAAAAGGAGGGACTATTTAAAACAAAAACAGAAGGAAAAGGGAGAAGAACAACAATGAAAACTGAAAGTGTAATTTTAAATTGGCATCTTCATAGTTACTGTTATCAATATTTTGTACATTCATTGAAGATCAGTCAGACTTTTAATAAATTCCATTTCAAAGTGGAAATGCTTTCAGTATGATCTGGCTTCACAACTTTTAGTCACATGCCTATGGACAATTCACAACTCTTAAGGTAATAAGATAGCATAGAATATAGAAAGACACCTGACAACCTGACATAGCCTCTGTATATGTGTACACAGGTGCGTGCATACAATCATACTGAAGTTCATATAATAAACACACACACACACACACACACACGCACACGCATGCACACACACAGACACACACATACACACACGCACGCACACACAGACACACACACACACATGCACACGCACATATACACAAAGTAGTGTCTGCATGGCTGATGAGATGGTTCAGTGGATAGGGTCACCTGACACCAAGAATAGAAATCTTATTATGAACTCTGGATCTCACATAGAAGAAAAAAATTGATTCTGATAAGCTGTCTTCTGAGCTCCACATGTATACTGTGGCATCTATATGCATGCACACACAAATAAATAAATAAATAAATAAATAAATAAATAAATAAATAAATAAATATAAAAAGGGGTTTTCTACAGAAAAAAATGTTTAAGAGACTATTAAAGCTATAGTTAGCAAGCTTTTAATCCTTAAAAGGCCTTAGAAAACTGTGAAAGTATTTCTATGATCTATTTGGAAAGAACAATCAAAATATGTCATCATTTTTGTGTTGCATCTCCAAGCAACCCATAACACAGCCTTCCCACCATGTCCCTCATCAATACTCCCTACATAATTCCCAAACCTTGCTATGCTTCCAGTTCTCTGAAAGCAAAACATATAGTGAGTTTTCAAGTGCCTCCCTGTGTCCAACACTGTACCAGTTACAAATCATAACAAACCTGGATCATTGTGGCAGTTAATGTTCCATCACCAGGTCATAAAATAAGAGAAGCAGAAACAGAGGTGCACTGTGCATGAGCCTGTACTCCGTCCTTGAACACAGATAATAGAAAAGTGTTAGTTTTCATTAGGTAGAACCAGGACCAGGTGAGAATATTTGGGGAACCCACCCATACAGAACTAGGGAGATGTTCATTGTAAGGATTAGAACCTAACTTTTGACTCTGGACATATAAAACACATGAGGAGACACTCTGCTTTCACTCCCATCCAGGATAGATCTAAGAAAGGAAAAAAGAATGGAGAAAGAGAACGGACAATCCACCTGGCTTTGTGGGGGCAAAGTATATAATTGAAACAAAAGTCAATGTGATTTAACCATACATATAGAATTGTATGGACTGGGTTTAACTGATAGTTTCATAAAGATAACTAAGGAAATTCATTGAATTGGACTGCACTCTCTATACACTAAGTACTGGGAAGTCAATAAATACCTTTAACATAACTGTATACAATGAAACTGTAATCACTTTACAGTGATTTTTCTAAGTCCTTCTCACTAGCACAGGGGGTAAGTAGTTTACTCTGGTCCAGTCAATATGGATGCTTCTTCTTGCCTTCTGCTCCTCAGCTTCCCGTTCACAAGCAATCCAGGACATCTGTGCTCCTCTCTCCTTCCTCCTCATTACCTGAAAGTGCATGTGCTTCAAAATCACTTTACACAGATATTTCCCCACGCTGTATTAAGTGCCCTGTCAGAAGCCCACGGTGATGACTTAATACATGGCACCACTCCTCTCTTGACACATTTGGTGCCTTAGCTCTCTCCCTCCACCGTTAGATCTTGACTGCCACCCACAAGGCCGCACACTGAGAGGTTGAACCTCGGCTTCATGTCTTCAGGCTCTTAGAACTCTGCAGCCTGTCTATGAGCTTTAAGATACAGCACACCTACCAGGGAGCGCTGTGTTATGCTGCTTTTGTTCATGCTGAAATCAGGGTGAGGTCCCCTGTATGCAGGCAGCAAAACAGCAGATGATGATGTGCTGGTCACTATGGAAACCAGCCTGCTTTCAATAACTCTTTTAAGAGCCTTAGTGAAAAAAAAATGGAGGAACTGCAATCTCTCTCTCTCTCTCTCTCTCTCTCTCTCTCTCTCTCTCTCTCTCTCTCTCTCTCTCACTCTATTTCTCCTCTCCCCCTCCTCTTATCTCTCTCCCCCTCCCCCATCTCCTCTTTCTCTCTACCTCCCTCTCTCCTTGATGATTAGGCTTCCTCTACTATGTATACCCAGCCTTAGGCAAGCCAAAATCAATGGTTAGGGGCTGAAACCTCTCAAACTGTGAACCAAAATAAGTTTTTTTTCTTTTTAACTTGACTGTGGTGGACATTTTATCAGAGTAATGCAAAGATGACAGAAAGTGCATAATCAGCATCCTCACGCTAAGCTCGTGTGACAGTTCTGGGAGAAATAAGTAGTGTTTTAGACCAGGGTAACTGAAAACAATTTCTGGCTGAAGATGTAGTCACTCCTTAAGAATAAATTTCACCATACTCCTCACCCACTTCTATCAGATGTTTTCTCTGTGATATCTCTCATCTCTTCAGCATGATCATCACCATAAAGACAACCCAGACCACCCAAGCAGCCAGAGCTGAACTTTTCAGATTATAAATCAGAGATGTGAAGACACAAACAAGAGGTCAACCCTGGAAACACAATAACTGGAATCCAGAGGTGCAAGGACCCAGAATGGTAGATGTAAGGCGATGACTTGGAATAGTCTACATTTGCAAATAATAGGATTTGTAGAATTTTCATTGTTCTGTTCTAGAAAACCATGTCAACTAAAATTTTTGCTTTTACTAAATATATTTAATTAAATTTAATCAACAAAGGCGTTATTGAAACATTTCAATAGTGTATCCATGGAATAAATACAGTATTCTCTACCTTGAGTATAAACCTCTAATTTTATCTGGAATGTAAGATAATGAAATCAATACTTTCAAAAGAAAATTGTAGAAGGTGACTTCCCCCTTAAATGTTCAGGGTTGTGAATAGAGGACCTCAGAGTAGCTAAGGATTAGGAAAAATATTCTTTTCTATCTAGAAGCTAGATTTTTCTCTCTGAGGGTATTTAGAAATAAGTTTCTATCTATCTGAGGGCTAAAATAAGAAAACATATACGCTTTCTGATGGTAGCTTACCCTTTTACTTCATCTTAAAAAAATCTCTTTTCCTGAAAACCTTTCTATCTCCACATAAATACATTCCACATTGTTACAGTCTCCATACAGTCAAGTTACATTTCACACTGTTACATTCTCCATAAATTCTCCACATAGCCACATACCTCTTTTGCACAGTTACATCTACACATTTCTTCTATTCTGTTGCATTCCTTCATATATTATTACATCATTTATTCACTCTTTACTCACTCATTCTCTCATTCATTTATTCTCTCATCTAACTCTCATACATCTTCTTCTCTGCCCAACTTTGGACAATTCTATTTACATTTCTCTCTGTCCATTCAGCTACATCCCTCACTTGGCACACACACCTACACACACTCACACATTTACTCTTACCCTCTGCCCAGCTCTTACACCACTCCTTCATATCATTTGCCCTCATTCATTCTCTCACCTTCCCTACTTCTTCATCTCTCCCTCAGCACAGATACACTTCACTCCCATTCTGCACAGCTTCCTCCTCTACATTGCTGCTGCCTCACTCAGCACACACACATACTTCATTCACATTCTGTCGCAGCTCTCACATAGCTCTACATAGCCGTCTCTCTCCATACCTCCACTTCTGTGTCACAGACGAACTCTGGACAGTTATAAGTTACATTTTTTCAGGGCCCTACCCATTCTCATAATACAAGATAAGTCACATAGTTTCTCCTGGGCTAGTAATGTCACATTGACCCATGCATGTAGCTCTAAGTTGGTGAGGGATCCCAGACACAGTAAACAATGGCTGAACCTTGAATGGTAGGGTATGTGCAGAAAGAGAGCTACTGAAGGGAGCTATGTCTCAATGTAAACAGTCTGGCCTTGATTTAACAGTAAACAACACCTAGGAATTAGGATTTGTCTATTTTCTGCAGGGGCAGCTAGTCTGTTTTGAATTAGCTGTCTGTGTAAAAGACTGTCTTTGTGACTGAGAATCCTGTCAGTCTGAGCAATGTAAAATCTCCTAGTATTACTTACAAACATAAAAATTATACAGCCTAAACAGAAATCATCTTCATGAACATCCACAGCTATCTGTGTGCCCAAAAAGTGTAAAACATACCACCAAAGGGCTGTGGAAAGAGTGAGAACACATCTATCTATGGCTATAAGGATCAGTACTTAGTAAAGTAAGAAACTATACTGATTAGGAAAATAGTAGAAGCAGGTTCTCCTCTTGAGTCTATGACCTCTCTATCCATGCATATTTGGCTAGGTTTATAGTACTAGGCATGGAGTTCCTCCTACTGAGCGGGTCTTAAGTCAAATCAGACAGCTATTGGTTACTGCCAAGATACAGCTATCATTACGTACCACTGGGATACCTTGCCAGGCCAATAATTATTATGATTTATAAACTTTACCGCTACTTTGGTGGGATGATCATTTTTATATGATTAGTTCTATCAATCCATGAGCATAGGAATTGTTTCCATCTTCTAGTGTCTTCCTTGATCTTTCTGTTCATAAATCTGAAGTTTTCATTGTAGAGGTAGTTCACCACTTTCATTTGGTTTATTCTTAAATAATATGTTCTAATGAGTATTGTGAATAGAAGTATTTTCATGATCTCTCTCTCAAAGAGCTTGTTACTGGTATGTATAAAAGTCATTGATTTTATATCATGCTGCTTTTCTGAAAGTGCTGATCATTTCTAATTTTCTTGTGGAATTTGGGGATCTCATGTCAAACATTATATTATCTACAGTGGAAATAATTTGACCTTTTTTCCCATTTGTATCCCTTTCATCTCCTTCTTTTATTTTCTTGCTATAGCTAGTTCTTCCATCACCATATGGAAAAGGAAATGTGGATAGCAGGCAGCCCGGGCTCATTCTTAACTTTAACAGCTTGCTTTTAGATGTTGTCCATTTAGGATGGCGTTAGCTGTGCTTATCATTTACAGCCTTTATTTGGTTGAGGTATGTTCACTCCAGTCCTAGTCTCCCCAGGACTTTAATAATGAAGGCATGTTGAATTTTGTCAAAAGATTTCCTGCATCTACTGAGATGATCATATGATTTTTATCTTTAAGTCCTTTTGAATGATTTATTACAATTATCAGCTTACTATGTTGACCTATTCCTATACCCCAAGTACAAATCCAAATTAATAATGGTATATGATCCTGTTGACATATGTACATATTCAGTTTACAAGTACTTTACAGAGAATTTTTTGAATCTCTGCTCATCAAGGATATTTGTCAATAGTTCTCTTTTTATTGTGTCTTTTCTTAGTTTTGAAAGTAGATTAATACAGGATTCACAAAAGGAGTATGAAAGTGCTCCTGTTTCTATTATCTGAAATAATTTGGAAGGCAATGATTCTAAACTCCTTTTAAATTCTGGTAGGTCTTCCCCTGTGAATCCATGTGGATCTGGGTGCATTTTTATTTGGAAAGCTTTTTATTAATCTTTCAATTTCCTTTTTTATGGGGCTGCTTAAGTTGTTGATGTCTTCTTGGTTTAACTTCACTGTTCAAATGAATCTAGAAAGTCATCCATTTCTTTTAGGTTTTATGATACAATAGAGAATAGATCTTTAAAGTATTCTCTGATAATAGTCTAAATTTCTTTGATGTTTTCTATAATATTTCTGTATTCATTTATGCTTTTATTAATTTTGATCATCTCAGATTCTTTTGGTTAAGTTGGCTAAGAGACAGCCACATTGTTTATCTTTTCAAAGAACTGGCTCTTGGATTCATTTCTTGTTAATACCGTTTTTGTTGTTGTTTTTTTGTGGGGGTGTTTCCATTTTACTTGTTTCTGAATTGGTTTTTATTATTTCTTTCCAAATACTGAATTTTGGTTTGGTTTGTTCTTGTTTTTCTAAACTCATGCATTTCATCATTAAATCATTTACCTGTACTCTTTCTGGGTTATTTTTTATGTGTGTGTTTTTAATGTAAAACTGCCTCTCATGTGTCCCAGAGGGTTCTGTGAGTAGTGTTCTCATTTTGCTTATTTATAGTAAAGCTTTTATTTCCTTCTTGATTTCTCTTTGACCCATTGAACAGGAGTCTGTTGCTTAGTTACCATGAGTTTGAATAATTTCTAGAGATTCTTTTGTTTATTCCAAGCTTTGTGGCTTTTCTTTAAAACTGTACTATGCCATGAAGAGTTTCTTTTCTGGTCCTATTTGGGTTTTTTTTTTGTTTTGTTTGATTGTTCGTGTGTATGTGTGTGCGTGTGCGTGTGCGTGTGCGTGTGCATGTGTGCTTCCTGTAGCTATATGGGTATGTCTTTTCTTAATTTGGAGAAAATTTCTTCTGTAATCACATTGAATATCTGGTCTATGGCATTTGCTTGGGAATCTTCTCCTTTTTTATGCCTGTAAGTAGGATATTTAGTCTTTTCAGAATATCCTAAAGTTTCTGCATATTCCTTTTTTGTGTGATCTTTAAATTTTATCATATTCTGTGACTGAGTGAAGTAATTCTTCTATTCTAGCTTCAAGTCCTAATAATCTACTCCATTCTGTTTAAGGCTTGCCCTTGCATTTTCTAATTTGATTACTGAAATGTTCAATTCCATCTTCATTTCAAATTGAATTTGTTTTAGCATTTCTAGCTTCTTATTGAATTTGTTTTTCTTTTTTAATTTTTAATATCTTTTATTTTGAGAGTTTTGTACATAGACACTATATTTGCATAATTTTTTTCTTTTTTCCTTTTATTTATTCTTCTCTCATACAATACATCACTACCACAGTTTCCCCTCCCTCCAATTCTCCAAGTTCCTCCTCCCCCCACCACCTCCTCTCTCTTCCAGATTCATTCCTCCTCCACTTCCCTTCAGAAAAGAGCAAGGATATCAACTGCACACAGCAAAAAAAAAAATGCAATAAGCCTAGACGCAAAGCCTCATAGCAAGGCTGGACAAGAAAACCCAGTAGAAGGAAAAGGGTCCCAAGAGGAAATCAAAGAGTCAGAGGCACCCCTCACTCCCACTGTTAGGAGTCCCACAAAAATGCCAAGTTAAATAAATATATGTAGAGAACCTAATGCAGAAACATGCAGGCTCCATGATTGCTACTTCAGTCTCTGTGAGCCCCAATGAGCCCTACTAAGTTGATTCTTTGGGCCTTGTTCTCCTGGTTTCCACCACCCCTCTGGATCTTATAATCCTTCCTCCCTTTCTTCCTCAGGGTTCCCAGTGCTCTGCCTAATGTTTGGCTAGGGGTCTCTGCATCTGCTCCCATCAGCTACCAGAGAAAGCCTCTCTGATTGGGTTATTAAAATGTTCATTTCTATCTTCATTTCAGATTGAATTTGTTTTAGTATTTCTAGCCCTTTATTGAATTTGCTTTTCAAATTCTGAATTGTCTTTGTCATTTCTTTCAGCCTTAAATTTGTGTTTCCTTAAAATTTAATGGATAGTTTATTCTTATTTTCTTTAATATCAATGAGGCGTTTGTGTCTTCTTTGAACTTATTCAATTCATTGATTATATTGTTCTTTGAAATACTATATCCCAGTGCTTATTTAGGTGATTTCCATTGGAGAGCATTTTCATAGGAGTGTTCATTTTTGTTTTTTTTTGTTTTTGTTTTTGTTTTTGTTTTTGTTTTTTGGAAGAGACATATTGTCTTAGCCTTCCCTATCTTTTGTGTGTGTGTGTGTGTGTGTGTGTGTGTGTGTGTGTGTTTTATGTGGCTTATGTTTGTGGACATGTTTCATTGGTTGTGTGTCTGATATGAGACTCTAACCTGCCTCTGATAAGAAGATTTTGACATTGCCTAAAATTGTTTGATTTAAGATCACGTATAAAGAGCATATAGGTCAGACCTTCAGATACTCAGTGTTGAGTTTTGATCTGAAGTATGGCATTATTTTCAATTCAGTGGTAACTGAAAAGCTCACGAGTGCAGCTACCAGGCTGGATGTTAAGTATAGCAAGGCAAAATGGGGCAAGGAATCCATCAATGACAGGGTAAGCATACAGCTGCAGCTGGGCCTTAGCTTACAGGAGCTTCATGGAAGAAAGTTGAAACAACTCAACTAGTAGATGTGCATGAGAGTGTAGCACAAATCTTTAAATGTCTTATTAATAAAAACAAACCCGGAGCCAGGTGTTGGGGTGAACACTGAAAGATCAGAGAAACAGAACAGCCACATCCATCACCAATTCCTCAGCTGATCTTGTTTCCTTAACCTGAAAGCCTCTGTGTCCTCATTCGAATGGATCTCAGCTGAACTGCTGCTAAAAGCTAAAAGCTTAAAAAAGGCTCTAGTTCCTGGTCTTCATGCCTTATATAACTTTCTGCTTCCTGCCATCACTTCCTGGAATTAAAGGAGTGTGTCACCATGCCTGGCTGTTTTCAGTGTGGCTGTGAACTCACAAAGATACAAACAGATCTCTACCTCCTGAATGCTAAAATTAAAGGCAGGTGATACCACTACCTAAACCTATGTTTAGTATAGTGGCTGTTCTGTTCTCTAACCCCCAGATAAGTTTATTGGGGTGCATAATATATCAACCACATGAGAGTGTGACTCAATCTTGATCTTGGATTGTGGGGTGGTTTAGGGTACAAATTGGGAGACATAAAAAGCTGGCTCATACTCAAGTGAGATGCTGATTGGTCCTGGGCATATGTGGCCTTTCTGAGCTAGGGTTTGAGGAACTCACTCAGCTTGTGTGCACCCAGGTACTATTTGAGAACAGCCTGGGTGGGAATCTACACTGCTTTTTCTAAAACTATTTAAAGATCATCAGTTTTAAAATGACAATTTTCCAGTCTGGAGATAAAGCTCAGTCGTGGAGTACTTGATTATTATGCTCAATCCTCAATGCCACCCCCCAAAAAATTCAATTAAGTTTAAAGTAAAATTATGTAACATGTTTAAGTGTGACAAATCTAAAGTGGTGAAATATGACTGAAACACTTTTTAATTATGTATTGTACATAAAATAACAAACTTCAGCCGGGCAGTGGTGGCGCACGCCTTTAATCCCAGCACTTGGGAGGCAGAGCCAGATGGATCTCTGTGAGTTCGAGGCCAGCCTGGGCTACCAAGTGAGTTCCAGAAGAGGTGCAAAGCTACACAGAGAAACCCTGTCTCGAAAAAACAAAAAAAAATAAAATAAAATAAAAAAAATAACAAACTTCTAAAGTTCCACTTGACCTATTTCCTGGAGCCTATCATATTGCCCTACATGTGAAATAGGGATAAAGATTAAAAATGGAATTTATGTTGTGAAATTGCTGAATATCAAATAGAGAAACTATCCTGAATTTTTTGGGTAGAACCAGGATAATTACATGGGTCCTTAAATATGGAGAGGGGGTAAGAAAACAAGTAGAGTGATGTATCTTGAGTAGGATTCAAGTTACTGGCAGATGGAATCAAAGATGGGGGAGGGGCACAAGCTGTTCCATGGAACAATCCTTTTCTACACTAGGAATATGTATTGCTCACATTTGCCAATAAAAAGCTACTTGGCCAATAGCTAGGCAGGAAAAGATTGATTGTGAGAGCCAGACTAGGAGAATTCTGGGAAGAGGAAGGGTGGAGTCAGAGAGTTGCTGGCAAATGCAGAGAAGCAAGATGAGAATGTCATACTGAGAAAAGTTACCAAGACAAGAGACTAGACATAGATGAGAATTATGGATTAATTTAATTGTAAGAGCTAGTTGAGAATAAGCCTGAGCTATCAGCCAAGCATTTATAATTAATATAAGCCTCTGTGTGGTAATTTTGGAAGTGACTATTGTGTATTTGGGAGTTGCTTGCAGGACAGAAACTTCTGCTAACATATGCCATTCCAATGTGTGGCCAAAATTTCCACATAAAACCTGACAAAGCTTAAAAAAAGAGTTCTAGATGGACAAGAATGGAGTCAAGCATGGCTTCTTGGTAGCTGCCTTTTCTTTGGTGGTCTCTGTTTGCTGGTGATGAGCAGAGGCATGATTCTTTTAAGAGATGGCTTCCTGGCTTGGTGCTAGCAGCAAAAACGGGCAACTCTTCTAAGATGTCCTACTATCAAACACTTATATAGTGTTTATGAGCAGTCAGCAGTGACAGGCTACATAGTGGTGGTGTGGATAGAAACTTCCCAGAGTTGGGGAGGTAAACATGGCTCCAGACCTTGTGGTAAATGTACCTCTACCATGAGATTAGCCTCTTAGGGAACCAAGGAGGGGGGGAGCTAGCATTGGCATGCCATGTTCTACGTTACACAGCAGATTTTTTTTCTCTCACAGAAACAGAAAGGTTACAGATATACAGTAAAGAGAGATTCGGGAGGGGTGGGTGAGAGGGGGAGAACAGGGGAATCTGTGGCTATTATGTTGAACTGAATGGTGTTGTAAAATAATAATAATAAAAAAAATGAAAAAAAAATAAAAATAAAATATATGTGGGGGGGAGGCTTGGGAGAGGAAAAGATATAGAATAAAAATATAAAATAAGCCATGTAAAGATGGAAAATACACAGAGTCTGGATATTGTATGTTATTGTGTTATCTTTAAATTTATTGACTATTAATGAACAAACAATGACTGCTAAGAGAGATTTGATAATGAAAGCAGCTAGATAATACCTACCTTTATATTTTAAACTATCTTGACTTCAAAATTTAAGTCAAAAGATATATTACTTTGGGAAAGAGGTTCTGCTTTTATTTCCATGGGAAATGAGAGGCTATGGATTCATTCCAGGTTAAGAAAAATCAGACTTGATCAAGGAAAACACCTTGAAAAATCTCTGATGGGAATGGATGACCCAGATGATCCAACATTTCAGAGTGCCTCTGTTGCAGTGTACTCTGAGTTTTACATTCAGAACGGCTTCAAGGCTGCTGGCTAAGATAATCCAGCCTCACAGACTACTCCAGTCAGGTCTTGAACATAATCCTAAATTTACTCAGGGTCCTCCAAAGATTATCAGTGCTCCCAATCAACAGAAAGTAGCCTAGACAACTATGCCCACATTCCCCAAAATAAATTATGAATATTTGTCATTGTCTAGGGGGCTTGGTTATAAGTTGTTGTGGATAATGGTCATGAAAAAAAGCTAAACAAAGGAGGTTAGATTCAAGGATCTTGTTCTGAAAAAAAAAGGGGGATGTAGAAATGATAGGATAAAGCAGTAAATTATTGAATCTACTTTACTCCAAAAAAGCAACTATTAATCTTAGATATTTTACATGGGTATGGATTTTGGTTTATTGATACAAATTTAAAGATAATTTTGTTATATTTCTACTCTTTTTAATAGATTATATTTATGAAACTCATTTAAAAATGTAATATATAATTAAAAATTCAGATTAATAGTCATCTATAATAGTCAAACTTATTGTCATGCTAGGTGTGTTTTCAAGTTCATAATCAGATATATTTAGTTAGATAGACAGTCTTCAAACACTTCATAATATGGCATTTAATATATTTAATAACCTAAAGCTTTTCATGACAGTGAGACATGTCTGCTTCTGGCAGCACTAATTTACTTTAAAGAGGATGATGGGCATTGAAGAAACTCCATATAAAATTGTTATCTTTATGGCAAAAGCTAGCCATGTGGGTAAAGAAACTGCCCTTGCCTCGACTGCTGACAGTATGTTGTTGAAACTGAACAAGCAGGACACATAGAAAGGCAACTGCCAAACTTTGTCAAGACAGGGTAGGATAGTCCTTCAAAATTTCCTGCTTCTGAAAAAGTTCTGTCAGATATTCTAGACCTGTAGGCCAAAGATAGGTGCCCCAACATTACAGAGGAACTTTGGGTGACTGACCAGATAGCCTAATGTCCCTGTCATTAGGTTAACATTTCATCCTTTTGGTCTTTGATGGTATTGAAGACTAAATAGCTATAATTATAGTTTTTCTTAGTTATAATAGAAAGTAAATTAGATACAAAACTTTAGACTCACCAAGATAAGACAGATAATTAAGTATTTTATCTAATTTTGCCAAATGCAAATGGATTGTATATTATTACCATAATTGTTACTCAATAACTGTTTTTGTTATATAGTTTTACTATATTAAAGTTAAAACTTCCTTTTTAATGAGACAAAAAGGGTGAAATGCTGTGGAACAATCCTTTTCTACACTATGAATATATATTACTCTCACTTACTAATAAAAAGCCAATTGACTGATAGCTGGGAAGGAAGAGATTGGTTGTGAGAGCCAGACTAGGAGAATTCTGGGAAGAGGAAGGGCCGAGTCAGAGAGTTGCCAGCAAATGCAGAGAAGCACGGTGAGACAGTCATACTGACAAAAGGTACCAAGATAGACAAGAATTATGGGTTAATTTAAGTGTAAGAGCTCTTTAATAATAAGCCTGAGCAATTGGCCAAGCATTTATAATTAATATAAGACTCTGTGTGATAATTTGGGAAGTGGCTACAGGGTATTTGGGAGGACAGAAACTTCCACTTATAGCTATGGGATCTATATAACCTGCTCAAAGTAGAAATGGTAAAGAAATATATTCTCCCCTAGAGCAAATATAATCTATTGCTTTAGTTCAGTAAAACAACAGCAACATTTCTAATACATTTTTAAGAACCTTGAGAGAATAAACTTGTACTGTTGTAAGCCTCTGAATTCATGTCCATATTTTAAATCATCAGTAGGTCTAACAGCTGAAAATAAATTCCTTTATGAACTTACATGTGTTGAATCAAGAAAGCAACACTCAGAGAAATAGGTAGGTGGGCACTAAAGTAAGGATGAAAAGGAACAAAGCCCTAGAACTGTACAGCACTATGAAAGCTGACTGATGGTGTGAGGGCAGGGACTTCTCATTCATTAGCAGTTCAGTTACCTGAGGGAATGTCTCAAATTTGTAGGGATTAAATACATGGAAAGCATTGTGTTGTATGACAAGACATTTCCTGGGGGAAATGCAATACACACTTCTATGTACCTGAATAGGGAGCCCACAACAGACCAAAGTACATGGATACTACCAAATTCCAACTTGGTGAACCAATGAGTTTTATCAGGGTTACTTACAGGAATATGGGTGAGGGGTTACTTACAGGAGCAGAAATGAGTCAAAAGCAGCTACATGGCCAAGGTCCATCCCAGCAGGGGTAACAACTCATAAAAACTGGGAACGTGGAAGACATTTCACAGCCTACAGGCAGCTCAGTTTGTTATGGCTTCTTTTAGGCAGCTGGTCTGGTCTCATAATCTTTATTGTATCTTGACTTGTCTTAGAGTGACTGTCAGCAGTCTTCATTGTTTTGTCTTGGGAGGGAGGGGCCTGGTGAATCTGGTCAGCTTCAGGGACTTCCTGAAGCTGTTTTGAATTCCTTACCTTCTGTCTTAAGGAGCTTCTCAGCAGAGTAGAATGTATCAATTTGTGGATGAAACATGGCTGTAACAAATTTGAGTTCTAAAGGGGTAGTGAAGTGATAAGATTTTAAGAAATGGCAAATCATCAAAGTAAAATTATAATTTTAATGTTGTCACAATGTTCTATTTCCTATAACAATGTGATTCAGAAAATATTACAATATTGATTCCTTGAATTACTGGAGACTATTTCATGATTAATAATGTAAAGCTATGATGACATAACATAAAATCAAGTCTACCTACCTCAACATAATAAAATTAAACTAGTGTTACTTTTTTGAATAGCCAATGAACAAATTTTTGAGGCCTGTGGCATTTGGGAAAGTTACTTTTTTTGCTGTAGAGTAAACATTGTTCTTTCCATTTCTTGGGTGAATAATAGTCTAAGCAAAGTACGAGCATACACACATGTATGCACATGTAATAATGTCATGAAGTAGGAGGTTGTGGTAAGATACATAAAAATATGCATGTGAAATAGCTATGTTGTCTACATGCAGCCAGGGTTAAAGGTGTATTCCTCACACCCCTCATTCTGCATTGGCACTGTCTATTCCTATTTTAAGAGTAAGAAAATCAAACCTAGATAAATAACTTACATAAGGTCAAATGACCTGGTGGTGACTGTAATAAACTGTTTAGATTAAGGATAGCTGGCTTTGAGGAGGCCAGGTATAGACCTGGTGCTGTTCAAAATGGTTAAAACCTCAGAACACTGCCTGAAGAAAGTGTTTCTATTGTTTTCCACTTACATGACAAGAAGCAGAAGGTTGGTATTCTCCCCAGAACCATACAGTAATGATGCTGACTCAAACTTGGGTACTTTATTATAGAATCAATTGCTTAATGGCTACCCAAATAAACCCATCCACATAGTAATCACAAATAAAGAGTTTTGTTATAAGCCTGCTTTATTGCTATGTTGTTTGTTTTGACACAGGTTTCATGGATCCCAGGGTGGCCTCTAACTTGCTATGTAGGCAAGAATGAACCTGAACTCCTGACCTGCCTGCTTAAACCTTTCAAACACAGGATTACAGGTATATGCCACTATGTCAGGCATAAGACTGTTTTAAAATGAACACCATGCACCACCTGCCAGAGAATCAGAGAATTTATCATCTTTGTGGATGTGCTTAGTCGAGAAGGGCTGCTCAATCAGAAAAGAATCTCCAGTCAACATGTAACAACTGATTTCTGAATTTGCAACAGACAATCTGAGAGTAAGAATACTTCTGCCATGATTCCAATGGACAGGTCTCAAGGATCAAAGCCATTTATTATACAATCCCTAAAGGTTATTCTATCAGTTTTTTTCCTCATTGTTGTAAAATTTAAGAAAAAAATGGATTTATTTTGGCTCACAGTTTGAAGTGACGTGAAACCATGACAACGTTGTGTTTGCTGTCAGGAAGCAAAGAGACCCAGGCTGGTGTTAGGCTCACTTTCTCTATCCTGCTCAGTCCAGGACCCCGCCCATCAATAGTGCCATCCACATCAGACTGCATCTTTCTTTCTTCATTCAGCCTTTGAGGGAGCATTCTCAGAGACACACCAGATGTATGCTTTATGATGATTCTAAATCTAATCAAGTTGACAATGAATATTCAATGCCAGCTATAAACTCTTCTATTAATTCTCTTGGCATTATATGAATATTGAACAAAACTGTGGCTACTTGCTGGAATCAAAAGTTCTTAAAAGAATTTTTGTATGGGCCTCTTTCTTTTTCCATTTATTTCTTACCGTTCTTTCAAGTGCCCTACAAACAAATACTTAGATTCTGAGAATTAGAAACTTAGTTGACTAAATGACAAATAAAAGTAAAGAAAATTTTGAAGTGAGAAATTATTTCCATATCTATTTCTCTACTCTGGGTGAATATTATTTTCAACAATTTCTATTTTCCAGCCTTGTCTTAGCAAAATGGTAATAGAACTGGAGGGAAAACAAAGGGGCTTCAGAGTTGGCACAGAACCCATCCAGATACCAAATTCTTAGCACAACGAGATTTTATTACCCTGGAAGGGCAAGTAGGGGAGGGATGGCCCTAGATATCAGGCAAAGACAGCAACAGGTGTCTTCTCGGGAGTAGTTTTTAAAGAGAAAAAGCAGAAGTCTGTCCTAGGATGAGTTCATAAGTCCTGGTTGGACATGTTAGTCTGTGTAGTCATTTTGAGAGCTGGACCTTGGTGGTCAGCCTCAGGAATGAGTCAGGCATAAGGAAGTGAGCAAATAAGGAAAGGGACCTTGGTAGCTTGCTTTCAGAATGTGGAAGTGCCTAAATAAAGGAACCTAATCATTTAGCAAGGGTGAGGGAAGCAGGACCAGACCTGCTGTTCCCCTGTTTGTAATGCTTGGGCCTGTTAGAGAGACCTTCAGAAAGAATGGTCAGCTATGACTAAGAGATTCTCTGTGCACTTTAAGAGTGAAGTAGTTCTTTGGCCTGAATGCTGAACTTGTGATAGAACTTGGTTGAAGATATTTCATGTGTATTTCCTTTCTCAGTATGAGTAGAAACCTGCCCGACTCTTTCCCTCTGTACTTTGTAGCATTTGTACTAAAATCTGCGAGTTTGTTCTTAACTTCTGGTTTTCCATGAAATGGTAACAATATGATGATAACAAACAAATGATAAGCCTGACAATTGGATATGAATGAGGATAGGTAAATATTCATGGGAAGGACTGCATCTGGGTGAGGTTTTTGGCATATACATTTCTTTTTAATCTTCAATTTCATTTTGTAACTGAAAATTCCAAGTTCATAGAGAGTTGGAGACTTGCTCATGTTTACATTAGCAATGGTCAAACCCTGTCACTCTGACCCCATCTCTATCCTTAAAATTGCTCTGTGGACTCATCATTATACACAATGGGCAAAATAGGGGAAATTTGGAACTGGCTGTTGTTCTTCAGATTACTAGGGGTAAATATGAATTAAAATTTAGAATCTGAGGCCAGGCATGACAGCATGTGCCTGAAATCACAATCATAGCACTTGGGAAGTAGAGGCAGGAGGAGCAAGGTTTCTAACCCTGCCTTGGCTACATTGGGAATTTAAGACTGACCTCAACTAGTTTCAGACTGCCCAATCTGAAAGAATTAAAAGAAAAAGCAGAAGAACTTTGGTTTCTACTCATTACTCCTTGTGTAATACTGGACTTAGTCACTGCTCCTTTAAGATGGATGAAATATCACCGGTATTTTCAGTTTTATAAGAATATTAGAGGTGTCCATTTGTAATGCTCAGCCAGGCACTTGTGGCACAGACACCTCTGATAAGCAGTATAAAGTGTTTTAAGTCATTAATTTCTTTTCATTATGTCTCAAATCTGCATGAAATATTCATATGAAAGTCTATTTGTTTCTTCTCTAAGGAGGAATCAGAGGCACAGAAAGGTTCATTTCCTTCCTAAAGTCCTGAAGTGAAATAAAGAAGTGTGACCCCAATGCAGTCATCTACCTGTGGAGTCTAATCACTACCTCCCCCAAACCCCTTCATTCTGAAAACTCTAAGTCAGGAAGCATTGTCAGCAAAATATTGCCTATGTCAGGCTCTAGAGATGCACTCTTCGATATAAACATGTACACAAAGTAACACTGAGTACCACAGAGGGGGGGTCGTACAACTCACATCAGTGCCCAGATTTCTGCCAGGGATATAGAACAGTGGAAAACATGTCCAATTCTCACCTACAGGGGAAGTTTCTTTGGGCTCATGATATTTCAGCTTCATGGTAGAATTAATACTCAAGATTGCTGCTTCTCACAGTCTACAAAGCTGCACAGGGAAAGGAAGGTTGAATCACAGCCTTAGGAATTCAACTAGTTGTTCATGGGTTTCACAAGAACTGGCTATCTTCCAAACATGGCACCAAGTTGCTGTACTTCAGGGCAATGATTTCTTTGCTCACTTCTTTAAGTCTTTAAACCTTAAGTTTTGTTTAATTTTTTCCTCATTCTTTTTAGATTCTTACCAAACTAATACAAACATTAAAAGGTTTGAATGACATTTTCTTAAGATGAATTAAGAAATTATCTTGTCTCGTACCTCGAGACCTTGAACAAGCAGAGCTCAGTGAATAAATAGAAAAAACAAACAAGTAAATATTGACAACATGCCTATCACTACAGGCCAAAGGAAAGCTAGGTCTGGACCTACCATTTGTGCTTTAGAAACACTGGTATCAGTTCTGGCTACATATTAAACACACTGGGACTTTTAAAAAGCTCCGGCAAGTCAAAGGCCACCAATGAAGGGGCTCTGGGTTGATGAGACCACAGCATTATTAATATCCTTGTAAAACCCTTATGTCTGTCACATATGCACTCGGGTCCTCACAGCAGTTTCCATAGTGCTCACACATCAATTGTCAGGAAGTTACTGTAAGGGGGCATGAGAATAAAAGAGTGGATGCTAGAGACATGGAAGGATATAAGGAGATGAGAAAAGAATAAGAAGGAGTTATGAAAGAAATAAATATGATCACGGTAGTAAACGTGCACATAGGAAAATTCCAAATAACCAGATTTGAGTGAATTTCTCTGCTTTTTTTTATTTTACTAGAACAAAACATAGATGATTTTTGGAGAAAATAATGCATGCAAGGTTTAGAGATATTTCTCACAAAAGTATTTAAAAAATAAATAAAATTGTGTTGCCATGGCAGCAGTCTTTGTGCATAGTTAGGATAAATTCTTTGTTGTCACTAGGTGACAACAAAGGTTAAGTTTGAACTCTTCATAGGAGTAACTGAGGACTCATTCTGAATATAAAATTTAGTCATCTGTTCACTTAATTGTTTTAGCAATGCACCATCAAAAAACCAAACTTCTCAAGGTTCAAACCTACTTCCTTAAGAATGCTCTCTTAGCAAAATGATCCATAAAGCATTGACACACCATCTTATAAATGATCATTTTTGGTTCTAACGTTTCGGTGGTTCCAAAGGTTAATGACGGGCTTGTCATTACTGCCCAAGTCTCATCAGGCACATATTGTCAGGAAGGTATTTACCATCAGTGAATGTCACAGAATCAATAGTGGTAATGAGGAGCTGCTTTCTCTCAGAAGTAGAAGCAAAATACGACTATCATTTTTTTTTTCACATGCCTTGAATCAGAGAGTTGGGTCTTTCTGAACCAGTTTTTATCAGTCACCAAGAGGTAGGCAGAGAATTTGATAAAAAGAACAAATGACACAGATTAATGTGATGGACAATGATGTAAGAGTTTCAGCCCCTTTCTAGAAAACAGACAATAATGACACACAGACAAAGTCGATGACAATGGAACAAGGCTTGTTTAAGGGGGAAACATGAGAAGCAAGAGCAAAGTTTGACAGCATAAGGTGTATCACCTTGTGCTTACTTTAAAAACTAAATTTAAAAATAGAGCTTTTAGAAAAGTCAATTCACTAAGAGTATTTGGGTTATTCTTGTGTATAATTGCTTCATAGACTCAAACGGTTTGGTTATGGGTTTGCTTTTCACCAGTTTAGATTTCTTGAGTCCTGTTCAATGAATTTAAAAGAATGACTCATTAGACAAAAAGAAGATGGTAATTTTAAGTATTTTACCTACATATTTATGAACTGAGAGTCTGTCACATGGTATTAGTCTGTTAGCACGAACACTTCAAGATTAAAGTTGTTATGGACAGCAGCAGTACCTGGCACCATTACAGTAGGGTCAGAGTCTCAGAGGGCTGCTAGGGGATCATTGGTGAAGATGCAGCCTCAGCTACAGTGTCAAGGGCAGTGGCAGGTGTGAGGTAGAGCTGGCCTGAGCCTACCAGATAAGCTGTGTATGTTCTGCGGATGGCAGAGCCAGAGAAGTTGGACTGACAGAGCCCTTTGGAATCAGAAGGCCATGAATGGATCCAAGATATCAGACATTGAGGTATTCAAACTGTTGAGTTTTGGGTTTTGATTTGATTTGATCATAACAATGCCCCAAATTGCTCCCTCTTGGAATAAGAAATATTTAAATTTATTTTGATTATATAGGAACCCACAGTTATGACTTTTGGTGTTTTAAAAGAGATCTTTGACTTTTAACTTATTGTAAAATTTAAAGACTATGGAACATTTAAAATTGTACTGTTCTCCAGAACAAATGAGAAAGGAAAGTTATGACTTAGGGTGATGCACTTGTGTATCAAGTTGACAAAAGGTGGAGTCTCCTAGTTAGCTTCAGCTGTTGACTTGACACAGTCCAAAATTATCTGAAGAATTTTCCATTGGGCTATGGCCCAAATCAAATTAGACTATGGACATGTCAGTGCAGCATTTAATTGATTGTTCATTGATGTTGGAAGTCCCATCCCACTGTGGGTAGGGCCATCCTTAGGCAGGTGGACCTGAACAGTTTAAGAAAGGTAGGTGAACATGACCCTGTGAGTGAGCCAGTAAAAAGTTCCTCCATGGTTCTTGGCTTGAGTTCTTACCCTTACTTCCCTCAGTGATAGGCTGTTCCCTATAAGTGTTAGAAAAAAATCTCTAGTTCCTAAATTGCATTTGGTTATTGTGTTTATAACAACAGAAAAGCAAACTAGAAAAAATATATGTATGCATATATGTATGTATATGTGTACACACATACACACACACACACACACACACACACACACACACACACACACACCTTGAGATACACTAAGGAACTTAGTATTACATCAAGAGCAGGTGCATACCCACAATTCTATTACACGCTTTTCACTAAACAGTAAAAATCAAATAGGTATTAAAAGTGAAGGAACTAGAATAAAATATTTATCAATTAGTTCCAAAGGAGCAGATTTACTCCATGCCTGTACGCTGCTGTGTAAAAGCTGTCCACAGTGAAATCTCTATCATTACTAGAAGGAGCCTGAAACACTAAGAAGAGACGTGGTCTTTTCAAGATGCTATTACATAAATATGGTTCTTTCCAGTTGAGATCCTGCTGTAAAGTCCAGGCTGGCTCCATACTCTCAATCCACCTGCCTTGTCTCCCTGAATACACGGATGACGGGTGTGTGTCACTGTGCCAGGCTTTGTATTTAATGTTTGCATAAATCCTTTCATCCAAGTTACTTTATTTACTACTTGATGGATTAACTTCCAAATTCAGTTGTTATGAACCGACTGGCATCAGTCCACCTCTAGCTCTAATTCAAATACGGATATACAATTCACAATGTGCTCATCTTTGGAGATAGACTCTCCAGGACAAACTGATACTTAGATAAGACCATCATGGGATCTCTCAGTGAGGTTAGCGCCTTATAGAAAAGAGGCACCAAGACAGCTGAGCTTGCTTGCTTGTCCCCCACCCCTTCCCACTACCTTTCCTCCACTCCTCTCTTTTCTCTGTCTTTCTGCCATATGAGGAGACTGTAAGAACATCACCAAACTCTCATTGTCAATTCAGACCTGCAGGCTGCAGAGCTATGAGGAAGTACAATAAATATTTGTTCTTTAAAGACCTAGCTTTCTGCATTTTTTTTATAGCAGCCCTAGGTAAGGCACCATTTTCTAGGACACTTTGAACTTTGTCAGACTCAACCACAGTGTCTCAGAAAGCACCTTTTCTTGTTTAATACAATGAGAAAGCTTGGTCCTGTTCTAAACATCCTGGAGTCATTCTGCAAGGGCATCTTGCTCTGATTCGTGAAATGATAACAGCCATCTTTCAAATTTTACTCTGCTCACATATGTACTTCATTTTTCACAAATAGGGAAACAGTTTTTTGAAATAGTAGATTTTATTTCAAATGTTTTTCAAAATAGAAATAATTCTTTTTATAGTAGTTTTATATACAGACCAACATAATCTAGTAATGTATTAGAAAAAGTAATTACTATATTTAAAACATTGTCTTTATTTTTAAATTTATATTTGGTTTTACATCCTAACCAAAGCTTCCCCTCCTTCCCCTCTGACCAGCTTCCCTAACTCCCCTTCCCCCACCCCATCCACTCCTCCTCCACTATTTCTCTTTAGATAGTAGCCAGCCATGGTGTATCAAGCTGCAGTGAGAGCAGGCACTCCTTCTCTATCAAGACTGAATGAGGCAATCCAGCGGGAGGAATGGGTCCCAAAACCAGGCAACAAAGTCAGAGACATGCCCTGCTCTCACTGCTAGGAGTACCACATGAAGAATGAGTTATACAACTGTAACATATATGCAGAGTGCTTAGGTGGGTCCTGCAAGGGTCCCTGGTTAAGAATGACCAATGATTCTGTTTTAAGGCATATGTTAATATTTTATTTATCCTCCAGCCTGTATCAATAAGAGCATGTTGTGACTTGCCTTGGCTTTGATGGAAACCAATTTATCTGTGCTTTTAATTAAACTGAAGGAGTGATGGAGCTTATCTGACTCATGATAAGCATGAAAGGGTTGGGAAGAAAGTGTTTTTCAATAAGGAAATTCAGGGAAAGATTTCCTGTCCTAGGAGATGTAACTGGTGGGGAAAAAGAAAGCAGAGTCTGGCAAGAGGTTCTGGAAGATTATAAAAATGGAGGCGGGACTAGTCACCCTAGTATGATACCCAGAGACAAAACATGACCTGGAGAGCAAGCATTTTCCTGGTTCAGTTCTTTCACATCCCTGATCTTTGTCACATCCAAAGCCTACTGCAAGCCATATGCCTCTGAAATTTGCTTTGCTTTGATTTCACATTTTAGTTTTTTGTATGTTTGGTTGGTTGGTTTGGTTTTTCAAATTTAACTTTTTATCGATTCTTTGTGGAATTCACATCATGCATCTTGATCTCACTTATCTCCTCATCCCTTCCCATCTGCCCTCCACCCTTTCAACCTGCCCCCCAGGATAAAACAAGATAAAATTTGAAAGAAAAGTGTCATTAGGGAAGTTGTAGTATGACACAGTGAGTCATAGAATCCTTTAATCCATATATTATTACTTGCAAGTGTTCATTGGTCTGACTTGAGGTCTCTGGTTTTGGCTACATCAGTAATACTGGGCCTTCACTGGGGCTCCTCTTGGATATCCAGTTGTTGTCCTGTGTCATGGAGATGCTGTAACTTTGGGTCTGCCCTTTTACATGCTCCAGCAGATCATAGATGGTGTAGACAATGGGATGGGCCAACCCATAGCTCTGGTTCTGTGTCTGTGTGGTTGCTGGGTTGGTCAGCCTGCCAGCTCTCCTTCATCCTCAGCACCAGAGTGTGCTCTCCAGTACAGCCTTGACTAGCTCATCCCATGTAGTAAGCAGCAAGGGGCAGGGCCAATTCTCCTGTTCTCCTGTCCTTGGGGTTGGTTCATCCACAACCTATGCCACCAGGTCAGCTCTACTGTATTGTCTAGGTGAGGTAGAGACCAATCTGCCTAGTGCTATAGCTGGTGAGTGGCAGGGTCAGCTCTCTTGCTCTAGTGACATCAGGGATAGCCCTCAGGGGGTATGGGGCAGGGCTGCTCTCCTTTGTCAATACCACCATATGGTAAAGGAGAGATGGGCCCAATCTCTCACACTCACATTCTCAGGGCCCACTCACCCACATCTCCATCTCTACTGTGTTACCCAGGCAAGGTACAGGGGCCATTCTGTCTAGTTCTGCATTTGTGTTGTCCAGGTAAGGTACAAGGGCAGGGGCAGCTCTCTTGCCCACCATATGTGGTAAGGGGAGAATAGAGGAAGGCATCTTTTCCTCTCCCTTATCACCACATGGAAGACAAGGGGTTATGAGGCCAACTCTCCCATTCTCATGACCTCAGGGCAGGCTCATCCATTCCCCCACCAGCAAGGTTGGCACTACTAGGATGCCTAGGTGAAGTGCATGGCCTGCTCTCCTGAGTATTGGAGGCAGCAGTGATAGGCAAGGGGCAGGGAGGAACATATCTCCCCCACCCACACCATATGACCCATGAGAAGTGGGGCTAGCTTTCCCACATTTGTGCCCTCAGGGTTGGCTCACCTGCACCATCACCAGCAGGGTCAACTCTATGGAGTTGCCCAGGTGTGTTGTAGAATATTATTTTAAGGTGTTTACTTTTGTTTATGTTGCATTTGTTTAACTCTGTGAAGCTGTGTTACTGTGCCTGTCTTAAACACTTGATGATCTAATAAAGATCTGAACAGCCAATAGTGAGGTAGGAGAAAGGATAGGCAGGGCTGACAGGCAGAGAGAATATATAGATGGAGAAATCTGGGAGGAAAAAAAGATCAAGGAATGAGAGAGGAAGGAGGAGGACATCAGGGGCCAGCCACACAGCCACACAGCTATACAACCAGACATGGAGTAGAAGTAAGAGTAAGATTTACAGACATAAGAAAATGGGAAAAGCCCAGAGGCAAAAGGTACATGAGATAAGTTAAATTTAAAAAAGCTCGCAAGAAACAAGCAAGGCAAGACCAACCATTCATAATTAAAAGTAAGCCTCTGTGTGTAATTTATTTGGGTACTGGGTGTCAGCCCCCAAAAAAGAGCAAAAAACAACCAACAACATAGGTGAGGTGCAGGGCCTGCTTTCCAGAATGCTGCAGTGAGATGCTGGGCCAGAACACTGGTTCTCCTGACCTCAGAGACAGCAGTCCTACCTGCTACAGGTGGTGAGGGGTGGGAGGGGAGGCCATCTCCTCCTTGTTCACACCACGGTGTGTCAGGTGAGGGGCAGGGCCAGATTCCCCACACTCACGTTCTCAGGCCAGCTCACCCACATCCCTGTCAACAGGGTCAGTTCCACTGTGCTGCCTAGGTGAGGTGCAGGGCCTGTTCTCACTAGTGCTGCAGTTGCTGAGGGGCTAGGCCAGCTCTCCCACCTGCCACAAGTGACAAGGGGTGAGGCAGGGGAAGGGCATCTTTCTCTTGCTCACAACACCACATGGCAGACAAGGGGGGGGATAGGACCAGCCCTCCCACTCTCATGCTCTCAGTGCCAAACCAGGCATGCCCCTGACAACAGGGTCAGCTTTCTCATACTGCCCAGGAAAGGTACAGGACCACTTCACTATCCCCAGTGCTGCAGCTGATGATGGGTAGGACCAGGTCTCCCTAGTGTTGCAACCAGTGAGTCGTGGATCCAACTCTGTGCAGCCCTATCCTCATTTTGTTAGTAAATGTTGATCTTTGTCAAGTCCATGCATGTTTACAATGCATCCTGAATATTCCTCCTCCTTTCTTGTCACCTTACAAGCCATGGAAGCCCCTTCCTCCCTACAAATCTCTTTCTCATATTCACGACATTTTTGGGTAATTTGTCTCCCACTGAGTTTAATGTGGGCTGTACATCAAGTCATCAGATTATCTTAAATACTACATTTTTTATTTGTGAGTCGTACCTAAATAAATATGAGGAAACTGACAAAGAGATCTCCTTTTAAAAATATCAAGTGATGGAGCTAGAGAAATGGCTCAGCTGTTGAAAGCTAGACTCACAACCAAAAGTATAAAAATATCAAGTGATATAACTCAACAAATAAGCCATATGATTGTTTCTATGGGTGAGAGAAAAGGCTTTTGGCAAACCTTAATGTCCTTCATGTTAAACATAAAGGTAAAGGGCTAATATTCCCCTTTAAAGATCAGGAACAAGATTAAATGTCCACACTTCTCAGTGTGTGTGTGTGTGTGTGTGTGTGTGTGTGTGTGTGTGTGTGTGTGTGTGTGTTCACATGCCATGGCACACATGTGATAAGCACAGAACAACTGAGAGATGGCTCTCTTCATCTACCATGGATCCAGAGATTGACCTGGGGGTCAGTTTATGAGGCAAGTGTTCTCACAAGCCGAGTCATTTCACCACTTTCTCGATAACGTGTTTTGGGTGCTGTACTGTAGATACTGACTACAGCAATTAGGCAAAAATAAACAAAAATATCCTCATCGGGTAGGAAAGGGGGAAATTACTATTCATAAAACTCCAAGGAAATAGGAAAAGCTACCACAAAAAAACCTAAGTACATTTAGCAAATTTCAGGACATTAATATGTGAAAAGCAATTGTGTATTTGACAACCAACAAAAAACAACTGGAAATTAAAGTTTTATGCAATATTACTTATAATAACAGCAAGCATATAAATACTCAGGGATTTATTTGGTAAATTATCAAGCTCTACACATTGAAAATTACAAAGCATGGTTGAGAAAAATTAAAAGTGAGAATAAGTAGGTGAAAAGATACACATTGTTCATAGGATGTAAGTGTTGTAGAATATTACTTTAAGGTGTGTTTCTTTTGTTCATTTTTCATTTGTTTAACTCTGTGAAGCTGTGTTACTGTGCCTGTCTAAAACACCTGATGGTCTAATAAAGAACTGAACGGCCAATAGCAAGGCAGGATAAAGGATAGGCAGGGATGGCAGGCAGAGAGTACATTTAAAAAGAGAAATCTGAGAAGGAAGAAGGAGCCAGAGAAGAGGGAGGACATCAGGGGCCAGCCACTCAGCTACACAGCCACCCATGGAGTATAAGTGAAAGTAAGATTATAGAAGTAATAAAAGGAAAAAGCCCAGAGGCAAAAGGGAGAAGGGATAATTTAAGTTAAAAAAGGCTGGCTAGAAACAAGCCAAGTTAAGGCCATACAGTCATAATTAAGAATAAGCCTCCAAGCGTCCCTGTATAAGTCCCAGGAGGAGGGGACTGGACCTGCCTGGACTGAGTCTATCAGGTCGATCTCAGTCCTCAGGGATCTGGAGGTGGTGGGAATGGGGGGTACGCTGGGGGGAAGGGGAGGGGGCAGGAAGGAAGAGAACAAGGGAATCTGTGGCTGTTATGTAGAACTGAATAGTATTGTAAAATAAAATAAAAAGAGAAGAAAAAAAAAGAATAAGCCTCCATGTATGATTTATTTGGGAGCTGCATGGTGGGCCCCCAAAAGAGTAAAAATTTATGATACACATGAAAGAAATTGTCTTTATAGAGGTCAATACTATATACAATGAATGCACAATAAACAAGAAAAAATGTACGAAGCAAAGCTTGGCCAAATACTAAAAAGTTAAGCATTACCATGGAAGGCCATGGTTCCACTCCTACGCATTCACTCAAGAAAAATAAGATAGCATCCATGGAATAATAAGTATATAAAAATGTTCATAGTAGCCTCATTTGTGAAAACTCTAAAACTGGAAAACAGCCCAACTGAGCATAAACATATGAATAAGTTAACAAGTTGTGCCATGTTCGTGTGACAGCATAAAAAGGAATGACGTGTTGATGTGCATTTAATTACTGTTACGTCTCAGAATAATACCACCACGTAAAAGAGGCCAAGTTAAAAGAGAAAAATAAAAAAATGTGATATAACACATGAATGAATATTTAGAAAAAATGAAAACTAATCTAGACTAAACAGAATATATCAATGATTGTCAAGAGTTTTCTTCAGTGGAGTCTCATTGGGCATATTAACTACACTTAAGGGCCAATCCCATGTCAACAGTAGATGAGCAACACAGAATGAACTCAACAGTATTTTTGTAGACATTTTATCTCATACTGTTTTGTTTGGGCATTTTTGTCTTACTGGTCTATTATATATTGTAGTTTCTGACTTTGTTTTTTTTATGAGTTTTGTTTCTGTGTGTGTTTTTTGTGTTTTTCTTTTTTTTAATCATTCTAATTTGTTGTATTTTTTGTTATTTTCTAAAGAGAGAGAAAGAAAAAGTAAAAGTGTGGAGTTAGATGAGTGAGAAGGTGGGGGGGTTGGGGGTTCTTTCCATCCTCTGGCATCTTCTTCCATTTCTGTCATCAAAGACTTCAAAGGTTCTATTATAGAAGTCTTTTACTTGCTTGGTTAAAGTTACCCCCAAGATATTTTATATTATTTGAGACTATTGTGAAAGGTGTTGTTTCCCTGATTTCTTTCTCAGTCCATGTGTCATTTGTATATAGGAGGTCAATGGGATTTTTTTTTCTGAGTTAATCTTGTATCTAGCCACTTTTCTGAAAGTGTTTATCAACAATAGGAGTCCCCTGGTGGAACTTTTGGGTCACTTACGTGTGCTATCACACCATCTGGAAATAAGAATACTTTGACTTTTTTTTCCAATTTGTATCCCCTTGATCTCTTTCAGTTGCCTTATTGCTTTAGCTAAAACTTTGAACTCTATATTTAATAGATATGGACAACCTTATCTTGTTCCTGATTTTTTGGAATTGCTATGAGTTTCTCTTCATTTAATTTGGTTTTAACTATAAATTTTCTGTAAATTGCCTTTATCGTGTTTAGGTATGTCCTTTGTATCCCTAATCTCTCCAGGACTTTTACCAGAATGGGCTTTGAATTTTGTCAAAGACCTTTTCTGTATCTAATGAGATGATCATGTGGTTTTTTTCACTCAGTTTATTTATATGATAGATTAAATTTACTGATTTTTGTATGTTAGATCACCTATGCATTTCTGGAATAAAGCATACTTCATGGCAGATGATAGTTTTGATGTATTATTGGATTCAGTTTGCAAATATTTTGAGTATTTTGCATAGATGTTCAGAAGGGAAATTGGTCTGTAATTCTCTTTGTTGAGTCTTTATGTGGTTTGTGTATCAGAATAACTGTGGCCTCATAAAATGAATTGGGCAATGTTCCTTCTGTTTCTTTTTTGTGGAATAATTGGAGAAGTATTGGCATTAACTGTACTTTGAAAGTTTGGTACAACTCTGACCTAAAACTGTGTGGTTCTGGGCTTGTTGTTGTTGTTGTTGGAAGACTTTTAATGAATCCTTCTATTTCCTTGGGGGCTATATAAGTCTATTTAAGTTCTTTATATGATCTTAATTTAACTTTGACAAGTGGTACAAAGGAAGAAAACTATTCATTTCTTTTAGATTTTCCAATTTGATGGAGTATGTATTTTAAAGCATGTCCTTATGATTTTCTGGATTTCCTCAGTGTTATTATTATGTCCCCCTCTTCCAAAACTGTCTTTATTAATTTGGATAGTCTGTCTCTGTATTTTAGTTAGTTTGGATATGGGTTTGGCTATCTTGTTAATTTTGTCAAAGAACCAACTCCTTGTTTCATTAGTTATTTGCATTGTTCTTTTTGTTTCTATTTTATTAATTTTGGCCCTCAGTTTGATTGTTTTTTGTAGTCTACTCCTCTTGTGTATGCTTACTTCTTTTTGTTCTAGATCTTTTACTGAACTTTTCTATTAGCTCTGCTTTCATTATGTCCCATAAGTTTGGGCGTGTTATGCATTCATTTTCATTGAATTCTAGAAGTATTTAAGTTCTTTTATGATTTCTGTCTTGACCCATTTTTCATTCAGTAGAGAGTTGTTCAATGAGTTTGTAAACTTTCTGTAGTTTCTGTTGTTGTCGATGTCCACCTTTAATTCATGGTGGCCTCATAGGATGTAAGTAGTTAAGTCAGTTTTCTTGTATCTGTTGAGACTTGCTTTGTGTCTGAGTATGTGGTCAGTTTTGGAGAAAGTTCCATGAGGTGATGAGAAGAAGGTATATTATTTGGTGTTTGGGTGAAATGTTCTACAGGTATCTGTAAGGTCCATTTGGTTTATAACATCTGTTATCTCCAGTATTTCTGTTTAGTTTTTGTCTGGATTGATGAGAGTGGGATATTGAAGTCTCCCACTATCAGTGTATGATGGTTAATATGTGATTTAAACTGTAGTAGTGTTTCTTTTACAAAAGTTAATGCCTTGTGTTTGGGGCATAGATATTAAGAATTGAAATGTCATCTTGGTTGATGTTTCCCTTGATGAGTATGAAGTGTTTTTCTCCATTTCTTTTGATTAGTTTTCATTTGAAGTCTGTTTTGTTAGATATTAAAATGGCTACACAAGCTTGCTTCTTAGCTTTTGCTTGGGATCTCTTTTTCCAACATTTACCCTGAGGTAATGTCTATCCTTGATATTGAGATGTGTTTCTCATACAGAGCAGAAGGGTGCATCCTGTCTTCAAATCCTTTCTGTTAGTCTGTTTCTTTTTATTGGGGAATTGAGGTCATTGATATTAAGAGATATCAACAAACAACGATTATTTATTTTTATTGTTTCTTGTTGTTGTTATTGGTGGTGGTGGTAGTGTGTGTGTGTGTGTGTGTGTGTGTGTGTGTGTGTGTGTGTGTGTGTGTGTGTGTATTTCCCTTCTTTTGGTTTTGCTGATGTGAGATTATTTATTTCTTGTATTTTCATGAGTGTAGTTAACCTTCTTAGGTTAAAGTTTTCCTTCTACCACCTCCTGTAAGTCTGAGTGTGTAGAAAGATAATTGTTTAAATTTTACTTTATCATGGAATATATTGTTTTCTCCATCTATGGTGATTAAATGCTTTACTGGGTATAGTAGTCTGGGCTGGCATCTATGGTCTCTCAGAGTCTCCAGAATGTCTGTCTAGGCCCTTCTGGATTTTAGAGTCTCCATGAAAAGTCAGGTGTAATTTATAATAAGTCTGTCTTTATATGTTACTTGATCTTCTTTTCTTGCAGCCTTTAATATGTTTCCTTTGTTCTGTATGTTTAGTGTTTTGATTATTATGTGACAAGGGGACTTTCTTTTTCTTCTTTTTTTTCTCATGAAATTTTTTATTCATTTTACATACCAATCACAGATCCCCCTCTTCCCTCCTTCCACCCCTCACCCACCCTTCCCCCTTTCCCTCCTACAAGAAGGTAAGGCTTCCCATGGGGTGTCAGCAAAGCCTGCTACATTCAGTAGAGGCAGGTCCAAGCCCCTCCCCTGCCTCAAGGCTGTGCAAGGTGTCCCACCATAGGTAATGGGCTTCAAAAAGCGAACTCATGTACCAAGGAGAGATCCTGATCCTACTGCCAGGGGGCCCCTTAATCAGATCAAGCTACAAAACCGTCTTGATTATGCAGAGGGCCTAGTCCAGTCCTGCAGAGGCTCCACAGATGTTGGTCTAAATTTCATGAGTTCCCATTAGTTTTGTTTGATTGTCCCTCTAGGTTCCCCCATCATGATCTTGATGCCCCTTGTTCATAGAATCCCTCTTCTCTCTCTTTAACTGGACTCCTAGAGTTTGGAAATCATTATGGTGGTTTCTTAGAAAATTGGGGATCAATCTTCCTCAAAACCCAGCTATACCACTCTTGGGCATAACCCCAAAGAATGCTCAATTATACAAGGACACATGCTCAACTATGTTCATAACAGCATTATTCGTGATATCCAGAATGTGGAAACAACCTAGAGGCCCCTCAACTGAAGAATGGATTAAGAAAATGTGGTACATATAAACAATGGAGTACTACTCAGCAGTAAAAAACAATATAACATCATGAAATTTGTAGACAAATGGATGGAACTAGAAAACATCATCCTGAGTAAAGTATCCCAGACTCAGAAGAACAAACATGGTATGTACTCACTCATAAGTGGATACTAGATGTAAAGCAAAGAATAACCAGATTACAATTCACAGCTCCAGAGAAGCTAGCTAACAAGGAGGACCCAAAGAGGGATGCATGGATCACCCTGGCAAGGGGACTTTCTTTTTTGGTCCAATCTAATTGGTATGATTCTTGTACCTTTACAGGAATGTCCTTTAGGTTAGGAAATTTTTCTTGAAAATATTTTCTGGACCTTTCAGGTGGGATTCTCTCCTTTCTCTATTCCTATTATTCTTAGGATTGGTCTTTTCATAGTGTCCCCAATTTCTTGGATGTTTTGTGTCAGAAATTTTGTAGATTTAACATTTTCTTTGACTAATGTATATATTTATTCTATTGTACCTTCAGTCTTCAATGCCTGAGATTCTCTTCCATCTCTTATATTCTGTTGGTGAAGCTTGCATATGTATTCAAATTCCTAATTTTTTTTTTATTTCCAGAATTTCCTCAGTTTCTGCTTTCTTTGTTGCTTCTATTTCCATTTTCAGGTCTTGAACAATTTTATTCATTTCCTTCAGCTGTTTGTGTTTTCTTGGCTTTCATTAAGAGACTTATTCATTTCTTCTTTAAGGACCTCTACCATTTTTATATAGGTGGTTTATGGTCTTTTCCTTGTGTTTTAGCTATGTTGGAATATTCAGGGCTTGCTGTACTAGGACATCTGGGCTCAGGTGGTAACATACTGTCCTGGATGCTGTTGATTATGTTTTTTCACTGGACTCTAGGTATCTAGATTTGAGTCATTATCAGTCTATGTGCTGATTTTAGGGTGTTCAGAAGGGAATGGTTTGTGGGGTACACAGGATACATGGATAAGGAGCAAGGGAGGCTGCAGCTGGCAAGAATCTGAGGGACTGGGTCTACTGGGGAAACAGAGAGTGTGGAGAACTGTGTGCAGCCTACCTTGTCTTCTGGCTGGCATGGCCTGTAATTGAGCAGGGGGGATCTGCCTGAGTTGGGGACTGAGATACAGCAATGAGTAGGAGGAGGGATACCAGGAAGATCCACAGAAGGCATGGAGAAGTGGGCAAGGAGCTACAGCTGGTGTTCAGTTGCAGATCTAGAGATAAGCCTACGGGATTGGATCTGCTGGTGGAACAGAAAGAGCAGAGAAGATCTGTATTTAATGTTTTTTTTTTAGGTATTTATTACTTATATATATTTTATATAGTTATTGTACATTATTATTATTATTATTATTATTATTATTTTACAACACCATTCAGTTCAACATAATAGCCACTGAATCCCCTGTTCTCCCCCTCTCGCCCACCCCTCCCCCCAGCCCACCCCCCATTCCCACCTCCTCCAGGTCAAGGTCTCCCCCGAGGACCGGGGTTGACCTGGTAGACTCAGTCCAGGCAGGTCCATTCCCCCCTCCCAGACCGAGCCAAGTGTCCCTGCATAAGTCCCAGGATTCAAACAGCCAACTCATGCAACGAGCCCAGGACCTGGCACCAGTGCACAGCTGCCTCCCAAACAGATCAAGCCAAATGACTGTCTCACCCGTTCAGGTGGCCTGATCCAGTTGGGGGCCCCTCAGCCTTTGGTTCATAGATCCTGTGCTTCCATTCATTTGGTTATTTGTCCCGGTGCTTTATCCAACCTTGGCTTCAACAATTCTCGCTCATATAAACCCTCTTCTTACTCACTAATTAGACTCCCAGTGCTCCACCAGGGGCCCAGCCGTGGATGTCTGCCTTCAGATTCCTCAGTCCTTGGATGGGGTTTATGGCACCACTATCTGGGTGTCTGGCCATCCCATCACCAGAGTAGGTCAGTTCCTGCCGTCTCGCGACCATTGCCAGCAGTCTTTTGAGGGGGTATCTTTGTGGATCTCCGTGGGCCTCCCTAGCTCTCTGCTTCCTCCCCTTCTCACCTTCTCATGTGGTCTTCATTTACCATGGTCTCCTATTCCTTGTTCTCCCTCTCTTTTCTTGATCCAGCTAGGATCTCCCACTCTTTCCCTCGACTGTCGCCCTTCATTGTTCCCACTCATGACCAGGCTATTCATGTAGATCTTGTCCATTTCTCCGTGTCTTTTTTTGGGGTCCCGTTTTCCAGGTAGCCTCACTGGTGATGTGAGTAGCAGTCTAGTCATCCTTGTTCCACATCTAGCATCTTCCTATGAGTGAGTACATACCATATTTGTCTTTCTGAGTCTGGGTTACCTCACTCAGGATGATTTTTTCTAGATCCATCCATTTGCCTGCAAACCGTGTGATGTCGTTGTTTTTCTCTGCTGAGTAGTATTCCATTGTGTATATGTGCCACAATTTATTTATCCATTCTTCAGTTGAAGGGCATCTAGGTTGTTTCCAGGTTTTGGCTATTACAAACAATGCTGATATGAACATAGCTGAGCAAGTGCTCTTGTGGTATGATTGAGCATTTCTTGGGTATATGCCCAGGAGTGGTATAGCTGGATCTTGGGGGAGATTGATTCCCAATTTTCTAAGAAAGCGCCATATTGATTTCCAAAGTGGTTGTACAAGCTTGCATTCCCACCAGCAGTGGAGGAGAGTTCCCCTAGTTCCACATCCTCTCCAGCATAAAGTGTCTTCAGTGTTTTTGATCTTAGCCACTCTGACAGGCGTAAGGTGGTATCTCAGAGTTGTCTTGATTTGCATTTCCCTGATGATTAGGGAAGTTGAGCAATTCCTTAAATGTCTTTCAGCCATTTGGGATTCCTCTGTTGAGAATTCTCTGTTTAGTTCTAAAGCCCATTTCTCAATTGGACTGTTGGTCCTTTTGATGTCTAATTTCTTGAGTTCCTTATATATTCTGGATATCAGTCCTCTGTCAGATGTGGAGTTGGTGAAGATCTTTTCCCATTCTGTAGGCTGTCGCTTTGCCTTGTTGACCGTATCCTTTGCTCTACAAAAGCTTCTCAGTTTCAAGAGGTCCCATTGATTGATTGTTTGTCTCAGTGTCTGCGCTACTGGTGTTATATTTAGGAAGTGATCTCCTATGCCAACGCGTTCAAGACTATTTCCTACTTTTTCTTCTAGCAGGTTCAGAGTAGCTGGATTTATGTTGAGGTCTTTGATCCACTTGGACTTAAGTTTTGTGCACGGTGACAGATATGGATCTATTTGCAGCCTTCTACACGCTGATATCCAGTTATGCCAGCACCATTTGTTGAAGATGCTTTCTTTTTTCCATTGTACACTTTTGGCTTCTTTGTCAAAAATTATATGTCCATAGGTGTGTGGGTTAATGTCAGGGTCTTCAATTCGATTCCATTGGTCCACATGTCGGTTTTTATGCCAATACCAGGCTGTTTTTATTACTGTAGCTCTATAGTAGAGCTTGAAGTCGGGGATTGTGATGCCTCCAGAAGTTGTTTTATTGTACAGGTTTCTTTTAGCTATCCTGGGTTTTTTGTTTTTCCATATGAAGTTGAGTATTGTTCTTTCCAGATCTGTGAAGAATTGTGTTGGTATTTTGATGGGGATTGCATTGAATCTGTAAATTGCTTTTGGTAAGATTGCCATTTTTACTATGTTAACCCTGCCTATCCATGAGCATGGGAGATCTTTCCATTTTCTGAGATCTTCTTCAATTTCTTTTTTCAGGGACTTAAAGTTCTTGTCATATAGGTCCTTCACTTGCTTGGTTAGTGTTACCCCAAGGTATTTTATGTCATTTTTGGCTATTGTAAAGGGTGATGTATCTCTAATTGCCTTCTCAGCTTCTTTGTCCATTGTATATAGGAGGGCTACTGATTTTTTTGAGTTGATCTTGTATCCTGCTATGTTGCTGAAGGTGTTTATAAGCTTTATCAATTCCTGGGTGGAATCTTTGGGGTCACTCAAGTATACTATCATGTCGTCTGCAAATAGGGAAAGCTTGACTTCTTCCTTTCCAATTTGAATCCCCTTAATCTCCTTATGTTGTCTTATTGCTCTGGCTAGAACTTCAAGTACTATATTGAATAAGTATGGGGAGAGTGGACAGCCTTGTCTCGTTCCTGATTTTAGTGGAATTGCTTTGAGTTTCTCTCCATTTAATTTGATGTTGGCTGTTGGTTTGCTATATATTGCCTTTATTATGTTTAGGTATGTTCCCTGTATTCCTGATCACTCCAAGACTTTTATCATGAAGGGGTGTTGAATTTTGTCAAATGCCTTTTCTGCATCTAGTGAGATGATCATGTGGTTTTTTTCTTTGAGTTTGTTTATATGGTGTATTACATTAATGGACTTTCGTATGTTGAACCACCCTTGCATCCCTGGGATGAAGCCTACTTGATCATGGTGGATAATTGTTCTGATGTGTTCTTGGAGTCTGTTTGCCAGTATTTTATTGAGTATTTTTGCATCAATGTTCATGAGGGAGATCGGTCTGTAGTTCTCTTTCTTTGTTGCATCCTTGTTTGGTTTAGGAATCAGGGTAATTGTAGCCTCATAGAAGGAGTTTGGTAATGTTCCTTCTGTTTCTATTATGTGGAACAATTTAGAGAGTATTGGTATTAACTCTTCTTTGAAGATCTGGTAGAATTCTGCGCTGAAACCATCTGGTCCTGGGCTTTTTTTGGTTGGGAGACCTTTAATGACTGTTTCTATTTCCTTAGGGGTTATTGGACTATTTAAATAGTTTATCTGGTCTTGATTCAACTTAGGTATGTGGTATCTATCCAGAAAAATGTCCATTTCTTTTAGGTTTTCCAGTTTTGTGGAGTAGAGGTTTTTGAAATATGACCTTATAATTCTCTGGATTTCCTCAATGTCTGTTGTTATGTCCCCCTTTTCATTTCTGATTTTGTTGATTTGGATTCTCTCTCTCTGTCTTTTGGTTAGTTTGGATAAGGGCTTGTCTATCTTGTTGATTTTCTCAAAGAACCAACTCTTTGTTTCATTAATTTTTTGTATTATTCTCTTAGTTTCTAATTTATTAATTTCACCTCTCACTTTGATAATTTCCTGGCGTCTATTCTTCCTGGGAGACTTTGCTTCTTCTTGTTCTAGAGCTTTCAGATGTGCTGTTAATTCACTAGTGTGGGATTTCTCCAACTTCTTTATGTGGGCATTTAGTGCTATGAATTTCCCTCTTAACAGTGCTTTCATAGTGTCCCATAAGTTTGGGTATGTGGTGTCTTCATTTTCATTGATCTCTAGGAAGTCTTTAATTTCTTTCTTTATTTCTTCCTTAACCCATTGGTGATTCAGTTGAGCATTATTCAGTTTCCATGAGGTTGTAGGTTTTCTGTAGTTTTTGTTGTTGTTGAAATCTAGCTTTAAACCATGGTGATCTGATAGAACACAGGAGGTTATTCTGATTGTTTTGTATCTGTTGAGATTTGCTTTGTGGCCAAGTATGTGGTCGATTTTAGAGAAAGTTCCATGGGGTGCTGAGAAGAAAGTATATTCTTTCTTGTTAGGATGGAATGTTCTGTAGATATCTATTAGATCCAATTGGGTCATGACATCGGTTAAGTCCTTTATTTCTCTGTTAAGTTTCGATTTGGGAGATCTGTCCAGTGGTGAAAGTGGGGTGTTGAGATCTCCCACTATTAATGTGTGGGGTTTTATATGTGGTTTAAGCTTTAGTAATGTTTCTTTTACATATGTGGGTGCCCTTATGTTTGGGGCATATATGTTCAGAATTGAAACTTCATCTTGGTCGATCTTTCCTGTGACGAGGATGTAATGTCCTTCTTGATCTCTTTTGATTGATTTTAGTTTGAAGTCTATTTTGTTGGATATCAGGATGGCTACCCCTGCTTGTTTCTTAAGACCATTTGATTGAAAAGTCTTTTCCCAGCCTTTTATTCTTAGGTAGTGTTTATCTTTGAATTTGAGATGTGTTTCTTGTATGCAGCAGAAAGATGGGTCCTGCTTTCGTATCCGTTCTGTAAGTCTATGTCTTTTTATAGGTGAATTAAGTCCGTTGATATTAAGGGATATTAATGACCAGTGATTCTTCATCTCTGTTATTTTTGGTGGTAGTGTGTGTGTACTTCTCTTCTTTGGGGTTTACTGTTGTGGCTTTATCTATTGCCTATGTTTTCAAGTGTGTATCTGACTTCCCTCGGTTGGAATTTTCCTTCTAGTGCTTTCTATAGGGCTGGGTTTGTGGATAGGTATTGTTTAAATCTGGCTTTGTCTTCGAATGTCTTGTTCCTTCCGTCTATGATGATTGAAAGTTTTGCTGGGTATATTAGTCTGGGCTGACATCCATGGTCTCTTAGTGTCTGCATTACATCTGTCCAGGTCCTTCTGGCTTTCAAAGTCTCCATTGAGAAATCGGGTGTTATTCTGATGGGTTTACCTTTATAGGTCACTTGGCCTTTTTCCTTGGCTGCTCTTAATATTCTTTCTTTATTCTGTACATTTAGTTGTTTAATTATTATGTGTCGAGGGGACTTTTTTTGGGGGTCTAGTCTGTTTGGTGTTCTATAGGCTTCTTGTATCTTCATAGGCATTTCCTTCTTTAAGTTGGGAAAGTTTTCTTCTATAATTTTGTTGAATATATTTTCTGTGCCTTTGAGTTGGTATTCTTCACCTTCTTCTATCCCTATAATTCGTAGGTTTGGTCTTTTTATGGTGTCCCAGATTTCTTGGACATTTTGGTTCATGACTTTGTTGGCTTTAGTGTTTCCTTCGACTGATGGAACTATTTCTTCTACTGTATCTTCAATGCCAGAAATCCTCTCTTCCATCTCTTGCATTCTGTTGGTTATACTTGCATCCGAAGTTCCTGATCTTTTACTCAGGTTTTCTATTTCCAGCATTCCCTCTGTTTGTGTCTTTTTCATTTTTTCAATTTCCCTTTTCAGTTCTTGGACTGTTTCCTTTGTTTGTTTCATTGCTTTTTCATGATTTTCTTTCAGTGCTTTATTGTTTTCTTCCAGAATTTTAATGTTTTCTTCCAGGACTTTATTGTTTTCTTGGAGGGCTTTATTGTTTTCTTCTAATTTGTTTGCCCTTTCCTCTAGTTGTTTACAGCGTTCTTCCAATTTTCTTGTCTTTTCCTCTACACAAGCCTCTACCTTCTTCATGAAGTTACTCATAAGGCTACTTTCTTCTGCTTCTTCCAATTTTTGGTGTTCAGGTCTAGATGTTGGAGGCGAGCTAGGTTCTGGTGATGCTGTATTGCTCTTCATTTTGCTGTATGTACTTCTGCTTTGACGTCTGCCCATCTCCTTGTGGTTCCTTCTTGGTCTTATCAGTGGACTTGTTTCACAAAGAGCTGACAGACTCAGGAAGACTCTCTCTCTTGTCCAAAAGGGAGTTCTCTTGTCCAACTCTTTGGTCCAGAAGGGAAGTCAGGGGCAAGCTCTGGTCCAGAATGGCAGTCGGGGACAGGCTGGGAGCTGGGGGCCGGTCTCTAAGTCTCAGGAAGTGGCTGGGGTCTTGGGCAGATGGGCGTGGGGGCAGGGCGCGGAGACTACAGGGGCTGCCGGGGGCTTGGAAAAGGGGATCCCTCCCGGTGGGGCTAGAAGGGGAGCTGCCCGGTGGCCAGAACCCGGCGCCAAGCTGGGCAGGCCTCTCAGGAGTGGCTGGTGGCCAGGAATGGGGTCCGGGTTGGACCCGGGTACTCACCTCTGGTCAAGAAGGGAAATCGTCGGGGGCAGGCTGGGAGCTGGGGGCCGGTCTCTAAGTCTCAGGAAGTGGCTGGGGTCTTGGGCAGATGGGCGTGGGGGCAGGGCGCGGAGACTGCAGGGGCTGCCGGGGGCTTGGAAATGGGGATCCCTCCCGGTGGGGCTAGAAGGGGAGCTGCCCGGTGGCCAGAACCTGGTGCCAAGTTGGGCAGGTCCTCCCGGGGTGGCTGGTGGCCAGGGATGGGGTCCGGGCTGGACCCGGGTACTCACCTCTGGTCAAGAAGGGAAGTCGTGGGGGCAGGCTGGGAGCTGGGGGACGGTCTCTAAGTCTCAGGAAGTGGCTGGGGTCTTGGGCAGATGGGCGTGGGGGCAGGGCGCGGAGACTGCAGGGGCTGCCGGGGGCTTGGAAAAGGGGATCCCTCCCGGTGGGGCTAGAAGGGGAGCTGCCCGGTGGCCAGAACCCGGCGCCAAGCTGGGCAGGCCTCTCAGGAGTGGCTGGTGGCCAGGAATGGGGTCCGGGTTGGACCCGGGTACTCACCTCTGGTCCAGAAGGGAAGTCGTCGGGGGCAGGCTGGGACTGTATTTAATGTTTTTATGGGGATAAGTGAGACCATCTTTTACATTTATGGGGATACACATTCTTCAACCTATAGAAACTCCCCTGAACAACTGATGCATTAGTAACACCCAAGACTAATGACAGTGACTATGAAATCAAACTAATGATTGCATATGCTTTATCATCTCCTACAGTTTACAGCACATTTCCGTAAGTTTTATCACATTAGACTCCATAAAGTGCATTGAGCTTCCTGGTGGAAGGCAGTAAAAACTAAAGTAATTTATTTCCTATGTGATACTCATAAAGATGTTTCCATCATGCACAGTTTCCATTACTTATTTATCCCAAGTCCCTTCACAAATAAGACCTCATGAAATGCCAAAGGCAAAACAAAACAGATTAGAAACTTCAGATAATAAAATCAATGAATTCCTGTTTTAAAATAAATTTTTATAAGAAGAGTTTTTAGGTTCTTGGAAAATGAGTTCCTATTACCTCACAACTGTCTCCCCTATTGTTGGCATTTTAAATTAGTGTCACACTTTTGTCCCAACTAATAAGTCAATATTGATACCTTGCTTATTTAATTGATATTTCATTCATTTCCACCCATATTATCATGTTTCTTTTTATGTTACAAGACTCACTGAGTGCATTCAATACGTAGTCATTATGGCTACTTTTCCTCTCTTCTTTGAAAGATTCCCAGATTCTTCATGTTTGGCTTCTTTCATGTTTCCTTTCTTGAGCTAGACTTACAATTCCAGAGGAGGGAGCTCACAGAGCTGAAGTACTATCTTTCTCATTTTATATCAAGAGGTATAAGTCTGCGTAGGTTATCTCTGGTGATACTAAAATTTGTACTGACTGAGACTGTGTTTGCCAGAAAGCTTCACTAGAAAGTTAGACTTCAGCCCTTCCCAATGCCTTACATGCAGATAAATTGCTAATTTGTGCATATACCTTAGGGTAGGGACCCAAGGGCCACCTCTAGAAGGAAGAGCAGCCCCATAAATTATTTGGACTTTTTTATACAGATTTGTCTCTGCCTCATTTCCTAATTATTCAATCATTCTATTTGTAGAAATATTTTTTTGTGAATATTATTTTATGCATTGTGTAACAAATCCAATAAGTAATGCATTATTTACTTTGTTACTCAAAATTGTGCTGCTTTTGCTACCAGAAATTCAAGATTGGATTAGTGCATCCTTCTGACATACCGTGTAGTATTAGGTTTTTTTAACATTGTTTTTTTCTTTTCAAGACTACTAAACATTAGCGAAAGTCTCTACCCTGCAGCCCACATGGCACATGCATTCTAGAATAGCTATGAATAGCATGTTTGTTAACTGCAACATCATGCTACACTGTCAAAAGCCTTGTGGTAAGACTTTTTTTTTTTTCATGTTCATTACTCCAACACTAGAAGCAGCAACTTCTCCAAAGAATCCTTGCTTTTTCTTAGGTAGTAAAAGTCCTTTAGTTTTATGAACCAAATCTCACATATTACTGTGGCATTTCTAAATTTCCACTGGGATAAGTAGGACAGTTATCCTACCAAGGCTGGGGCTTTAACAAAAAACAGAGATGAGTAATGAATTCTGAACCACAAACATTTATTTTATCATAATTCCTACTGTGTAATTCAGCAATTCCCTTGAGTTTTTAAAGTCCTTGAGTAGTTTACAGTCAAATCAAAGTTGAATAACACAAACACTTTCGTAAGTCAGTTGAGGTAGCTCTAATTTTCAGTGTCAGCTTCTCAACTCAGCCTTTCACTCTATACTTTACAACTTGGGGAAGTGTCTCTTCTTACTATTTGCATTCCTAACTCTAATGGCTGAGATTTGCTTTAGTAACAGAATTAAAATATAAAAACATAGAGATTTTAAAAAGACTAATAAAATCTTAGTAAGGATGACTTAGTTTCAAATGCTTTTAAAAATGCATGCCACTCAAAAATTGTAGATTAATCTTCATACAGTCTCAAGCCCCTCCCAGGCAAATACCAATGAATCAATCAAAGGTAGAAATTTGTGAATATGTACCTTGAGACTTATATTCTGGAATATCTAGGTATAGCTTGTTATCATCAAACAATCATTAGGGACCTGGAGAGGTGGTTCAGCAGTTTAAAATACATACTGCTCTTCCAAGAGGACCAGAATTTGGTACTCATCACACACATCAGGGATGTTCACAACTGTTCCTACCTCCATTTCTTGGGTATTTGATGACCCCCTTCTAGCCTAAGCAGGTATCTGCCCTCATGTACACACACACACACACACACACACACACACACACACACACACACACACACACACAGCTTAAGTTTTCACCAGTCCTGCCCAGCACCACAGACCCCACAACCACTTATATAATAATCACTCAGAAGCTTCTTTCAATTAAACTGCTTGACTATTACTCAGGTGTACCACTGACTAGCTCTTACACTTAAACTCAGCCCATTTCTGTTAATCTATATGTCACCGTGTGTTCCGTGACTTTACCTGTGTACTATTACATGCTGCTCCCTGGATGGCAGGCTGGCGTCTCCTGACTCAGCCTTCCTGTTCCCAGAATTCTCCTCTCTGCTTGTCTCGCCTATACTTCCTGCCTGACTACTGGCCAATCAGCATTTTATTTATACAGAGCGATATCCACAGCACACACACACACACACGCACACACAATTAAAACAATAAAAATATAAAGCATTTTGATCATATGTACCTCCCATTACTCCCCACTAACTCCTTTTAGATCCGCTCCTCACCTCCTTACTCTCTCACAACTTCTTCCCCTCCATTCTCCATTATTTTTGTTTTGTTTGTTTGTTTGTTTGGTTGGTTGGTTGGTTTTTTTTTTTTTTTGGTTTTTCGAGACAGGGGTTCTCTGCGTAGCTTTGCACCTTTCCTGGAGCTCACTTGGTAGCCCAGGCTGGCCTTGAACTCACAGAGATCCGCCTGGCTCTGCCTCCCAAGTGCTGGGATTAAAGGTGTGCACCACCAACGCCCGGCTTGTTTTTTTAAATAACTCGCCAAGTCTGATTCATACTGCCCATGTATTCATGGGTGTGGGGACAAATATGATAAAAATACACTGTATGGAATTCTCTAAGAATTAATAAAACATTAAAAATCATAATAAATATTTTATATAAAAATAATAAGATCATTTATCAAAAAATGATAACCTTAGCTAACACTATTTTTAAATAAGCAACAGTGAAATCTGGAATTACCTTGAAGCTAATTGATAATAGCCTCAAAAGGTACATGGAAATATAATAACAAATTTAATGAGAAAATGAGTTCTTTTGAATGCCTTGGCTCATTATGAATGTGGTACTTTGGGCCCATAATCTGCCAGAGTCAAAAGGACCTTAGAATTACATAAGCCAGGTTTATAGAAAAGGAAATCACTCAACAGATCATATAAATTGTGCCATTCATAATTGGTGAATACAAGTTTGGGGGCTGTTTGGAAAATTGATACATAAATTGTTAATGAGGGCTAGGGATGCCAGTTCAACTGACACTAAAACAATATTTAAGAATCACTCTTTTTTTCTTTAAAACATAAATTTTCATGGTAAGGGGCTCAAACCCAAGTATAAGTGTCTCGTTTTTTAGAAATTCATTTTTAATAGATTCCTGAGTCTGTTTCCCTATTGAAAACTAGATTTCTCAGCTGAGAGTCGATATTTTTGAGATGCTATTTTTATTTCTACCAATATGTGACACACGTGTTTTAAAAGTATTGAGACATATTCTAGCATCATTTCTGACAATTCTCTCACCTACCCTTAGCCGAACACAGCTCTGCTTCAGCTCTCCGTCTAAAGAGGGTGAGGTCAGAGAGAATGCTCAGATCCCTTCCAGCTTTAACATTCTATGATCCTGCCCATTGATGTCCATGTTGTATGTATGTATGTATGTATGTATGTATGTATGAAAATCATATGCATTTCCATGATTATTTGTCATCCTTCTTCAGAAGTTTTGTCCTCCAATCCTATAATATTTAAAATGGAGGCATTTAAAGAAAGATGTCTTCCCACGTAAAGAATGAGAATTCTAGGGCACATGAATAACATGACTGTTATTGTGTGCTTTTGCTTCTTCCACATTCACATTCACATTGCACAACTGATGTGCAGCCAGTAGTAATGCCAGGGCCAGGGCAGGAATTTAAGGAATTAAGGAAATGTGCATTCAGTTGTGTATCTTAAGCTATCAAGTCGGTTAAATCTTGAGATAACTGTTATTTTCTTCATCTAGTGTTGTCTTCTCACCATATGTTCTGTAGCTGGCATTTAGTGATAGCAGGCGGCCTATTTCTTTTTCATCATTTTCTGAACAGCAGGATGTAAATAGCATGACCTAAACCAACTGGGCATGAAGGTGTTAACTCCCTCAGTCCTAACGAATGCACACCATATGCATATGTGTAATTGGCCTTCTGGTTTTTTTTGTATTCTGACCTTGAATTATTTTTCCCCTTTTTTAAAAGATGATATAATTTGGCCTTGCATTTTTGTAATGAAGCATTTTTCTTCTATTCAAAAATATTATTTACTTGTTTTTTAATGTCAACCCTCCTCTCCGAGTTCATCACTAGGAGAGAAAAATTGCTTCATATTGTCTCAAGTAACATTTAGAGGAGCTATCCGTCATCAGCCGAAATGAACCTGAACATGTCTCCAATGAGATGCAGAGCCTTTAAGCATGCCAGCTGGAAGGCGTTAAACAGATTCATTTTTCTGACTTCATGGAAAAAATCTTTCCAGTCCACATCTGTGAGGGTTTCATAATGATTTGAGTGATGTGAGTTTTGTGTGGCACTGGGGCACCAGAACCATTTCAACCACCCTGAAGTATTAGAAATGTGACCCGAATTAAGACCAAGAACCATTTTCAGTCACACATGGCAGCTCTGCCCTCTGGTTTATTATTGATTTAAAGGCTACTTCTAATTTACTAAAAACAGCAGCTCAGAGCATGCAGAACCTCTTTTGTGTGACATCTCTTCTCGATGATTGCTTCATTAGGACAATAATTTACCTTGAAATTGAAAGAGCTATATATGTCATTGGTTCAACCCTACAACTTTATAACCAAACAAAAGGTTCTACCAGAAAGTGAAGGGATTACACAGACCTCACTCCTGCCCTGCAACAATGTGAGGATGAAGCCCAGGTGGTTCTCCTGTAAATACCAGGCTATTTCTACAATGTTTAACAGTATCATTGTCTTTATTCTTTCAAAACCACAAATATGCACAAAATGTTCACAAACTCTGTTCATATGTTGAGCCATGATTACAAACCAAAGGTGATATATAAGGCACTATAAATATACATTTGTTTTGGTGTTGTGTGTGCGTGTGACAGAACCTCAGGCTGTCCTTGGAATTTTCCTCCTACCTCAGCCTCTGTTGTGCTGGGACTGCTGGTCTAGACTGCCACATTCATCTTGGTATAAATAGAATTTTAACAACACGGGAGACACTTCCTTGGTCATTTTGACAACTGCATCTTTCCTGCAGTGGATAATGATCACAGTCTGTTATGTTGTAGTATGATGGGAAGATTACCATGAAAACTGATTGTTGATATTTTGTGCAGGGAAAAAAAAAGGTATTTAAAACTTTAACCACGTCAATATTTCAAGTTAATTTTAACTGGGCATCTGTTTAGGAAAAAGAGGAAATTCATTTTTGTTATTGGTTAAAGATGCATTCCAAAGGGTCTCAGGTGCTCCAGCATTTCAGACATCATTCTCCTGCAGCTCAGAGCTCCCTTTGTAACCCACTCCAGAGGCACAAGAACTACGAAGTTCTCAAATGCTCTAAAGGGAAATCTGGCACCCTTAACATGTAATGAGTGTCTTTAACATGAAGTCAGATCAATGTTCAGCTTCCACCTTGGTCATATACCAATCATGCAAATGTGAGGGAAATGTGTCTCAGTTTTGACTTCCTGAAAATAAGAAAAGACAATTTCTAGGATTGTGATGAGGATTAAATCATAATTCAAAGCTAGTTCATAAGGAATACTTTTTAAATGGAAATTCCATTTCCACTGCCTAAGAATCATTTCTGCAGTCCAATTATGTGATTGCTTTGGAAAAACTGATCAGAACAATGTCAGGATATAAACCTTAGAAAAGCAAAAGAAATATTGTGTGTAGTACTGTCCTCATAACTGCAAAACAAAGCATACAAAAATGAATGAAACAATCATGTGGGGATCATAAAAAGATGCAAATGGGTAGATCAGGTGAGAGGTGGGTGAGTTATATAGAGGCAGCATTGATGAGAAAAGACTAGAAATGGCAACAAATAAAATAAAACAGTATGCCCACAGGAGGAGAAAAAAAGATGACCAGCCTTGGACAGGAGAGAAGACAGACATGCTGAGCTAATCCATGGAATTTAAAGGACTATTACTCTCAACCTAACTAACAGGGGCATTCATATAACAAAGCTAGGCATCCAGACTGAGAAAGGCCCTAAAGTGCTGATAGATATATTTCCTAACTATTAGTAATATGCCATCCTTGTTTCACATATTTCCTCTTTTTCACATAGAAACTGGAAAGTTTAGCAACTTCTCTGGTTCCATTTTCTTTCAAAATATACACATATTTGTGTTAAAATATGTATGTGCATCAGTAACAACCGTGAATAATAGAAAATAGCACAAAAAAACAAAAAAGAACTCTCAAAATGTAGATTAGCCAGAAGGTAAGAAGTTTTTAAGCAATTAAACAACAATTAAAAAAGACTTTGGGACCCAAATGCCTAAAGATCGCACATGAACAAAACAAAGCCTAACTCATGTGTTTCAGTGAAGTGAAGCAAGGCTATGATCAACCTATCAGAATTTTCCAATTGAATTACATTCACAGACTTTCCACCTGGATAGTACAGTTGAGGTGAGTACATAACTGTGAACAATTTTTCACCTTTGCTTTACTACTAATTTACCCTGAAATAGATATGCTCTCCTTTAAGCTCCTGCTGGAGCCACAAATTATAAACCAGACGTGTGAGCTCCTGGAGTTATAAATGACAGTGTTCTCAAGCCCCTTGAAATGTTTATCAGTTTAATTACTATGTGTGTATTTGTATGTGAGAGGGGGAGGGAGGGAGGGAGAGAGAGAGAGAGAGAGAGAGAGAGAGAGAGAGAGAGAGAGAGAGAGAGAATGTTCATGTGTGCTTGCACATCTCTATGCATGCATGTGAATACCAAAAGGCTACCTAAGTCTCTCACTTGCCTACATTTACCTGATTGTCCAGTGGGCCATGGAGTTTCATCCACCTGTCTCTGTCTCTCCAACACTAGATTACAAGCACACACCACATTTTGCTTCTGTAGCAGTCTTCTGGCACTGGAACTCAGTCTTCATGCTTACAAGGAAACAACAATCGTTTCTAAAACTATATTTGCATATATATATATAGTTTTACTGTGAAGACATTCAAATATATGGGAAAATGCACAATATGGAGATCCTTCAACCCTGAACAGTTGGTCATATTCATTATTTATTTTTTAATGAAGAAAACAAGAGAAGCATTAGTTTACCAGTATTTGAGGTTGTTGTCTAGATTGCGTTAAGGTAGGGACATCAAAAAGTACCAACTAAAAATATGGCCAAATGCTTTTGGAAAGCCACCAGTTTTAGCAACCCCAGCAAAATCAGCTACCCCTCTCAACATAAGGAAATTATTTATGCATATGCTAACCTGACCATGACAGACCTGACAAATCAATATGGGGACTATTAAGTCCAGAGATTTAACATCTCCATGAACTGTTGCCTCACCCAGCAGATGCTGAGGGTCTGTGTAATAGAATACAAACAAGCAGTAGGTGGAGCCTTTACCATATACTGTGAGACTGTAATTAAGGCTTCCAATCCCTCAGTTTCCTCAGTAAAGTGACACTCATCAGCACATCTTTGTTGAAGAGTACTTCACACTCAGTTCTGCAGTTCAGTACTGTGAAACATTAAGGAAGAATGAAACATGTGCATCTCCCTGCTAAGATCTAGGACAATGTTTGTTCATATGCCGGAACATAAAGACACTGCCCACAAAGTCAGCACTTCACTTTATTAATTAAGAAGCCACATTTTGTCTACTTATCAATAATATTTTGCCTTAGAAAAACAAATGGAATGTGCAGGAATAGATTTATATCTGCATTTATATTTACATATTTATTTATTTTGATTTTAAAATTGCTTTTACCCAAAAGACTTCAGTTTACAAGTATTGGTGGAGAAAAATGAGCCCTTGAATGCTTTTGTTTCAGTTTAGCCATTACAGAAAAGAGCACACAGTTCCTTCATGTGATTAATGCATGAAGGACAGTGTGGAGCAGCAATCCTTTGATGTTCTCTGCTGTACCAAGAGGATTCCTGTTTCTCCCCTGAATACAACCCAGGCCAATTTGTCACCAATGGGCTTTCCTACTGTGAATCTCAGCTAGATACCTTTTCTGTTTATTTATTTGTTTCTGTCAAGATGTCTTTTTAGCTAGGCCTTTCCTGACTACTTTACCTTAAATGGGATTCTTGTTTAATTTTCTTCCTTTTATTTTTGAGATTATAATATAATTACATCATTTCTCTCTCCCCTTTCCTCCCATCAAACCCTCTCCTATACCTCTTCCTTCCCTCCTTCAAATCTACAAATCTATGGCCTCTTTTTCCATTAATAGTTATTACATGGAGATATATATATATTCCTAAATACAACCCTAGAAGAAGAACTACAGACAACAAAGGGATGCTGAAAGTGGGAGAAACAGTCTCCTCCAGGGAAAAGACACCAATTTGTTATCCAGTACAAATTGTCAGCCCTGAAAACACATACATGAGCAATGTTATACAGACTGAAATCTTAGCAGTTATGCATAACAGCTTCTCAAAGGATACCACATGGGTTCACATTCTGACTCTATAACAAGAAACTTGGGACTTGTGAATGAGTATGCCTTGATTTTCTCCACTGCAAAATGCAAGTATCCATCTCACTCTGTCATGGAAATGAAATGATGTATGTAAATGACTTTAGAAATATGTTGACATATGTTAGCTATTGTTATTATTAAAATTAACCTGCCCACACCAGTCGTATTAGAAGCACCAAGCAACTAAAGGTAGTCTAGGGCTTGTTTTTGTGGTCAGATGCCTAATAGCCAAGTTATGATTTCTCATTGATGCTAAGCCATGGACTCATATTTATCTGCGATGTTCAACCCAGAGACAGAACAAAAAGCAAAGGACACTATATTGGCTTAGGTGTGTGTAATGGAGTTGATATAAATAAATTTATGTGTGGATGCACTAAGGAAATGACACACATATTTGTAGCGGTATTTGCTCTGCCCATAACCTTGGGCCATATGGTCCAAAGGTGGTGGTGCCTCCTGCCTTGCATGTGAACTCTTATAAGGAAAGGAAGAAGGATCACATGCCCCTTCTCCCTGCTCCTGTCTGTGAGGGGGATTTGCTCCTGGTCAGATCAGAGGATGACTTCTGCTGTCTACTCTGCTCTGTAATCGTGAGCTTATTTCCTCAACTTACATCTTAATAAACTGTTATCCATTTAATAGACTCATGTGGATTGATTGCAATAAGTAGCACCCACGTGACAAAAAGACCCCACACTCCCTGCGGTTCCTGCCCGCAGCCTCTGTGGCAGTGGCAGCAGTTGGCTCAGAGGCTTGTGAGCCATGCTAGCACCCCAGAGCTACTCTGAGCCCCTTGCGTACCTACTGGGGCTACTTGCATGACCAAACCCTAAAGTACCAGGGCAGCTGCTGGTGAGTTCCTCTGCCCTTCAGAACTTGTGCAGCCCAACCCCCAGGAAGGACCTGACCCCTGCTCAAGTGACCAGCTGCATACAGTAGCCGGGCAGGGAACTTGTAGACCAGGCAGCTCATGTGGTATGTGAGTCAACCACCCTCTAACCAGGTGACTCATAAGGCAGCCCTAGGTGCCTTTCTAGTTCCCAGCTGTTCTAGAATACATCCAGCAGTTACAATGGAAAAGATGGTTGAGAGAGGAAGCAAACATCCTAAAACAACAGGATTAGACCAGAGATTTTCAGATCTCCCAATATCAGATTCTTGGTGAGGGATGTTTCATTGATAGAAATGTATAAGCCACTTACAATGAGCATGCAATATCCCTATGCCATACAGTAGCTCTATGAAAATATTCTAGAAATTTTCTAGAAAATATTCTAGAAAAAAATATTGACTTTGCCAGTTGACAGGAATGGACCCAGCAGAAATTGTAGTACCTTTAACTAATGAAGAAATTTTCTCACTATGGAAAGATAATGAATACTGGCAAAGAGCCTGCAGTAACTTTTTGGGAGAGATTAACAACTTTTATCCCAAAAGCACAAGAATAGAATTCATAAAGAGAACTGAATGGGTCCTTCCTCACGTTGTATGACAAAAGCCAATTTCTGGAGTTCCCACATTCTATACTGATGCAAAAAAATCAGATGGCCAGCTACAGCCAAAATGAGCCTGTGCAGGAGACAGCACATGGCCAGACTCAGGACGCAACAATGGCTACTCCTTCACCTGCTGTAAAAGTCTGTCCTTCCATCAGGCACTCTGACTTCCCACAATGACATCCATGGGGTACTCATGCTCAAGGAAGCCTATCTGAATGCAAAAACACAGTGCAACTCTCCTAAAATATCTTCATGCCAGAAGCTGGACACTTGGTCTCCAAAGAGAGAGCCAGGCTAATTCAGGCAAGATTTAAAGCTTTACATAATTTTCCACTGAACTTTCTAACCTTCTGAATAACTACAGAGAATGCACAGTGGCCCCGTGGCCATGTGTGCCCATCAATCCTCAGTGTTGGGTGTCAGTCATGTTTTACACCCACTACCCCATCATGAGAAACACCAGAAACCTGGTGGATGAGAGACTGCAACCCCTGCACAGGGAAAGCATGGACTTGACAGAGTCCCAGGTCAGAGAAGGGTAACAGAATGAGCTCCCAACACTTCATAAATTGCAAGTGCATGTGGACAGTGGGCTTGAAACATATCTAGACAGAATGGTTATTCACAAACACAGTTATTCAGGTAGTAGGTCCATTGAGTAAAGGACAAGTAAAAGCAGGTGCTCCCGGGATTCTCTGTACCTCACACTGGGTTCTGTCTGCAATTCATTTTATTGTGGTTCATGAAAGCTGTATATTTATTCACTATTGATCTATTTATTTTTGTACTGTTCCCTCTAAAACTAAGGGCCACTGGCCCTGCAGGCTAACACTCAGCTAATAACCTACCACCCACCATAAGCTAAAAGATTAGTGGTGCAGATGTAAATTAGGAAATGAGATATGGTAACATTTGGAGATAGATGCAAGGGGCAGAAGATGGCACCTTGCAGGTAAGTGCCAGTAATAAACCATGATGCTTATGGAGAATCTGAGATGCTGAGGCAAAGTGTGGGTTCAGACATTTGAGATGAGGAAGCAATATTGTCAACTGTGTGCCTCCTCTCAAGGATGCAATTACCTCAGAAAAGATTGAGGGAAGCCGGGCGGTGGTGGCGCACGCCTTTAATCCCAGCACTCGGGAGGCAGAGGCAGGCGGATCTCTGTGAGTTCGAGGCCAGCCTGGACTACCAAGTGAGTTCCAGGAAAGGCGCAAAGCTACACAGAGAAACCCTGTCTTGAAAAACCAAAAAAAAAAAAAAAAAAAAAAAAAAAGATTGAGGGCTGTCACAAGATGTATGTAAGTGATTCCCATGGAAGCATCTCTGAAATACTTCCAGCTTGGAATCTATGTGTTTCCAAGGATGTTTGGCACAGTTTGGGAGAGAATAGATATGGACCAAGCTGAAAGGTAACTGAGGCCAGGATGCCCTTTGTGATTCTCAGAATAAAGTGAGGTGAGCCCTCTGTGACCTCACAGGCAAATCTCTGCCATGGTAACATCAGTGTTCTTTGTCTGCAACACAGAGTCCACAAAGGAAGGATGGGATTCAAAGCAGGCCCAAGTGTCTGGGTAAGCTTGGGCTGTTTTCTGGGATGGATGCTACCTGAAATTTATCATGTGAGTGACTTAGTCAGTGTGGGGTAATGCTTCACTGAGGCCTTAAATGGGGAGAATGAAACATAGTGAGGTCATTGAAATGTTCCTGCCTGATGACAGATCATCCTAAGAATTATATAGATCATGGATCAGACATCTTATAGCAGTGGTGCTGGTCCCTCAAGACCACAGGGAGAGAAACCCCTCATCTCACCAGGAAGAGAGTCCTTGGGATGAAGCAGCACAGGTGTATCTAGACCAGTACTCATGGCTTCTCCAGGGAAGGTAGGAAAGGCACCCGGGGAACTGTCATCTGCTCTTCCCTGAAGACTCCAGTCCTTGCAATAGCAATGTTTTCATTTGTACTCTGTTGTCACAATATGGAAACAAACATCAATGTCACTATCAGAGGAAACACTATGAAAGCACTCTACCCTCTAATTCTGTAATTATGTACATTTGCAATTTGTATGTGTGCTTGTGTGGGTGCTTCTGCCTGCATGTTCATGTCATACATGTTATAGGGGACATTGAATGCTGTCACATATCTTCCCTACCAATATGTACATTGTTATATGAGACAGGGTAACTTCATGTTCAGGCTTTGTTAATAAGATGAACTCACCACAGGGAAAGCCTTCCACAGTGCTGGGACAGAGTCCTCAGCACAGTTTGGGAAAACATGGTTGTTCTTCATGCTACACTCAGGCCCAGAGAAATAAACTGGACAGAGGTGTGCTCAAGTCTCTGTTACCTCATATCATAGCTCATTGCCAAGGTAAAGGCTGTGGTGTTGATGTGAGGGAACTCAGTGTCTACTGGGGTGGGCCAAGATTCAGAAAGAGTTGCTTGCAGGTGTGCAGTGAAGTTTGGGCTATGCATAAGAAAAATACATACAGGATTCCTGGGATGAAGGCCTAATTAAACAGTGTGTTATACTGAAAAGTAGAAGGGTGTAATGTATGAGACACAATGTGGTCCTTGAGATGACCTTTAATAGGACCTGCGCTATAGCAGTAGAAAAAAATTGCAGTATCAGTGGGATGTGTGCCATGAAATTGCCAAAATAAAGACTCAGGAAGATGACACCCACAACTCATCAGACAATGAGACCAAGGGATGGCCACACCCAGTCTGTATTGCAGACTGGTACAGGATGAAGTTCTGCTGTTGTGCTGTTATCCAGTGAGTGACATTCTCAGAAGTCATTGATTCCCATTGCAGGGTCAGGTAGAGAAATTTCATGACATCTTGCTTTCTGGCCAATCCTACCTCAAGCTGTGTTTAATGGCAGTGAAGGAACAGGGTGCAGGACAAATTTATCAATCATTTTGGTACCCAGCAGATGGCACACTCCAAGTTTCATGATTAGAGAAACTTGCTGATAACCAGAGCATTGGAAATGATAGACCAAGAATTACACTTGGCACATGGGCTGAATATGCATACCTCATCCCCACTAGATTTGTTCTTCCCAGAGGTAAATGTCCCTAGAGGAAGAGGAGGCATGGATCTGAGCTTCTTCTCATGAAATGGTCATAAAAGTTGCCTTCAGATACTTCCCATAAGTACTACCCCAAAATATACCTATGTGCCTGGACAGCCTTTGAGATTTCTCAAACAGTAGGGCCTGGCCTCTGTGACCTCACATGAGGGTCACTGTCATCATTAAAGGTGTGCCCTATATCTAAGGTCAGCAGAGTCAGAGTAGGCAATGATTTCAACACAGGAGAATGTGAGCAGGGAGCCATTTCAGGTAAGTGACTGCAGAAAATTCTTTAGGTGAAGAAGTGATCTCACACCAGTGTAATGTAATGTTTCTGGAAGGGGATTTTGAAGGCACAATTCAGTGTCTGAGGGGGTTTTGATGGACAGATGTGATCTTCAGAAGAATTGCAATCCAAGGACCAGAAAGAGATCCTCAGAGAGCATGGCCATGTATGGCATAAAGGGACAAGACACCATATACAAACCAGAGAAAGAGGCCTTGAAAATTTGTACAGCCTCCAGTGCCTTAGCGTGGCATCCTTTAGATGCACAGAGGACTACCCTTCATTGTAAATAAGTGTGACATTCCTTCATGGGAGGGTACTACAGGAAGAAAATGCTAGATTCAGATGTTGATGATGACCTGATTATTCTCAGGTGCAAGCCATAAATAGACCTCAAAGGAAATCTGCAGCTCCTTGAACCCCAAGTAGCCTGGGCCCATATTATCTTCAAGGGTGTTTGGGCCACACTTTCTATCCAACCCAGGACAAAATCCCACCATGAAGGAGCCTGGCCTTAGAGGGACCAAACCTCACCTTAATGATCAAAGGAAATGGACACCCCAATAACCATGACCTGGTCTGAAGCCAGGTATTATCTTCATGCCAATTTATTTTTTTGGACAAACTGTATCCTCATTTGTGACCCAGGCCATGCCATGATCACCAAGACAATTGGAATCTTCACCAATGAGTGACATCAGATCATAAGCTTATGAACTCCAGTCAATAAGGAGTTGATCTGGAAGCTCCTTTTGGTTCCACTCTGGACTGTGGGCTGTACCCACATCCTCCCAACACAAGGAACATTGTCACATCCAATGTATCAAGGCAATGTTATGGCTTTCAAGCTGGATCACACCTGAATGTGAAATGACAGGGACACAGCTTGGGATCAAGGGTGTGTGTGCCATACCCAGGAAATTCTCTGTGTCTAGGTCTTAATCTGGAATACCACAAATCAAGAACAGCAGTTGGACCTTGAGTCTGAACTAGGACGTATTCTACTTCAAGAAGGTTTAACATACTATAACACCATGAGGTGACTGCCTGTAGGATGTTATGGGCAAAGGCCTTAAAGTGACATCAATGGGGCCCTGCCAAGTCCCTGACTACCAGTACCCTGGGTCTAGATTAAATTTTAATGTAAACTTTAATGTAACCCAAGGATGTGTGGGCCGCACCCTCTCTTTACATGACACAGTATTATGCTCTTAATAAGGGAGCCAGAACCACACTCCATGGCCTCAAATGAAAGAAGGACCCACTCTCCTTAATGATGGAAAACATGGTCATGCCTTAATATCAAGAATGATTAGATGGCACATAGCCCTCTAGTGACTTCACCTGATTTTTATCCCAGGCTTGACTCTATTCACCAAAAATTTTAAATGCATGAAGAATGCTTTCTAAGCTGATGACTGGTTCCAAATTGATAGCAGTGTAAGCTGGGGGCTCACCTACCACCAAGAAGCCTGGGTCACATTTAAATTCAAGGGTGGTGGGCAACATCCTCTCTTTATCATATATAGGAGATATGCTCAACTCAGAGGACCCAGGAAAACAAAACCCAGCCTTCATTAAATGAGTCGCACCAGAGAAACAATCTGGGCAGATTTGCCATGATGGGTGTGTGGGCTGCACCCCGGAGGCATTGTATGCCAGGCTGTCTTCAAGAGATCCGGGACAAATGATCTTGTGTGGGTTGGCCAATGCCACAGCCTCTGAGGAACCTGGAATCACTATAATGGCCAGAGTTGGTAGTCTGGTATGTGACATCACCTCACAAATGTCCAGAGTGCAGTCCAAACCCTCATGTCCTGACATCTCAGGATTCTGAGCCTCCCATAGGTGCTCAAACTAACCTGATTAGAAACATTAAATAACCCATTGGATTACAAATGTCATGAACCCGGAGTACAGACACAACTTTAATAAAAATGTATAATGGAAAACCCAGAACTTCCTCCTCTGGAGAAATGTTTGTTGGCATGTTCAAAGATGAGACATGCGTTCCTAGACTTCCTTAACCCCTCACTGGAGCCTACCTTCAAGAAGCCAGAATTATAACCTGATTTTTATAGATCTCTTATAATACAGATCTGAATCCTTTCAGTCATCAGTCTTATTGTACATGTCTTGCCCTAACAATGTGTATATAGTTTTCAATAAATATAAGGTTATCTACTACATGGTTTATCCTGAAATGTTTATTTTGATCTTTTCCCTATATTTCTAACATTGAACTACTTAAGAACAGGCTCTGATGGTTGCTCACAAACTGGAAGTACAGGTAGCTCCATGTATACAGCACGTTGTATGCTCAGACCTCATCCTGAAGGTCAGTGCACCTCTGTCCATGGTTTGTATCTTTGCCATTTGTTGGAGTCTTTCAAAAAATAAAACAAAAAGTTGGCGAAAGTTGCCAACTAGGTAGGAGCCCTTACCTAGTTATAAAATCACTGGGATAAAATTTCTAAATTGGAAGGACAGCTAGCTCCCAGCCCCATCCAGTGAAAAAAGCAGATTATCACCCATTGTTAGAGAGGTGCTGATGAAGGTCTGGGAGGCAGAGGAGTAAGGGAAGGCTCAGTGTGGATCACAGGACACCAGGCATCTGGAAATGGTCTTCCAGTGAGATTCCATAGGAAGATGAATGGACCCCCACTGATAACCTCTGCATGGTGCCACAATGGTCACAGACAGATTCGTGTCCAAGGAACAGTAAAATGTGCTGTTCTCCTTCAAGTAGAGGAGGGAAGGCTGGTGTGTTGCAACTCTGGACTTAATCCTGTTGATCTGGGGAGGTATAGGTGGCAGATTTGTTGGCGTATTCCCTATTGATACTCATAGACACAGGGAATGCGTCTTGTAGAAATGACATGGAAACTGTACCCATGGAAACACAAAATATGGGAGTCAAAAATGAGACAGAAACAAGGGGAATACCATTGGACATAGGTGGGGGAAACTCATGAGGACTGGTCCCGAGACAAGGAGCTATAGGAAATTGCATTGTTGATAAAGGGAGAATTGGTTGTCCCTAGAGATAAATCCCCTACCAGGTTATCCAATACCTAATATTCAGACCTGAAAACATGCATGCAAGCATCACTGAACAGGCACAGCCTATTATAGGTTTAAATTTAAGCATTTTTCTATAAATATCTGTCAATAATGAAAATATGCCATCATCATTCTGAGAGAGGGAGAGAGAAGGAAAATGCTAACACTTAGAACAAGAAGGATAGTGCAAATGGTGTGATTTTATTTTCATTTTACAAATTATAAATGTAACTAATGGAAGACTGGCTGGGTTAGACACTCCTATTGTAATATGTATGCAGTGAAACAACTTTCCTGTGTTTGAATTGTAACTATTTAATGGAAGACTGGCTGGGTTAGGCACTCCTATTGTATATTTAAACAGTGAAACAGTGTTCCTGTGTTTGACTTGAATTTCCATACTCTTGTCTCCACACCTAGAGCTCCCTTCTCCCAAGATGACACATGCACAGACATGGGGTTGGGCATGGGGTTCTGTGATAACAGGGAGAATTACCTTGAGCCTTTAAAGCAGCTGACATCCCAGGATATAATGTTCTATTTTCTCCTACAACCCCATGTCACCCACACATTTCCCCAAACCCCATCTCTCATTTTAAACCAATCCCTACTGCGCTGCCTTCATCTGGAAGAAAAGTAACGTAGAAGCTCGCTCACTTCTCAACCATTGCAGCAGCTGGTTGGCCTTTTGTTTCAGGTTTATATGGGTATCTGAGTACTGAGTACCAGAGTCAGACTCCAGAAAGCCAGGAATTATCCTATAAATATGTTTTTCAGTTTCCTAATTAGATTTAGATATAATTCAACTGTTTCCCCATATCTCAAATGCACTTAACACGGCTTTTGTATTATCTACATAAATATCAAATCATTTTCACTTTTTTGCAAATAATATGGATAGTTGGTTAATGTCAGGAATGAATCTTTTGAGATGTATATAATTTACTGTGAAAAAACAATTAAAGGCTCCGGGAACATAAAGAACTTGTTTATAGTATTGCATGTTAAGTTCCATCTAGTACACAGAGTGCCCAAATCATACAAGAATTCTTAACATTTGGTTCTCAGTATCCAGAACATCCAACTCTTTAGTTAACCATCATTTTGTCCATTTCTAATATCTGGTTTGATTTTTGAACAAGGTATTACTACATGGGCATTTCTGGCCTTGAACTCACATCAGTCCTCCTTTCTCTCTTCCTCAAGCATGCTGAGGGAGATTCAGGGACCATCACCCTGGCTCTGTTCCTAACATCTGCAATGAGAGCCACAGCTGCAGATGGAAGCACATAAGCGCACAAGGCTTGCACTCTTCTCCCCCGACCTCAGTGTGGAGGCTGGTAAAGGGTTCTGCTGTGATGGGGGACTAACAACAGGTGGAATACACATCAATGCATCAGGATTCAGGCTCCTCTGCCTATCTACCTGAGGGTTACACTGGTGAGTGTTACTTGTGTTGGACATTCTAAGAGAAGGGTCAAACAGAAAGAATACTCACTACAATTTCATATAAAAGTCAATGAAAATTAACACTTCATGCAGTTCTACTTTACATAGGAAACAGCTCTTAAAATCATTTTGTAAAATTCATCTTCTTTCCTTTATTTGTCAGTCACTAGACTGATTCTACAAGGAAGGGTGGCCTCTATTTGTAATTTTGTAAATCTCATTGGCCAGGGCATATGGATTGCTTATTAGAACAGTGTGGTGTTGTCTTTCTGCTCTTGCTGCGCTAAGGATGCTTCACCTGAACAAATACAGCTGTCACTAGCTCACATTAGTGCTGAAATGTAACATTCTGTCCTGTAAGGGCCACAGGGTAGAGAGAAAAATGAATCTTCTTAACACTAAGTAACTGAGTCCCAGGACTTTCCATTATTCATGATTTATTTAGGTACCAGTACTTCATAATTAAGATATTTACTCCCCCAAATACAAAGAAAATGAAATGATAATTAACATTACCTTTACCCCAAAGATGATGAAACATTTTCAAAGGCCTCATTAACATACCCAAAGCAGTAGTTCACATTTTCTGAGATTATGAAAATGGTTGAAAAACATACGGGAATGAACTGAGCCCACCCATCATCTGCAGCCAAACTCTTACTCCACAGCACACAGGGCTGAATTGCAGTGACAATGACTTCCATTGCATATTCGTTGACAGTGAATTCTCACACTTTTCCTTTAAAATATAAAAAGGTTTCATGCGGATTTTAACAGCATTAAAATATGAAGTTTTAAATAATATGTTTTAATTGTTTGAGAATTTCACACATGAGCATAGTTTATTTTTTACATTGTCCATTTCATTTCTCCAAATCCTGCCTGATCTCACACTCACCTGCACCAATTTGCTGCCTTTTGGGGGGGTGGACATTTCATGCCCATTCTCTCCTGTGTGTAGGGCTCTCCAACAAGTTTTGCTCGACCGACCATTGCATCGTCACATTAAGGAAAATTGACTCTTCCTCCTCTAGAAGCCACCAACTGTCAACAGCTTCTGAGTTAGGAGAGGGGCCAGTGAGTTCTTTCCCTTCCATGCTAGAATGCTGACTGGTTTGATTATAGATTTCCTAAATGGAACAGTACTGTCATATAAAATCAATAGTACTTTATTGCATTCCATGACCTCTGGATCTTAAAATCTGTCCATCCCTCTTCTGGAATGGTCTCTAAGACTCAGAGGAAGGTGTAATATAAATATCACATTTATGCCTGTGAATTCTACATCTCTGAATTTTAACAGCTTCTAGTGTGACACACAGTTTCCTGCATTAGAATACTTCTCTGATGAGGACTGTGCTCACTAACCTATGAGTATAGAGATTTTAATTCAGAGGGCAGTGTGATTTGACCATTTATCATAGTAGTTGTGGTAGGTTCACCTGGTGGGGGGCTGTGAATTTGCCAGCCTCAGATTTACACTGTGATGAATGCTTTCATTCTTGTGGGTTTGATTTTAATTCCAATGAGAATGTGGTTCATCACTGCAGTGTTTTTCATGAGCATGGACTCATAAGCTCTGATGCTTCATTAGGTTACAGGGCAAAACTGTGTGGGAAGGATTAGGAGGTGTGACATTGTAGGAAGAGGTGTGTCACTAGAGATGAACTTTGAGGTAGGTTTCTTTCTGACTCATGCTTGTTATCCCAATATGTGAGCTCTCAACTGCATGCAAGTCGGTTGCCATGATCTCTGCCATGATGGCCATGGACTCATTGTCTGAATCTGTAAGGCCCTAATAACTTTTTCTTCTATGAATTTCCATGGTCATTGTGTCTAGTCACAATACCAAGTAAATAAGACAGTCATGCCCATGACATTCAAGCACTATTGCACCAATGGTTACATCTTGCCACACTGGTTGTCATTTATAGCTCACAGGAATACAACTGGAGGAAACATCTGTTGTTCCCATCTATGAACCTAAATAAGGTATTTCTGCAGTATAAATCTAGTCAGTATGGAGAAAATATCTTTTCATGACACATTTGATTTATCTATGTCCTGTGATTAATGCCTGTAGTGTTTCCAGCAGTGGAGTCTTAACTTCAAGTTCTGGTGCACCCCGAAGTCCAATGTCAATAGTCTGTAACAATGAATTTTTAAAGTCAATAGCTATAGTAGTAAAATTAGTAGTAAAATTCAGGTAGTGTAGGAAAATATCAGCTTAACTTGGGAAATGTTGGAGACAAGGTGAAAACTAATTTCTCCCCTCTACCCCAGGTCAGTATTTCAAAATAAAATTATGAGATTATATATGATTATGTGTTTCAACAAAGCATCATACTTGAAAAAAATTACAAAATAAATAAATAAATAATAAATATGAGGAAAGAGAGAGAGAGAAGAAAATGTATTTTCTCAGTTCTGTGGGTGCAAAGATGCAGAAGAGGATGGCAGCATCTGCAATCTGGCTTCTCAGATAATTTTCTGTTGTCCTCTCCATGGTCAATGATAGAGCAGAAGGGAGAGACAAAACACCATATTATTACATGGCACCAAGTTGGTAAATTCACTCCAACAGTCCCTTATTTGCAACATCAGTCCTCCATAAGGATGAGAACATGAACATCTCCCTAATTGTTCACCTCCCAGAAATCCACAAGGATGACCCTATCTTAGACTACAGGCTATAGTGGAGAGGGTGCCTAAACTAGTGTACTTCAGTAATCAAATTAGTGAATACCTTAGCTGTCATTAAAGAGTCTTCACCAAATAACTGGTAGAAGCAGATACAGAAAACCACAGCCAAGCACCAGGCTGAACTCCAGAGACCAGCTGAGGAGAGAAAAGAGAAATTCTGTGAGCAAGGGGCATCAAGATCATGATGGGGAAATATACAGAGAGAACCAAACCAAATTAGTGAAAATTTATGAATTGTGCACCATTAGCTGTGGAGTCTCCATGAGACTGGACTAGGCCCTCTGCATAGGCAAGACAGTTATGTGGCTTGTTCTGCTTAAGGGATGCCCTGGCAATGGAATCAGGATCCATCCCTAGGGCACAAGCGGGCTTTTTGGAGCCCACTGCCTATGGTGGGACACCTTCCACAGCCTTGGTCCAGGGGGAGGGGCTTGGATCTGCCTCAACTGAGTGTATCAGGCTCTGCTGACTCCCCATGGGAGGCCTTGCCTTGGAGGAGGTGGGAATGGGGGTTGTGATTTGGGTGAAGCTTGGGGGGTGGGAGGAGGGGTGGGAGGAGATCTGTGGCTGGTATATAAAATGAAAATTTCTTAATAAAAAAGAAAAAAGACATGATGTGAGAGATGAGGATAGAACCTAGCATCTGTCTACCTCTGATGCTGAGGACCAGTTCCATCTCCAGCTTCCTGAACCTGATCCTCAATAACCTCAAGTCAACTGCCAGTAGAGACTCCTCGTAGCTTATGCTTATTAACAGATGGCTTTCTTTCTCATAATAAAGCTCTGGCGTGTTAATAAACTGAAAAAAATGAAGAATGAATTCATAAAAAAAAACAAAGTAAGACTGACAATGCTCCAGCATATGTCTCAAATAAAATGAGACAATTTTTTGCTTATTACAATATAAAACATATTATAGGTATAGCACACAATCCCACAGGCCAAGCAGTCATATAAAGATCCAATTAAACTTTAAAGGATATGCTAAATAAACAGCAACAGGTAACAATGACTCCTAGAAATAGATTGCATAGTGCTTTATTAACCTTGAATTTTCTCAATTTTGAAGAGAAAGGAACAACAGCTGCGGAGATACACTGGACAAAAGAAAAAACTCCTGAGCTAAACCAATCACTTTATTACAAAGATGTATTGACCTCAGAATGGAAACCAGGATACATCCTATGTTGGGGAAGGGGTTTTGCTTTTGTTTCTGCAGGAGAAGAAAAGCTATGGATACCAACAAAATTAGTAAAAATTTGCTTCAAACAGGAGAAACCCCTTGATGAGGAGAAGTAAAAGTTCATCCACTGATGTGACATCTCTACAAGTTATAAGAAAAATTTAACAAACAAGGGTTGGGGCAGGGTTCTGGTTTTTGTCTTTTTAGGATAATAGTAATACCCATCTTCAAGAAATCATAAGGCCTTGGATACCCAGAAGTCTATAGCAGAAGAGAAGAACCTACTGATACCAATATACTCTAAAGGGTAATATCTCACTGCTTAACATCTATATCTCTTTAACTCTAGAATAGTTGTAGTCTCGATTCAATTATAAATCAAGCTGGCTTTGGAGTTGGAATTTGGTTCCCTCCTTCTCTCAACACAAGCGTATTGCTAAAAGAAAAAGTTAAGAGATTCTGTCTCAGAAGAGCCACCTGGTGTGGAATAGAAGAAAACCAATAAAAAGAGACCATTGTCATCAAGATTCTATTTCTCTCCATGCTTATTCTTGATTTCTCAGAATCCGTTTTTACATGTCATGTCATCTTTAAATCCAAACTTTACATTTTGATATCAATAATGTTCAAGTTTTCCACAGTGAAAATAAGTCTTCCCAAATAGCAATCTCTGAAATCTCCAGAAGGAATATGGGGCCCCACAACAACAGCTCCTCTTGGTCCAGAAAGATGCCATGGTACTTAAGATCATTACTCTATGATCAACCTTGGGCTGAAAACTCTTCAAGATAGTCCCACAACAGGATGGCCTGTCATACTACACTTCTAGCCAGAATCTCAGACAACCTTACCTATTACTGTGAGACTGGCTGCAGAATCGACAGTTAGTACAACTGAGACCTAACTATTGGAGCTTTCGTACAGGACCCACAGAGATAATGTTGCCCCCTAAAGAGCAGGAAGCAACTCTAAGAAAATGACACCCTTTCTCCCAAAGTTTTTATGTTTCTCAGAGTTATGGATAATGGTTATGGGTTGGGGGTGGAAGAAAATATTAGACTCAGTATTCTCTTTTAGAAAAGAAAAGGGGGAATGGATAGGTATAGGATATTAAGGTAAATTATTATATTTAGTAGTAAATTAATTCAGTAAAATATCAGCCTTAGACAATTTGCACTGATATGGATTCTTGTATATTGATACAAATGTAAACTATTCTTATATTCCTATTTAAGATAATTTGTATATTGACACAAATACAAAACTATATTTGTTGTATTGTACACATATTCCTACTCCTTTTTGAAATATTTTGTATATTGATGCAAATGTAAAATTATATTTGTTGTACAATATGTATGTTCTACCTTTGCTTAGAATATTTTATATTTGATATATATTTAGGATTTTATTGTCATATCGCATATTGCACCATGCATTCCTACCTCTGTTTAAGCTATTTTGTGTATTGTCACAATTTTGAGGTCATTGTCCTTATACAGTACATCTGCTAACAAACTTTACTTTGTTAATGTGAAGCCTTAGTCCTTAAGTTATTTTAGAAGAGACTTACTGAGCTATAGTCACTCATACTTGTCATTTCTGTAGTTAGGTTAGTTAGGTTTTCCAGACTTATAGAAACATATGTCAGATGCATCGATAACCTTCAAATGCTTCATAGACCTAGAGAATATGGCATTTAAATGTTTTGATAACTTAGAATTCTGTTGATGTGAGACATGATTGATCCTGGCTACACCAATCTGATCCAGAGAGAATATTGGGCTTCTGAGACATTTCCGTTCAGAAATTTGTCTTCTTCTTGGCACAAAATGGCCTGCTGGGCCAAGAATTGCCTTTGCTTTAACTGCTGACAATACATATACTGTCCCTTTTGAATGAGTGGAACATAAGGAAAATCAACTACTGAACTCTGCCAAGACAAGGTAAGATAGCCTTTCAAAATTCCTGCTTCTGTTCAATTAAATATAATAGAAATTTTGAAACTCTAAAAAGCCAAATTAAGGAAACTATGTATTTGCTTTTTAGAGAAGAAATATTAAGGCCCAGAAACCTGTTAAATAGGGACATATTATTACTCTTGTGTAGTAAATAAAATTCTGTAAACAAATGTACCATTCTGCCATGAGTAAGAGCAACTTTACTGGTATCATTGGAATGCAGGTAAACATTGTTTCTATATTCAGTGACAGTGAGCAACTGTGAAAGTCGAAGGGTTTTTAATAACTGTTATCCTTTCTTAAAACTATAAGAAGAATGTTAGAAAAGTGATAGATGTGAATCAAGCTTATACATAAAAAAAAAATCAAAGTATAATTTCTAAGGCAGAATGCTACCCAAATAAATGGAAATGCATCAGTAAGTGGAGTCATTGGGTTTCATTTGAGCTTTGGAGGATTGTTGGGTATATATTTTGCGCTCCAAATGGTCCTTTCATATTACATGTGGAAACTAGCATTGATATTGGTAGATACTATTTTCTGCATCATGCAATTGCTATTTAGAGCTGAGATAGGACTCAAAAGTGATTAGATTCACAGGGGCCTTTTTCAGAATACCATTAGTTCACATAGGTTTATATCAGCCTCTCTAAGTTTTATATCAGCTTCTCTTGGGTATAGATAAGTGTAGATATTTTATTAAACAAATGCACAAGGCAATAAATACAAAACAAAAGAAAAGAATTGTCAGCCGGGCGGTGGTGGCGCACGCCTTTAATCCCAGCACTCGGGAGGCAGAGCCAGGCGGATCTCTGTGAGTTCGAGGCCAGCCTGGGCTACCAAGTGAGCTCCAGGAAAGGCGCAAAGCTACGCAGAGAAACCCTGTCTCGAAAAACCAAAAACCAAAAAAAAAAAAAAAAAAAAAAAAAAAAAAGAAAAGAATTGTCAGAAATGCTTAACCATATTAGTTATCTGTTCTGTGATGTTATTTGCTAAAATACTCAGATATTGTAAATCAAAGGTTTGAAGCACAACATATTCTATAGAAATAAATAAGTTAATAAAATATTGGACATCTTAATGGCACTTTTATGAGTAACAGGTATATTTAGTTACAGATATATCATTTCTCCAATGTTTATGTTTTTCAAATACCTTCCCATTGAAAGAAATATGTCAAATGTTGTGTAAATAAATTTTATTTATTGTTTTTTATTTTAAAATTCATTTAATCACTATCTATTCTAAATAATTTATATGATATATTTCCATTATTTTTTCATTTGTTTAAAAATATCTAACTTGAAGGCAATGACTACAATGACCCACTAAATGCTTTTTCAAAAATTTAATTCTTAATAAGCTAAATTTTTCATTGTTTTGAAATCTTTTGTACTGTAAATCTAATAATATTTGGTTGTTTCTTTTGAATATTTAATCACAAAATATTTTGTTTGTTATTAAAAAATATATTCAATTTTCCAAACCAAAAAAAAAAAAAATTCCTGCTTCTGAAAATGGTCTGTCAGATACTCTAGGCCTGTAGCCAATTTGAATGCACCAACAATGTTGAAAAACTTTAGGTGACTGTCCAGGCTGCCAGCTGTCTCTGTCTACTCTTGCAAGATTCCCGAAAGTTGCTTGCATCCACCTCCTGTTTTCTCAGATATTATTATGTTCCGTCTCAGGTCTTTGATGGAGTTGTAGACTAGATAGTTACAGTCATAATCTTCTTGTATCTTAGCTAGAACATATTATGTACTAGATTCAGATTCTTCAGGATAGGATACCTTTTAGAATGATCTCTGTAATGTGCCATTTACCTATGCTCCAGATTTCTCTGGATTTTAGTATGTGTCTCTTGTTTGATGTTATTCTTGTTGGTTGTAATTCCATTTTTGTTTGTTATTATCCTTTGTTTTTCCTGCACAATACTTGATAATAATTATTATTGTATATAGTTTGCATTAAGATGAGAACCTTCTTATTTAGACAAAAGGGGGAAATGTAGTGGTATTTACTCCGCCTATGACCTTGGGCTATATGGCCCAAATAAGGCAGTGCTTCCTGCCATTGTATGTGACCTCTTATAAGCAAAGAGAGAAGGGTTACATGCCCCTACTCCTCGCTCCTGCCTGCAAAGTGGATTTGCTCTTGATCAGATCAGAGGATGATTTCTGCTGTCTACTCTGTTCTGTAATCATGAGTATATTTCCTCAACTTACATCTTAATAAATTCTGTTATCCATTTAATAGACTCACCTGGATTGATATAATATATATTTAAACAATCATTAAGCTGCTCCTTTCAACAAATAGAGCAAACATTTCTTTGAACATTTAATAATAATGACTTCAAAAGTGACAGAGTAATTTCAAAACATTTGATTTTAATATTCATATAATATGTGGTATGTGTATATGTGTGTCCATGTGCATGCCCAGAGACAAGAGGATAATGGCAGACATCATGCTTAGCTTTTCATGGGTTCTAGGGATTTGAACTTAGGACTTCAGGTTTGTAGAGCAAGTACCCTTAACTCACTGAGTTATCTGCCCAGCCCTCAATTAAAGTATATTTTTAAAGAGGACATGAATAAAGGGAAGCAGAAGTTTCAAAGGGAAAAAGAAGCACATTTATCATTCAGCCTTTTTCTTGAAGTTTCTATTTGTAGCATTGAATTCTATTTAATCTTAAGATACATCGTCTCCTTGGGCTCATTCACAGAACAAGCAGGCTATTATCATTAAGTCTGATGGTCTCTAAACCATAACATGCTTCTTCTTTCCAGTGCATTAACAACCATAAATTTAACTCTCACTTTGAAGGGCGAAACTGTCAATTAATATCCTAATGTTTGCACACTTTGTCTACTATATTTTAAAGACTATCTCTAAAAAGTGATAACATCAACACATAAGTGATGTTATCTTTGCAAAGCATGTGCCCGTACTTTATCCCTTTCACTACTAAGGTTTTGGGGTAGAACTTTTGGTGTTTAGTATATATTTCTGCATATAACTCCTGAGTTAACATAGCAATTGTAAGTCATGCCAGGATTTTATAAAGTGCCTCATGAGATCTTCTAGTAAAGTGAAGAACATAGAGAAGATCAAAAATTCTTATATACATACCATGATCAATGCCTGAGGCTTTCCAGTTGTGTGAGCTACTTTGACTTTTTACTGGTTTCATTTTTTACCCTGCTGTCTCCTACATTTTTCAATCATGCTGGTTTTTCTTTAGGCAACTATTAACATTTTATAGAACTCAGATGTTGCACAGAGCACATCTTGGGAAGTAATACTGACAAGCAGAAAGCAGCACTTTACACACCTAAAATTCACCTATAAAGAACAAAGCACCAACTGTGGAGCACAGCAGGTGCCTAGGGTAGAGAAAAGACAGCACGCTGAAAAGGCAGGAGTATAACAAAGTGAGACCATGTACAACAGGAATAACGGGGCTGCCTGGACCAACAGACTGGGGTGTATCATACATGAAAAGCCAAAAGGATTTATATCGATGATAATCATGATGATGCCAATTATTTTAGAAGAAGTCATGTTGGCTGTATCACCTTCAAGTAGACATGAGAGTGTGGGGAACACTTCAGAAATATTCATCAACAAATATTCATTATTTGAAAAACAAATTTAAGAATTTTGCTGTTCAAGAAAATGCATTGCTATAGAATAACTTAGTCCAAAATTATAGAAGAAATGTTCCTTAAAATATTATAAAGATTCTCTTACCCTACAAAAAGTGACTTCAAGAGTCATGCTGAGCATATTTAGAAGTAAATCATGAGCAAAATTGGTTTAGAACATACTGATTTTGTTAAATGAGTTAGAGAAATACTTTGTACTCATCCATGGGTGCCACGCAAAAACATACTAGTTTTCAGTGTTTAGGGCTTATAACCTTGAATAAGAGGGTAAACCCTTTCCTCCAGTGAACCACCTGTAGAGTTACAGTAGCTAGATTTGGCAAACAAAATACATGATGCCCATTTATTTTCTCCAAGATTCACTGAAAGTTAAATTATAGCCACAGCATCCCTAGCATAAGTATAGTATAAGTGTTTTTTTAATTGCAAGGAAGTATATCTCCAGGCTTATAGAACCAACCTTAGGGAAGATAAACAAGTATTTGGACTCATGACATGGAAAAGAGAAAAATGCACTATAAATCTGCTATCATTAGTCATTAGCCAAGGCTCATAAAAATGTTTGTGGTGAGACCATAAATCTAAACTGAACTGTTATGTCCTCAGGACTCTGTGCTAGGGACCTAAGGATAACTCAGATATCATCCCAGAGGCAGGAAAACACCATCTGAATCTACACTGACAACTGTAATGTTAAGCATTTTCTTCTAAATTCATATTCATGAGTGGATTCAATGTTATTACGGAGTGACCTCTTTTTCTTATTTAAAAAATATCATAATATTTATCTCCCTCTCCTTCTGTCTACACCCTCCTCACTCTTTCTCTCCCTACCCACCTTGTCTTCTTTCAGGAAGTCACCCAGCAAGGTAGCTTGTAGCAAATGTTAAATTTTTCATCTTGGACTTCCTGGTCTCCAGAACTATGAGCATTACATTTACTTTCTGTATAAATTACATAGTCTCATGGAGCTATATTTTGCTTGGAAGAGGGTCTCTAGGTCATGAATCCCTATCCTGTGGCCCACTGTAGAAAAAGTGTCCCACTTTCTCTTCCTCCTTACAATAAGTACATATCTGCTTTCACTGTATGTTTATCCATTCAATCATGGTAGAGTGACTGGAGACAGGTAGACAGTTTTATGATTTTGGAAGCTGACTATGACATAAGCTAAGAAATCAAAGCCTAAGTGGCTGGAGTTGAAGTTGGAAGAAGTGACTGCAATGGATCCCAGAGAAATTGAGTGTAAAGATTAATGCCTAGTACTTGGCCCTTGGGTAAAAATTGTTCTTGAACTAATTAGCCTCCCAACCATGTGTCCACATCTCTTCTGAAAACACAATAGAGTCATCTAAGTTACCCACTAAAGTCATCATCATGGCTTAAGGTGGATTGATCATCCAACTGTGCTCATCCACACTGGCCTTCAGTAAATATCACTCATTTCCACTATGAGATGTTTTTCCTGCTTCATTCCCCTCAGCCCGGACTGTTTCTAAGAAGGAAGACAAACTGTCCACGGCCAAAACATCACCTGCAGCATCGGTGTCGCTCAACAACTTCTTTTTAAAGATTTATTTATTTTTTTTTTATTTTTTTTCTTTTGGTTTTTCGAGACAGGGTTTCTCTATGTAGCTTTGCGCCTTTCCTGGAACTCACTTGGTAGCCCAGGCTGGCCTCGAACTCACAGAGATCCGCCTGCCTCTGCCTCCCAAGTGCTGGGATTAAAGGCGTGCGCCACCACCGCCCGGCCCTTTTTAAAGATTTATTTATCCTTCTCTCGTATATTACATCCTAACGGGTTTCCCCTCCCAGCACCACCCCCAACCCCCACTCCCCACCCCCAACCCCCACCTCTCTCCCCCAGATCCACTCCTTCTCCTTGGTTTCCCTTCAGAAAAGATCAGGCCTCCCAGGGATATCAACCCAACACTGCATAACAAGTTACAATAAGGCTAGGCACAAAGCCTCGTATCAAGGCTGGACAAGGTGGCCCAGTAGGAAGAAAAGGAAAGGGTCCCAAGAGCAGGCAAAGGGGGTCAGAAACAACCCACACTCCCACTCTTAAGAGCCACACAAGAAATGAATGATTTCTTATTCACACAGATTGAGGCCTCTGATACCTTCAGAAGCTCAGACAGTGGTTTAGATGTCCAAACATTTTTTCTAACTTTTTTTTTCTTTTATTTTATTTTACAGTACCATTCAGTTCTACATATCAGCCATGGATTCTCTTGTTCTCCCCACTCCTGCCTCCCTCCCCTTCCCCCCAGCCCATCCCCTATTCCCACCTCCTCCAGGGCAAAGCCTCCCCTGAGAACTGAGATCAACCTGGTTGACTCAGCCCAGGCAGGTCCAGTCCCCTCCTCCCAGACTGAGCCAAGCATCGCTGCATAAGCCCCAGGTTTCAAACAGCCAACTCATGCAATGAGCACAGGACCCGGTACCACTGCCTAAATGCCTCCCAAACAGATCAAGCCAATCAACTGTCTCACCCATTCAGAGGGCCTGATTCAGTTTGGGGCCCCTCAGCCATTGGTTCATAGTTCATATGTTTCCATTCGTTTGGCTATTTGTCCCTGTGCTTTATCCAACCTTGGGTTCAACAATTCTTGCTCATATAAACCCTCCTCTTTCTTGCTAATTAGACTCCCGGAACTCCACCTGGGGCCTAGCTGTGGATCTCTGCATCCAGATCCCTCAGTCATTGGACGGGGTTTCTGGCACGACTATTAGGGTGTTTGGCCATCCCATCACCAGAGTAGGTCAGTTTGGGCTGTCTCTCAACCATTGCCAGCAGTCTATTGTGGGGGTATCTTTGTGGATTTCTGTGGGCCTCTCTAGCACTTTGTTTCTTCCTTTTCTCATTTTTAAACCCTCGAAGATTTTTAATTCAGTATTGTGGCTAAATAATAGTGCCTGCATCACTGTATCAACCAAAAGCAATCTTTAACAAAGAAATATTTCCAAAATTGAATGCCAAGGTAGGATCAGAAGTAGAATTGCGTGGTTGAAGGTTGAATTGTAACCTACGTATCTATTGGATACAGGCTTCCCTGAAGGATTTGTATCTGTCAATGGTGGCCATGTTGGACTTCCCGAGGATGCCAATTCTCACACCACCTAGTACTCAACCCCAAACTTCCCATCCAGCGCACTCCCTTCTATGGACTCAACTGGGTAAGCCTAAGTAGGCCTGTTTAAGTGTCTGGGGAAAGAAGCCATCTTTATATGCTTCTATCCTATGCACATTATTTAGGAAGAGCCTTACAAAACGTCTTTAGTTAACACCAATTAGGGTTGAATAAATAGTGTCACCTCTATTCATTTCATATTCTTGAGAAGCCTTTCATTAAACATTGCCTGACAGTATTTAAAAACTAATTAGGAGTCATGAATGAGTTAATAGAGATCCCATGATCTTCTTTTTCCTCCCATAGTCTCATTATTCCAGAGTCATATTTCCAAATTGAGACCTCATTATTAAGGCACCTCATTGATATAGAAGGTCAAGCCTTCACCCATGCTACTTCCAGCACTCCATTTTTCACTTAGATTGGCAGTTCTCGTAATTAACACTTTTTCTCTATTTACTACAAAAGTTCAAGGTTAGAGCTAATGCTAAGAACATATGTAGTGCCTTCAAAGTAAATTTTCCATGTTGAGAATAAATGGTTTTGTGTAAGGCACTGGAGAAACAACATCTCAAAACTGCACTAGAAAATTATATTTTCTGATTAGTAATTATTGATTTTCAACATGATAAGCAAAGTGAGCTTACTATTTCATTTAAAAACATGCATTAATTTAGGAGTACACAGGCATGCTGCAGGGTGTAGTGGACAACTTGAAGGAAGGAGTTCGCTTGATCTTCCCACCATGTGGGTTCCAGAGCTCAAGCTTCCACTTTCAGGTCTATTGGTAAGTGCTCTTACCTGCTGAGCTATCTTGCCAGCCCAAGTTTATCTTTTCTTGTTTATATAAACAAAAAGGTCAGTAGATTAACATGAATTCTTCATGGTTAAAATAAGAAGCATCAGAGATTAAAAAAAAAATACCAGCATTGTTTATTATTATTATAAGCTACCTGAAAAAAATTCATACAAGCATACAGATACCTCATAGTTAGTATATACTTCCATTTTTAAAAGACAAATTGAATAACTGTAGCATTTATCTATAATGTTTCCCTTGAGCCACTACTATGATAAATCTGACTCACATATTATGAGGTGGATCAAATAGGAGCAGCCTATGCAGAAACAACTGGAAAAGCATTTTCTCCTTTGCTGTTGATTTCCCTCCACAGGATATTCACACCTTAGGGCAGTTCCATGAACACTATCTCATTCTAACATGCCACTTTCCTCACAAACAGAAAGGTATTAACAGTCTATGATGCTGGTAATTGGTATGACTGATTGATAGACAGCAGTGTAATATCAGGAGTCTGACAAGGTTATTTTGCACACTGACATTTTATTGCTTTGTTTATCACAGATTAATTACTGTCAACTACCATATTTGAATATTCTACTTCAGCAAAATACATTAACCTACATATTCCTTCTCCTTTTCTTTTGAGTATCTTATTTTCTTCTATTTTTTTAATTGAAGCTTGACACAATAAGTGCTGATTATAGTTTCCCATTCCCCACCTCCTCTCCGATCCTCCCCATCTCTCTACCCATCCAAATCCATGCCTTCTTTCACTCTCTCTTTAAAAAACAAATGGGTAAATAAAAAGTAAACAAAGCAGAATAACAATAAGTAGTAAAAAAGGAAAAAAAAACATACACACACAAATAAAAAAATCATAAAACCACAAAACCAGAAACTATAATATACAAGCAAAAGACTAGGAGATTAAAAAATTTTCACTAAACAAAGCAATATGAGACAAAAAGTCTACAAAAACACTGTGGAGTTCACTTTGTGTTGGTCATCTATTGCTGGACATAAGACCTACACTTAAATGTGATTTATATGCTCAGTGAGACTCCATTGGACAAAATTGTTTTCCTTGGTGAGTGGTTGTCAATTGTAGATAGCTTCTTGGTTAGGTATGAAAGATTGTCTCCATTTCTTCCTTTCCACAATGGCACATCATCTGGCTTGAACCTGTGAAGGCTTTGTGAACGCTGCCTCAGTCTGTGGGTTCATATGTGCATCAGTCCTGTTGTGTCTGAAAGGCACTGTTTCCTTGATATCATCCACCCCCTCTGGCTTTTACAGTCTCTCTGCCTCATCTGCATAGTTCCCTGAGCCCTGAGGGAATAGTTTGATTTTTTAAAAATCCCATTTAGGACTGGGTGTTCCAAAATATCTCACTCACTGCACCATATCCATTTGTGAGACTTTGCATTAGTTTTGTCTACTGCAAGAGGAATCATCTCCAATGATGGCTGAGTAAGACACTGATCTGTGGGTATAGTAGAATGTCCTAAGGAGTCACTGTACTGCTATCATCCTTTAAGAACAGGAGTATGAAGCCAGGCAGTGCTGGCACATGCCTTTATTCCCAGCACTCGGGAGGCAGAGGCAGGCAGATCTCTGAGTTTAAGGCCAATATTTTCTAAAGAGTGAGTTCAAGGACATCCAGGGCTACATAGAGAAGCCTTATCTCGAAAAACATACAAACAAACTAAAAAAGAACGGTAGTATGTGGTTTTTCCTTTGATCCATGGCCTATAAAATCTCAGGTTCTTGGCCATGAGAGCAGTGTCAGGCATGGCACTGAGAGTGGTTGCTTACTCCCACAACATTTGTGCCACTCCAGAACCAGTTCATCACGCAGTATATCATGAATTTGTTTAATGTTTCAACCATTTACGTTTCATCTTTTGAGAACTCTGTTTATTTCTGTGCTCCATTTTAACTGAATTATTTGTTTTCTTGATAACTAGTTTTATTCATTTGTTTGTATTTTTTTTTAGTTCTTTTTGTATTTTAGATGTTAACCACTTACCATATTTATAATTGGTAAAGAACTCTTTGTTTTCTGTACCCTGCCATTTTGTCCAAATGATGGGATCCTTTACCCTACAGAAGCTTTCAACTTTCATGAGGTTCCTGTCTTAGTTAGGATTTCTATTGCTATGAGATGATACCAAGACCATGGCAACTCTTCTAAAGGAAAACATTTAACTGGGATGGGCTTACAGTTTCAGAGGTTTAGTCCATTATTGTCCTGGCAGAAAGCATGGCAGTGTGTAGGCATACTTGGTAATGGAGAAGGAGCTTAGAGTTCTACATCTTGATCCACAGGCAGGAGATGGTGTAACACACTGGGCATAGTTTGAGCTTATGAGACCTCAAAGCCCACCCCAACAGTAACACAAGTCCTCCTACAAGGCCACCCCTTCTAATATTGCCATTCATTTTGGGCCAAGCTTTCAAACACATGAGCCTATAGGGGCCATTCCTATTCAAACCACCAGAGTCCCATTCATTGGTTGTTAGCTTAGAACCTGTGCTATCAATGACCTGTTTAGAAAGTCTTTTCCTGTGCCAATAGATCAAAACTATTCCCCATTATCTCTTCTATCAGATTCAGGGTATCTGGATTTACATTGAGGTTCTTGTCAAAGATTTAGTGTCCACAGGTATATGAACTTATGTCTGGGTCTTCAATTCAGTTCCATTGATCAACATGTCTGTTTTTACGTCAATACCATGTTGCTTTTATTACTATAGCTCTGTAGTGCATCTTCTTCAAATTGGGTTGGTGATAGCTCTAGAAGTTTCTTTATTATTTAGGACTGTTTTAGTTACCCAGATTGTGTGTGTGTGTGTGTGTGTGTGTGTGTGTGTGTGTGTGTGTGTGTGTGTGTGTGTGTTACCATATGAAGCTGAAAATTTTCTTTTCAATTTTTGTGAAGAATTGTGTTAGAATTTTGATGGGGATTGCATTAAATCTGTAGATTGCTTTTGGTAGGATGGCTATTTTTACTATATTAATTCTACTGATTCATGAACATGGGAGTTTTTTTCCATCTTCTGTTGTCTTATTCAATTTGTTTCTTTGATGTCTTAAAGTTTTTGTTATACAAGACTTGCACATGCTTGCTTAGAATTATCCCAAGATATATATATATATATTGGCTATTTTGAAATGTATTATTTACAAAATTTCTTTCTTAGTCTGACATTCGTACAGAGGAAAGCTACTAATTTTTATGTTAATTTTGTTACTTTGCATGTATTAGCTGTAGGAATTTCCCAGTAGAGTTGATAGGGTCCTTTATGTATAAAATATCTGAAAATAAAGATATTTGTAACTTTTTCCTTTCTAGTTGCATCCCCTTGCTCTCCTTCAGTTGTCTTATTGCTCTAGCTAAGACTTCAAGCACTATATTGAATAGGTATGGCAAGAGTACACATCCTTGTTATGTTCAGGTTGATGTTGGCTGTGAGCTTGTTGTAAGTTGCCTTTAGTATGTTTAGGTATGTAACTTGTATCCATAGTTTCTCCAGGACTTTTATTGTGAAAAGATGTTGGATTTTGTCAAAGGCCATTTCTGTATCTAATGAGATTATCGTATTTTTTTTATTTTAGCCTGTTTATATGGTGGATTATATTAATCAGTTAATGTATATTGAGGCATCCCTGAATCTCTATTTTCTTATTTAATAAGACTGTTACATCTACACTCTGTAATGAAACCTACTTAATAACTGGAGATAACCTTTTTTGATGTGTTCTTGGATTCAGTTTACAAGCATTTTATTGAAATTTTTATATCTATGTTCACATAGGATATATGGTACATAATATTTTTTCTTTGCTGGGTTTTTTGTGTAGTTTCAATATCAGGGTAATTGTGTTCTTATAAAAAGAATTAGGCAATGTTCATTAAGCTTCTATTTTGCTGAATAATTTGACAAGTGTTGATATTAATTCTTCTTCGAAGTTCTGATAGAATTCTTCACTTCATCCATCTGACTTTGAATTTTGTTGTTGTTGTTGTTGTTGTTGTTGTTGTTGTTGTTGTTGGGAGACTTTTATTTACTGCTAATTTTTGACCAAGGATCATTCGTCTGTTTAAATTGCTTATCTGATCTTGATTGAACTTAAGTAGGTCTAATATTTCAAGAAATTTACACATCTCCTTCAGGTTTTTGAGTTTGGCATAGTACAGATTTTAAAAAGTGTCCTAATGAATACCTTGATTTCCTCAATGACTGTTGTTATGTCCTCCTTTTCATCTCTAATTTTATCAGTTTGTATCTTCTCTCTCCTTAGTTAATTTGGCGAAAGTTTTGTCAAACTTATTGACTTTCTCAAAGAACCAACTCTGTTTCATTGATTCTTTGCATTTGTTCTGTTTCTATTCATTGATTTCAGTCCTGAGTTTAATTCTTGATGTCTACTCCTTTTAGGTTTTATGTTCTCTTTTTTCTAGATGTTTCAGGTGTATCACTGAGTTATGAACATGAGATCTCTTCTTTTTATGTGTAGTCACTTACTGCTATAAACTTTCCTCTTAGAACTGTTTTCATTGTGCCCCACAGATTTGGGTATGTTGTATATTCATTTTCATTCAATTTCAAAAAGCTTTTAACTTCCTTCTTAATTTATGTCCTGACCAATTTTTATTTATTAGTGACTTATCCAACACCATGAGTTTGTGAACTTTCTGTTGTTTCTGTTGTTGATGATATCCAGTTTTAATTCATGGTGCTCAGAGAGAATGTAGAGTGTTAGTTCAATTTTCTTGAATCTGTATAGACTTTGTGTTTCAATCAAAATGATCAGTTTTGGAGAAGGTTTCATTAGCTGCAGAGAAGAAGGTATATTTTTTTGTGTTTGGATAAAATGTTCTAAAAAAATATCTTTTAGGTCCGTTGATTAATGATATCATTTAACTCCAGCACTTTTCTCTTTAATTTTTGTCTGGATGGCTTAGTATTGGAGAGAGTGGGGTTCTGAAGTTTCCAACAATCACTGTGTAAAGCAGATACATGATTTTAGCTGTAATAGTGTTTTTTTCATGAACTTGGGTACCCTTGTGTTTGGTGTATGTTTTGAATTGTTACATTGTCTCAATGAACTTTTCCTTTGATGAGTATGTAGTGTCCTTCTGATTAGTTTTGGTTTTAAATATATTTGGACCAATATTAAAATGGCTGCTCATATTTGCTTCTTGACTCTTTTTGTTTGGAATATCTTTTTTCTACCCTTTTACCAAGAGGACATGTCAACCATTGGTGGTTAGGTGTGTTTCTTGTTTGCAGCAAAAGATGAATTCTGTTTTTTTTAATCTAATGAGTTACTCTGTATCTTTTTAATGTGGAATTGAGACCATAAATATTAAGAGTTATCAAAGATCAGTATTTATTTATTCCTGCTATTTTGTTGTAATGATGAGGCTTCCCCACCCCTGGCCCCTTTTGATTTACTGGTCTGCTATTACTTATTCCGTGTGTTTCCTTGGATGTGTTTGACCTCTTCAAGTTGAGGTTTTCCTTCTAGTGCCTTCTGCAGAGATAGATTTGTGGACAGAGTTCCCTTAAATTTGGTTTTATTGTGGAATTTTTTTCTTTGTCTGTCTGTTGTGATTGATAGTTTTGCTGTGTATAGTATTCTAGGCTGGTGTCTGTGGTCTCTCAGAGTTTGTAGAACATCTATCTGTTCACGCCCTTTTGGCTTTAAAGTCTCCACTGAGAAATTATGTTATTCTAATGGGTCTGCCTTTATATGTTACTTGGTATTTTCTCTTGCAGCTTTTAATATTCTTTCTTCTGTATATTTAGTATTTTGGTTATTATGTATCATGGGGAATTTGTTTTTTACTCAGTCTATTTGGTGTTCTGTGTGCTTCTTGTACCTTGACAGGCACTTCCTTCTTCAGATTAAAAAAAAAGTTCTTCTATGGTTTTGTTGAAAATATTTTCTATACCTTTGGCCTGTGTTTATTTCCTTCCTCTAATCCTATTTTTCCATAGATTTAATTGTTTTTCTAGTATCCCAGATTTTTTTGCATGTTTATGCCTGCATTTGTAAAGATTTAACATTTTCTTTAACTGAGATGCCCATTTCTTCTACTTAATATTCAATGCCCAAGGTTTCTCTCTTCTATATTTTGTACTCTGTTGGTGAGGCTTACCTCTGGTCAGAACATGGTCCAGAAATAGAGTCATATGAAGAGATTCTGAGTGCTTGTGACAACACTCCAACAAAAAAAAAAAGAATTGTGACCTCAGTTTCTTCAAAACACACATAAAAAAAAGGAATTATTGTTGGAATGTTTTCATGTTCCTCCCAGGTGTAGTGGATAGGAATGAATTTACTTCATATTATGCATTATTGCTTGCTGGTATTATTCAATTAAATGCTTAAACTATCCTGTAAATGCTTCTATAGAAAAAACATGTTTTGTCACAAGTGGCTTGTCCTTGTGATTTTATGTAACTTGAACGCCGAAGAACTTTACTCAGGTTGATCTTTTTTAACCCTCAAAGTATAAGTTGTCTAAGGTTCTGAATGAAGTTAGCTATTATATTAATTACTCTACCTTATTTATTGGCTCTGTTCTCCGAGGTCCCACCACCTCTAGAGCAGTTATAACATCTGAGACTTTTATTTGACTTCCTAATTTTTTTATTTTCAGATTAATCTCAATTTGGACTTTCTTAAGTGATTTTATTTCTACTTTCATGTCTCAAACTGTATTCATTATTTCATCCCATTCTTTTTTTAATGTTTTCATAGCATTAAGGGATTAATTCATATCATCTTTGCAGTCTTGAACATATTGATAATTGTTTTTTTAACTGTTTGTCTTATGCTTCTACTACACTGTACTTCTCTGTGCCTACTGTACTATGGTTACTGGATTGTAGTAGAGACATTGTCTCAGCTATTAATGTTTGAGTTTTTTCACTGGTGCCTAGTCATCTGGAATTGGGATGATCAAGGTGGTTTTAAGTGATGATATCTGGTCTTATCTTTGTTGGGTGGGTGTTCCATTTCTTGTTTTGTTTTACTTTGTGGTAGCTGTGAATTGCCTTGTAGAGCATGCTTTTGTAAGTTAGTGGGTAGCAGAGAGGAACAGAGATGGGCAAGAATAAAAGGCTGAAAAACCTGCAGGAAAGAGTTAAGGTGATTCTGTCCACACCATAAGGCAGGGTTCCTAAGGAATTAAAGGTATGTAGAGAGCAGGGGTTCCTGAAAATAGATTGCAGTAAGGTAAAGAATAATTTGTAAAGATGGGGATGAAATGGCTAGGGAGACCCTTAGTCTGTATAAATGATTGGAGTCTCCAGTGAATGGAGTTGAGGTGGAAGGAGTAGCCCCTCTGAGTAGGCTGCTACAGGACTGGGGTGGGACTAGAGATCCCTGAATGTACAAGACCAGTGTGCTCCACAAAGTGTGTTCCAGGCCAGCAAGGATACACATGAAAGTGTCTCAGAAAACAAGAACATAAGGAAACAAAAAATAAAAAATAAAAGTACTTTAGTGCATCAGTAGAGTGATGTAGTTACAAGTGCCAGTTACACCTGACTCTTGGTTTCATTATCTCTAAGCAAAATAATGTCTTATATAAAATTCCTCTTGGTTTGTTAGTGTCTCTTAGTCAAGTTCAGAGTCCAATGAAATGTTAGCAAGAAAGCAAGCAGAAGGACACTATTTTTACATCACAATTAATTCTCAAAAAAAAAAACCCTATGTGTTAAGAATTGGCATTATCTCAGATATATCCTCTTTCTAAAAGCTTCTAGAAAAAATTTCTCACAAGAAAAACAAAGGAATGTAGTACAAGAAACAAAAGATTTAACCAAAGATGAGAGGAAACAGTATCTCCAGGACCAAAGAGAAAGAGACTCAACACTGGCTCCATGATGGAGAAGCAGAGGATCCCTGAGGTCTCAATAAGAAAACTGTGGAAGAAGATATGAATGTCCAAACAACTGAACAACTCTGAGGAACATCACGTGTATGGGATGTTATGACTCCAACCTGGAGCCTTATCCAGAGCCGAAGAGCAGAGGTCACAAGGTCTAAATGATTAAAAGCTTAACAGATTTGTGGTTCTTCCTAGAAAAACTTGCCAAGAACACTTGAAGTTGAAATAGCAGTAAGCACATTATTGTGTGTAAAAGAAGACACTGGCTGACAAATGACTTTAGTGAAAACAAATAGTTGTGTATTAAAGTAAAAAATAATATTGTACCATATGACTCAGCAATGAATATCTTATAAATGTACAAACAACAGTATAAATATTTAAATTGTCTGTGCAAGTTTATCATTGGGGAAGATGATAAGAAAAAAAATGAGCCCAATTTGTGGCTTGCAATAGATAATGGACAAGAAAATAAAAATCAAAGAGCAACAACTAAAAACATATTTTGAAACTTAAGTATCACCTAAACAAGGGTCACTTCTGAATAGAGGGAGAAAGAAAAGAACTTAACTCTGGTACCACGTTTATATAGTTCTTAATCATAAAAAATGTGCGCATATAACTTTGACAAAATAAAATTCGAGCTAAATGATTTGGCTTGGCATAGTATAAAAACTCTTCATAAAATAACAACAGTCAGCTGAAAAAGTTACCATCCCTGGACAATGGGCTGTACATGTGCATCTAATTTTCCTCTAATTTCTGGTTACAAAATTATCCAATATAATTGACTCACATGATCTTTGTCTGCTAATCAAAAACAATTATTATTATGTAATAAACTCAAGTGCCATCATATCTGTGAGATTTAAATATAATAGATGTCCTGGGAATTTTTTCTTTAAGAAGTCACAGGTACATGTTTATGTTGATACTACATTGATTTTGATTCAGCTACTCTATTTATAAACTTCAAAAAAATAGAGAGAAAAGAAAAACATTACTTCTTTAGTTTGTTATCAAGTGAAAGAATTAATAGAAATTTTTATATTCATAATAGGAAAATAAAAAGTATCATATAAAAAATAATGTGCTGTAAACCAAGAAAAGTCTTATTCTATTTTTTACACTGAACAGATTCATAGTGTTCTGGCCAACTACACTGAGTGCCAAGCTACAATCAAAGCTTTCTTGTTTCTGAAAATTGCTTTGCAATATAGAATACTTTTTCTAATAATCACTGCAGCTATTTGTCTTACATTTAATGCTTTTGAGTTTTACTTTGGTAAGCAAATAAAGTGCATGCTATTAAGACTGCCTGAAAGGAAAAAGGAAAGCCTGCCTGTGTATGATCAGGGCTATGGTACAAAATTGAGCTTCTTTTGTTGATGGGTATCTAATTCAAAATTCAAAATGCCATCACACTTCATGTCCCCAATTCTCCTAGCAATGATCTGTCCTTTTCATACTCCATCTAAGACTTGATTCATCAACTATGAGATCATTTCTGTTTGGGGGCTGGAATCTCAGAATATAAGAGTGATAGAATACAATGAGTCTTGTGTTGAAAATTTTTTACAAGCACCATGGAATGTGCATAATATAAAAGAAGAGATGAGCTCATGCATAAAATGTATTAGTGTGAACTGAGGTATTAAAAATTGGTATGCCCTGATGTCAAATGGAGATCTTTATCTCTCTTGACTTTGAACAGTTATAAGGACTGCAAGATTGAATGATCTTATTTCAGCCATCTAAAGTCTGGGTTTTCTAAGTTTTAATACTATTGTCCAAAGTGACTACGATAATCAAAAGAAAATGTAGACGAACTGGTGCCTTTTGAAGATTTACTTAGTATTACTTACAGCAGATTTGGAAACCATGTCAATATAATATCCAAACAAAAGAATAAAAATTGAATTCAGTCAACCCAAAACTGTTGACTACCTTATATAAAAATACCAATGATAGGTAACCAAATGCTAAAGTCCACAGAAGATTTCTGTATTTCAGTTTTATTTACTCAACTGTTTGTGACCCTCAAGGCACCATCCCATAGAGATCAGTTAAGGCCAACCCTATCTTTAGAACTTCAGTTTTCTGAGTGAAAAATTTCATATCCTCTTGTGCAATGGGGCAAGATTCTTACTCTGACTTATTTTTTATTTTGAACATACATTATACCTCCCAGGACTGAATTCCCTATTTATTGTCTTTAACTTTTAACTGAAAAAGAAAACCACCTGAAGACAGTATACTTCTCTTAAGCACAGAGGTCTTGAAGACTCATCACATTAGTCACAACATCATCATTTCTACCAAATAACCTTGAGACTCTAAGTCTCCTTTCCTTCGATAGTTTTTATTTATTTTCTTCCTCTTAGGTCTTTTTCTGGTCTTTAACCCACCGTTTCACCATATTATTTCTGTGCTCCTGGCACCTATGTGGTTCTTGATTATCCCTTAGTAGTCTCTAGAACTGTCAGTCATTAAACTGAATTATATATTCACCAAGTATCCATTGTTCATTCTTTGAGCAAAACATTTTGCTAGGAACAGTGAAGAATTCTTAAAAATCAAACATTGTTAACTTCTAGAATTTCATGGCATAAAGACAAAGCATGTACACACACAAAGGACTATGAACTTGGCCTAACAGAGTGCACAGAGCCTGAGTGCTGAGATAAGAGTGAAGGCTTAAATGAGAGCAAGTGTGATGCATGGAATGAAGAAAGGTTTTATGGAAAAAGCAAAGCTAAATGTTATTGGGGAAACCAGAATGTGTTCAGAGAGAGTGGTCCAAATAGGGCTTGGTCCAAATAGGGCTTGAGAAATAGATGATTCCCAAACAGAGGAAGCAGCATAAATTCTATCAGGCATAGAAACCCAAGCGAAAACAAAAATGATTAACCAGAGCTCAAAACGAACAACTGGAAGAGCCATAAAAACAAGATTTCATTCCCTCTCCATTCCCTTGTTTTTAAAAAAGCTAAAAAGTTATTCAGCTTTATGGAAATCAGAGACTTCTTTGATAATGCGTAAATACTACTAAAAGCCAGGACTTGGCTTGAGCACTGGGGTGTGTTTTAAGCCACATGGTATTAATAAAAAATTATTAATGACCTTTTCAACAGCAGCCTGGAGATGCTCAGTTGTGTAACACAAGAATCAAGTCAGAAGTGGTCCTTACAAATGAGTGATCTATTTTCAGTCAACTCCAAATAGGAAGAGATTATTTATGCTTTAATGCCTTCCAAGCCTCTTCCATTAATTTTCTTGATGAGAACGTTTCCACAAAGCACTGATATATAAAATATAACTAACAACTAAGTAAGAGATGTGTGTGTGTGAAAAATAGTTCAGGAAGAGGAAACAGCATGTGCGAATGTTCCATGGTCAAAAGGAAAATAGCACTCCTGATGAATGAGGGACAAACTTTGTACAGTAAGGTGAAAAGGGAGATCACTGGTGGCTTTTAGACAGTATTCAGGCAGTCTTAAGTCATAGCAGAGTTTTGAATATGAATAAGCAGAATGGAATTTCTAAGGACTATCCTGGCAATTATGAAGTTAGATTAGAACAGTATAAATTATCTTGAGAGTTAAAACAGAAACCTAACAGAGACACTATGGCACTTAAACCCTAGTTCTTTTGATAGTAGAGATCCAAGAAGGTGGAAAGTTTCAAGAAATAGCTGAAAAAAAAACTATAGAACTCATAAGTCAACATGTGTTCCTAGGCTGCAGAATTGAATATATGGTAGTCAGTCATAGCATTGTGTAATAACAAAAGGGGGTAAGATTTGCAAATAAATATATTAAATATGTGTGTGTATGTGTGTGTTAAAGTATCTTTAAAACATAAAGAATAGTATGGTGGCATACAGATTAGCCCCTACCCCTCACAGCTAAAAAGAAAATAAGATAAATATCAGGCCTGACAATTTAATAATGGATAGACTGCAAAGAAAGCTGAATTCTCCAACCTCTCAAGTCTTCTGTACCAAAATAAGTCTCCATTAAAAAAAAACATGGTTGTAAAACTTAGAATGAGAGCTTTGGGCACACACCCCAGAAAATAATGTCTCTCTGCCATCCTCAAGTCCTTTGAAGCTACAGAATTGAAAAGGTGTTACTGTTTAAGATTTGTAAGGTCTCTCTTCTGAAGGTATGCAGGCCTTTGTCTTTAAACATGCAACAATCTACCAGAAAAGCAAAAGTAGTCAGAAAAATACAGAAATAGACTTATTGTAAGAGATTCACGTAGTCAACTATAAGGATTAGCTAGGCAAGGCCAAAAGCCACAGGACAGGCCATCATAAAGGGCATGCTAGGACTAACAGGACAGAGTGATGGTATAGTCAAAAAGTTGATTTTTTTTCTGGAAATCATGAATTCAGATATGTCGCTCAGTGCTCCACTGGTGACAACAGTTAACACATGGAACTTACAGCACAGTTCTTTCTACTCATTGAATCAGGCTCACTTTCCATAGGTTCATGTTCCTTACATGAGGTATTTTGACTTTCATTACAACAACAAAATCCTCTCACAACCAAGATTGACCAGTGTTGTTCATGTAACATGACTATAACCTGGTTAGGTTGGCACATAAAACCGCCCATCACAAAGCACAGCATATATGCTGCCTATGAAGATTTAGCCCTACCTCCCCGCCTGGCCTCTGAGGACAGTAGCTAGGGCTCACAACATATCCCTCAGGAAAGCACTATAAGAGATGAACAGTTTTCTCTATCTATGAAGCTCCAGGACTAAGCATAAGGAACCAGTAAGAGTTGGAAGAATATGTATAAGATCTTGAACATGCTGAATCAAGATGTCATTCAGAGAATAAAATAGAACCTTGGATAAGGTGATGCAAAATTTAACATTCTGATAGACACTTAAGATAGTGTTGAAGCAGTGAAGCAGTGGTGCTAACAATACCAGAGCCCATTGCAGAAAAGATGGAAGGCTCAGAGAGGTATCCATGCCGCAGTGAGTGCTGCTTAATCCATGAGAGCCACCAAGTATGACCCATGGGCCAGATGACACTTGATTTACCAAAACAATAAAAAAAAAAAACAGCATGGGGAGAGTGTTCAGAAATGATTTAGAGGTTCATAGGTAACTGCTCCACTGAATCTAGGCTTAAAGGTAGTAGATTCTTTTTTAAAAACTGTGGATGAAAGGACCCTGAGACACTTGAAGCTAGGTTTCTCAAGATGGCACATTTATTGGAAAGAGTGATGAAGTCTTGGGGCCCTGATGTGCAAATGGTAGAATGTAGTATTCTAGGGAGAAAATAGACTTAAAGTTTGTGAAATATGCTGTCTAATGTATATGGCCAAAAGAAAAAATATTACAATGGATTGATGGGGCAGATGACCCATAAAAAAGCAAGGATGCATTACTCAGTTTCTACATTCAAATATCTTAATTAAACAAAACCTTTTGAGTTTCCATGAAAAAGAACTTTTTAAATTTACATAATCTCCGAAAGGCAATAATCCCCCCCCCCCCCGCCAATTTTCACCAAAGGACCTAAGACCATGGTATACCCACATAGGAAAAATAATAACCAGATATTTTATGGATGCTAGGAAGAGTCTAAATTAATACTGATACCAAGGAACTGGAAAACATATTTTGACTTTCAAGTAAGAAAATGAGATACAAGGAAGCTGGTAATCAATAAGTATAGTCCCATCCTACATATCGCTTAGAGTAGATTCACAATCATTGGCCCACTATGTAATATGATCAGCATGTGTACACTTGTCAGTTAACAGAACCCTGCATTGATTCATAGACCTGTTGGGTAAGAGATTCGGGAGTTTCCAAACCATGAGGAAACTTCCAGAACTGACTCACATTCCAGACCAACATCAAAAACAATAAAACCCTACCACAATGAATACGGTCAGAAAGGAGTACCACCACCAAGAACTGAAGGCCACAGAGTGGCAGCCCCCATCTATCACAGTTATTTTGTGATGTTTCTGTCAGCTCCTCCAAGCCACCTACCTACATTGAATACACAAGCCAAAGGTCTAGAAACCACAGCTTGAGAAAGATATGAATATTCTGATGAAGAAAAGGGTATTAAGAAATAAATAATGAAAATAAGTTGTGATCTCAGGACTGAAGATATAATTTATCCTTGTAACATTAATCTTGTATGTATTCATGAGAAAAGAGACCATTCTGAATTTTTTGAGTTCCCTTATGAAACAAATCTGTTTAAGGAGCACAATGCATATACTCAGGTCTTTCTTCTATGAGAGTCATTCATTCTCCTAGCTGATGGTTTATTCAAATGCACAGCTGTGCTTCTCTCTAGGAAACACCAAATGGAACCTCCTTGCAGGAGGGTCCTTGCCTTCTACATCAGTGACTGCTTAATAGTAAACAAGGGAGCTTCCCCATCACCACAGTTCAGAACTGTGTGAATGAAGTATCTCAGTGTCAGAGTTCCCAGGAGAGATTCTGGAGCCTCTGAGAAAAGCATCACAGTTACACCAGTCTCTCCTCTTCCCTGGTCCTCCTTCCTCTGCCCCTTTAAAGCACAATCCAAAGAGAGTCCTATATATAAATCTTTAAAGGCTACTTTACAGAATCAACCTAAGGTATAATTTTATTGCTAACTACTATAGCTGCCTACATAGTGGCTACTGACGCCAAAAGGTAATGCACTGATGATTAGGAAGGAGGTGAGAAATGAAATAAAATTCAGCAATATGAAGGAATTTATAGCAAGCGGCTAGACAGATGACTCCATGGTTAAGAAAGAATGCTGTTCTGTCAGAGGACTTGCTTTCAGTTTGCAGCATCCATGGCAGGTGGCACACAATTGCCCCCAACTCTAGATCCAGGATCTCTGACACTCTCTTCTGGCCTTGATGGGCACCTGCACCCATATGCACATAATCCCACACATATGCACATAAATAAAATATAAAAATAAATTTTGAAAAAGATTAGAGCAGTAGCTGTGGGTGAAATGCCTGCAAACTGCAGATGAGCTAGAGTTATAATCTTTACCTCAAAGGTATTTGTGCTTGGGCATGGATTGGAAAATTATTACCATTGTAATTGATAGGGCATTTTTTTATTTATTATCTTTTTGTCAGTTAGGGAATTGAAATACAGAAAATATGACTTCCTGAGACCTTGAAATGGCAGGATCTATTGAAAATAGCCATTCAAGAACAAGCTGGGAAAACAGCAAGACACCTTCTCAGAAAGGATGACAGAGGAGAAGGAGGAAGGGAAGAGAAGGGATAGGAGGAGAGAAGAGTGAAGAAGAGGAGTGAAGAGGGTAAGGGAGGGGAGGGGAGAGGAGGTCCTCATCACCCTCTGCTTTGTGGGGCTTGTTCACTATTCCCTCTTAGAGCTAACAGTCTACCTAGCAGGAGTATTGGCACCACTGAAATCAGCAAATACCACAAATCAGGATTTTTTTTCTCTTTTAAGAAATTGGTTAAATATTTACCAGGACAGTTCTAATTTGGTCTTAAGAGAAGAGTTATCTCAACTATAGTAGAAAAGTAAGGGAAGATTTACCAAATATAAGTTGAGTCCTTATAGGAAATCAATATAATTTCTACTTCCTGTGTATAGGTGACAATATCATTACTAAATGTCAGGAAATAACATGGCCAATTTCTAGTTCTCACTAAAATTATAATTTCTTATCAAAAATATTCTTTTTTTTTTGGTTTTTCAAGACAGTTTCTCCATGTCATTTTGGTGCCTGTCCTGGATCTCGCTCTGTAGACCAGGCTGGCCTTGAGCTCACAGAGATCTGCCTGACTCTACCTCCTGAATGCTGGGATTAGAGGCATGTGCCAATGCCACCTAGCTCAAATACATTCTTGATAGTGAGTCTATAATAGTCTAGAGTTTGGCCAATATCATCAAACAGTGCATAGTTCTCTTTACAGAGTGTGAATTTAAGTGTTGTTAACAAATCCTTTTCTTTTATAAATCCAGGATTGAGTCACTCCCTCAATAACTAGTGGAGATAAATTCCCTAATTAGATGAATCTTGTTTGGCTGATTAGTTACATTTATGGTTTACATGCCTCAATGTCATATCAGGTCAGCGATCTTCTTAAGAAATTTTATAAAGAGTTGTTAAGTATCCTGCAGTTAGACTCTTTATTATATTCAACTCAGCAACTCTGAGGTGTGTGTGTGTGTGTGTGTGTGTGTGTGTGTGTGTGTGAAAGACAGATAGATTTAAATGTGTTGCCCTGCATCTCTTTCCTATTAATAACCAAAAGTAAAACTCTCCAGCCACAAAGAGTTCTTTTCAATTTATACTGCCTTGGAAAAAAAAGTTTCAAAACTATGATTCTGTGACAAGCATTTCAGAGGGAAGACAAGTCCCAGAGCAGAATTAGGAATGAACAAAGCTGAAGTCTAATCCAGTGTCTTTAGGACACTAGAAAGGACGAAGAGATGCCATAGGCTGACTGAGACTGTGTCAGGGTTCCACAGGAACAGATAGTAAGCTCTGGGGTCACAGTGATGCATCACCCAGAAAGATACCTGCCTCTATTCACAACCACTGGTGCATCCAATTCTCTGTTTTGGGGTTGTATGCACTCTGAAATAAGCATAAAACATATACCACTCATTGGAGAGACAATGAAAACCTGTTCATCTGTTATGTCTCCTATAATGAATTTCCAAATAAAAATTGTTGTCTAAAAGTTATGCTAGAAGTATTTTATGTGAATATTAACTTCTACTTAGGAACACCATTTCTGGTGACTTTAGGGAGAGAAGGCAGAACAATTTTGGGAAACCCTCTGTGTAGTTAAAATCCTGTAATAGTTTGTGTGAGATGCCAGCTGGAAGAATGGCTCCCACATTTTACCCCAGAGTACTCTTGAGGAGTGATGGATAAGAGATTTAGATAGAAGGATAGAGAGGAGAGAAACAGATAGATACACAGGATAGCCTTGGGAGGGCCTGGATCCTTAGCCACCGACTCCTCCTGTTTCCTCTAAAGAGCTATTAATAGAAATGCCAATGGATGGAGCAAAAGACCTCTACCTAGCTCAACCAAGTATAGATACTTCCAGTCACCTCAAAACCATGCACATGGTCAAGCAATCCTCTAATCCAGCTCTGCAGGATGAAGCAAGCTCAGATCTATATAGGAAAACTTTGTGGGCCTCCACAAGTTTGTCAAATGTATTCTCTACTCTGGTAAGAGCTTAGTTTCTTCGTTAAATAATGGCTTTTGCTTTTCATAATTCAAAGTATAATTTAATGTTAAGGAATAAAACTAAACACTGTCACCACAACAAGTTATTTCCAAAGTTTCTTACAGCTGGAGATATAAGACATAACTGAGTGCTTAAATTCCTTTGTCAGAGACAATAGTTCTTTTAGAAAAAGGGGAGAGATCACTTTAATAACTACAGTTTCTATTTTTATGGTTCTCTAAATAATTAATGTGATGCATGAATAGAATGTATTCCAGAAAGTCATCTTCCATCCTGTGGTAGAATTACTAAATTTTACACTGCTCAAAATATCAAGACTACAAGTATTTGCTGGTATAAGAATGCAGCAGAAGCAATCTTCTTTAAAGTATCGATTTCATAGACAGAATTGTAGGGTCAGTGAAATCAACAGGTAAAAGAGAAGCAAGAGAAAATAATCCTACACCATCAATAGTACAAATCAATAAAGACAACTGGTAGTTGAGGTATCTCTGAACATGACTTCTTACCTTCACTTCCTGTGACTCCTCACCTTCACTTCCTGCACAGATCCTCTTCAGATCATTGCACTCACCTGTTTGCATAGTCCCTTCTCTGGGCCGGATACAAGCAAGTACAGTGGGCTCTGCAGCTCTAGCCCATGAACAGCCAGAAGAAGAGGTAACTGTAGGGCAGTGGGGAACCACAGAGCTCCTTTTCTGGGCAACTCTGCTTGGATCAGTTCAAAAACAGTGATAGGACATTTAAAAAGGAGTGTGGATGTGACCTTTGACTTCATCTGGATGTGAAGTTAATTGCACGTACTTACCTTCTTTATTGATATCAAAGGCAGTAGAAGGTATGTAGGTTGATGCTCCATATTACCAAAAACATAACCAAAAAGGAATGAAAGAGAGCAAAGTTCATTTGACCAGATTCACTGAGCAAGTCCAGAGAAGTAAAGCATCCATGAGCTGAAATAACACTGGTCTGGGTATGTAGGCAAAGATAAGGACACTAGAGTGTGTATGGCTTTTATGTAGGACCAATCCATTTGCAGTGCTGGCCCCTTCCTCTCAGTTTCCTGCCTCTGTATTTTCTTTTCCTCAGCACTAGGAATTCAGTTTGTCCTGAGGTGTATGAGAAGGACTTGGATGTCTTTGTTCCAGATTTTCTTCAGCTAACTGTCTGCTTGGTCCTCTGTTACATGTCCTCAGGATGAAAGAAAAATGTTCAGCATGAATGAGTGAGTCATTAACTTCTAAGGTTTGTCCTCGTGTGATCCAAGATGCGCCATTTTTAGTTAACTTTAGTTAATCAATAGAGTCTTCCAATGTACTCAGAACTTTATGATGTTCTCAAAAGTTTAAATCAGTAGACACTTTCCCCAGTTCACTTCCACTGCACCTGCAAGTCTGTTGCCTGCCATCTAAGCCCCCTTCCCTCTTACTCTCCATGCTTCTTTTCACAGATTTCATCCATCTTTACCAATTCCCTTTCCATCCTGGCCACCATGGGTATTCCTGCTTCTCCACATTTGTTCATAAGTAAACCCTGGATATCCTGCCATGCCAAAGCCCCTCACCAGGAACGTTCACCCAAATTATCCCTAGACCTTTTTCCATCCCTCGAAACTAACTGGTTAAGGCTCTGCCTGCTCTCATGAGTTGAACTCCATGACAATGGGAAAACTCCCAACCATTCTGTCTCCAATTCTCCTCCTGTAAAATACAGATAGTATCCCTGACCTTATGAGGTCACTATAGTGCCGAGTTATGTCAAGAACAGTGTCCGAAGCGGGGGCCAGCACTGCTTATGAAGAGAAGCAATGATGGCAATAGTTGCAATTAATTAAACACTTACTTGCTTCCAGAGGCTGTGTTTAGCATAACCTTGCATGAAGATGTTCTACCATGCTCTGGCCCGTGAGGAAAACAAGGCTCTGCATGCTAGGAAATATGCCAAAGGCTGGCATGTCTCTGAGACAATGATGAGACCTTAGCACGCTGCAGCCCAGAAGGCAGAGTGCCCTTTCTGCTTGTTTGCTTTGCATGTTGGCACAATTCCCTCCATTGCTATAGTCAAAGAGGGGAAAACACAGCATTTATAGAAAGCTTTACTTTATATAGGCCTGAGAAGATTCAAACGCACACACATACACACACACACACATACATACACACACACACACACACACACACACACACACACACACACACACACATTAACTGGATACTTTTATAACCTAGACATTATCTGGAGCCACTTGTCATTTTGAAAATAAAAATTTTCCAGAACTTATTATGCTACAAATTGCAGAAAGGCCATTATGTCCCCAAGACTTGTTTACTCCAGAAAAATTCTGGGTGAAGATTCCTGAATCATGTCTTAGCTTCAACTCCTTTTATTGATTAATTTTGATACTTGACAATTTCATACATGTATATAGTATATTCTTATTGTACTTCTCACACTAGTTTTTCCTATCTCCACCTCATATGCAGTAATTTCCTCATCCCTATCAGTCCCTTTCCCAGATGTGGTTCTATTTTGTGGCCCAGCACCAGTTGTGTGACAACTGGATTGGAAACACCTATTAAGATTCAATAGGGTCCTCAGATGACTTAAGACAGTAAGTCTGTGAGGGTGACTATGGGAGTTCATTCCATAAGGAAGAGGAGAGGAAATAATTGAAGAAACATCAGGGAAGTAACATCTAGATCTGAGGAAAACCCTTCCCTACACATACAAAGCCCTAAGCTCTAGTTCTAACACCACAGAATATTTTTACGAATAGAAAGTCTAGAGGACTTTCACAACTGATTAGCAACAGGAAAGCCAGAAAGTGTAAAATAATATAATGATCTTGAACTTCAGAGAGTCAGGCATTCAAATAAAGAAGTTGGAAAGAAAAACCTAAATTCGGTATCAAAAGAAAATCTGTCTCAGACCTAGAGTAAATGTACTCACATGACATTTGAGTCACAAAATCCATCAGGGAGATGAAAATCCCAAAATGGAGCTCGCAGAGAGGTGGGAACAGATGACAATACTTATACACTGATAGAAACTACAGACAAGGGTGGACTGTGTCTGACCAGACAAAGAACAGTGGAGGGACACATGGAGAAGTCATTTTAAGAGAGAAAATAAAGAATCTGGAAAAGGACATTGTGAAAAGCAAGGGCAGGAAAACCTCTAAAAATGCAGAAAGCAGGAAAATTAGGAGGCAAAAATGTGAGGAAAGATGAGCAAAAGGAGGTTCATACACAAGTGAAAAGGGCCAGAGCGTCAAACACTCTTTGAAAAAAAAAACCAATCAACTAATACTGTCCTCAGGAAAGATGATTAAGTGAACTAGTGAAGGAGGAAATATTTTTACAAAGAATCAGGGAATAAGGAATATAGATATGATGAAGGTTTTTTTTTTATTTTGGAGATAGCTAAATTTTTAAAAAAAAAAAAAAAGATGTAGTACAGAGGTAGATTTTTAAAAGCATTTGTGCACAGAGAGTATTTTGGAGAGAAAAATCAAAATAACCACCAGAGAGAAAAACATTAAAGCTAATTAATTGTAGCATATGTTTTCAATAAAATGGTATTATGCTACTCAGGCATGCAAAGGAATATGAATGTATATGTGTGCTTGTGTTTATATCATACAACACACAAACACACACACACACACACACACACACACAAATGGTTACAGTACAGTATTTAACATGGATCTTCCTCTATTCTGAAACATTCCATATACACTCAGCCAATAAGTTTTAATGCATCAAAGCATACAGAATCACAGCTCCCAAACCTTTCTGAAATGTGATTTGTTTCCTACAAGCCCTGTCCCTGTTTATTCTATATTGTAGAGGACATCAAATGGCTGGTCCAGTTGGGACTAGTAATGGCTGACAAAGGTGTGATCAGGGCTAGAGATACCACAAAGAATGAAAAGTATGCCAGATGCAAATCTGACGGTTTTGTCATGGTTCCAGAGCCCCCAAGGAAGACATCAGGCTAGCTGGGAATAATTACCAGCAGACCAGTCATAATTGAGGACAGAGCACTACAATTCAGAAGAGCTCCTTGAATGTATTATAGCCAGAGAAGGCTGACAATGAATCATATGAATTTCAGCTCAAAGACACTGTGGTAAAAGGTCAGCAGTGACTTCAAGAAACTCAAGGAAAGTGAAAGATTTTTCTACCAATGGACAGTTCAGGACAACTTCCTAAGGGAAGAAAGCATTTAACTGGGGGCTTGCCTACAATTTCAGAGGGTGAGTTCATGATCATCACAGTGGGAAGCATGGTGGCAGCCAGAAGGGAATGCTGCCAAAGCAGTAGTTAAGAGATTGCTTCTTATCCACAAGTTGGAAGAGGAGAGCATAGGCTCAAAGCCCATCCTCAGTTACACACCTCCTCCAACAAGGCCACACCTCCTAATTCTTCCTAATGAGTCTACTAACTGGGAACCAAACATTCAAATGTATGGACCTGTGGGGGCTATTCTCACTCAAGCCACCATGGTCACTGATTCATTTGTCTCCCAATTCTAAGATAGTGTGTCCCAGAATAAAAGAGGTCTATCAGTGGAACAAAAGCCCATAGAAAATATAGTTAGAAACAAAAGAATTACGCTGGAGATAGACAGATTTGTCCTCCTACTTTCTCACATGGGTAAAAATTGGTAACAATACAGAGAAATCATAAATGGAGAAGGTAACCTGAGATAATAGAAGCTAAGGCCATCTGTCAGGCATAGAATGCAGACAGATTAGGTAGAGAATTGGAAAAAGAGATACATTTGGGGGCAACATCCAGGAGTGGCAAAAAAGTAGAATTCTGCTTTGATATATGTAGTCATATCTGCTGTGTACATTCTTGAGAGCAGTCTTCAAACACTTCATAGACCTAGAGAATATGGCATTTAAATGTTTTGATAATTTAGAATTCCATTGACATGAGACACAATTGTTCCTGACAGCACTAATCTGATCCTGAGAGAATGTTGGGCTTCTGAGACATTTCTATTTGGAAGTTTATCTTCTTCTTGGCACAAAAAAAAAATGGCCTATTAGGCAAAGAACTGCCCCTGCCTCGACTGTTGACAGTATGAATACTGTCCCTTTGGTATGAGCAGGACACAAATAAAAGTGACTATTGAATTCTGCCAAGACAGGGTAGGATAGTCTTTCAAAAAAAAACCTGTTTCTGAAAATTGCCTGAAAGATACTCTAGGTCTGCAGCCAATTTGAATGTACCAAAGATACTAAAAATTCTAGGTGACTTTCCAGATTGTCAGCTGTCTGTCTACTCTTGCAAGACTCCCAAAAGTTCCTTGCATCCTTCTCCAATTTCTCAGGTATTATTATGTGCCTTCTCAGGTCTTTGATGCAATTGAAGACTAACAGTTATAATTACAATCTTCTTGTACCTTAGCTAGAACATATTAAGTATTAGATTCATGTTCTTCAAGATAGGACATCTTTTGGAAGGATTTCTATAATGTGCCATTTACCTATATTCCAGACTCCTCTGGATTTTAGTATGTGTTTCTTGTTTGGCGTTGTTCTTATTGGTATAGTTTCATCTTGTCTTGGTCATTATCCCTTATTCCTCTGGGACAATATCTGGTAATCATCCCAATTGTAAATAGTTTTGTATTAAGTTAGAATTTTCTTATTTATACAAAAGGGGGGGGATGCAGTGGGTAGCTAGTTCAGCTTTGACCTTGAAATACTGCCCCTAGAGTGACAGCAGGTAACTTCCATACTTGCCTATAACATGCCCGTGGGGCTGACCTGCCCCTGGGGTGTGGCTGAGAGGGAGCCCCTTAAGACTCAAAATGTGTGTTTGGCCCCTTCTGGATACCTCGTGGTCCTGAAAGCTGGATGGGACACCAAGCCAGAGTTCTCCACTGGATTGTACCTCATCTCTCCTGGACCCTGTAACCAGCCCCTCTTGGCTGTAAGTTATTCCAGAAATAAACCTCTCTTGATTACCAGATAAATGATGTGGAATTGCCTCATTAATTACAGTAATATGATTACCTTTTGCCTCTGGACTTGTTACTTTTCTTACTCCTGTATATCTTGTCTTCACTCTTACTCCATGGCTGGCTATGTGACTGGGTGGCTGGGTGACTGGCCCCTAGCATCCTCCTCTCCTTGTTCTCTTGCTCCTTCTTCTTTCTCCATCTAGTTATTCTCTCTGCCTGCCAGCCCGCCTAGCCTTTCTTTTGCCTTGCTATTGGCCACTCAGTTCTTTATTAGACCATTTAGGTGTTTTAGGCAAAGTAACACAGCTTCACAGAGGTAAACAAAGGGAACTTAAAAGAATGCAACACACCTTTGCATCATTAAAACAAATGTTCCACAGCATAAACAAATGTAGCACATCTTAAGATAATATTACACAACATGGAGAAAGGAAAGAAGAAGAGAAAAGAAGGAAAGAGAGGTCAAAGGAAGAAGGGAGGAGAGAATAAGGGAATGGGGAAGAAAAATATTAAAGTTTATTCTGTTGGTAGCCACCAAAAACACTGATTAAGATAAAAGTAACTTGAAAATGTGTAACATTTTTAACATATTATTAGGTGACAAGAATTTAGACTAGCCTTTAATCTGTTTTCTCTAGCAATGTTCTCTGAGGTAGGTAGAGGAAGAAGCCAACATCAAGTATCTAAAGTATATATTATTGTGACTAACACATTATGTGCATTATGTTCCTTCTTGTTATAAACCTTGTAACCACTGCAAAGAAGGCATTAGTTCCAGATGGTCTGCGGTAGATGACAGGTATGAGAACATTAGATAGCTTCTCTGAAGTAAGGAGCTAGTTAGCAGTGGTTGAATTTCCTTCAAGTTAGCCTGATGTTGGTGGCTACACTGCTGAAGGGAATAGAAAGCCTCGGCTTTAGGCCATGCAAGGAAAACATGATAGAAAGCTAAATGGACCACAGAAAACCCTAGTAGGTCCAGCTCAGACAAAGTAAAACATCATGGGGAAGCAAATAGGAATATAGTTATGTTAAGAGACCAGAGGCCAAAATTTGTATGAAAGGAAAAGGTAGTATTAATGGGAAGAAGTCAGAACTAAAGCTAAGTTGCCTTGGAGATGGAAGATGGCGTAATGAAAATATTCAATGGTGGTCAACAGCTGAACACACACACATAGGCAAAATGTGTTATGCAAAGTTTTAGAGAGCAGATGATAGAAATAAAGCCCAGGCCTACCATTCAGTCAAATCTGTAGGCAGAAAGTCAGAAGACATGTGTTAGAAACCACAGAGCAGCTCACAGCTTCATAGGGACGAATAGCTGCAGTGAATGCAGGGTTCATATGTAAGTCAACTGTGAAAGTCATGGAACAAATACTGGCTATTACATTCTGTTTAGTTTCAGAACCATGAATGGAGGCAAAACTGACACAGGAAAAGAATATTCTGACCTTTCTTGTCTTCTTTCTCATCTTGTCTCATTTCCTGCTATTTGTTTTCTATATGCATGAAAACAAAGGAAGAGTAGGAAGAGGATGGATGGCAAATCCTTGAGATGAAGGAAAGAGGATCAGGAAAGGCCATGTTGACTGCTACTAGCTGCAAGGCTTAATTTCAGGTTTAAATCATTGCTAAATTAGAACCTATGTGTTATACACTTAGAATTGCTTTTATTGTGGTTTCTGTAACAACATGATAAAGCATCAGTGAATAGAAAGCCCTATTGGGCAGTAGATTTGGCATGCCTGGGTTCTTACAATTAGTTCCTCTAGATTTAATGATCTTCAAGCTGTAGGTCATGAAGATGCTATTACTTCATGGCCACACACCATTTCAGGAAATGTCACCCATCAAAATTCCTAGAGTAATCCTGTTGCCTCTTCCTGCCTTGGAAATGGATTTCCTGGGAGACACTTAAGCAGAATCTCTGAAACAGATTGTTTTCATACTTTTCTCAATATCCAAGAGCTTAGTAATTGTTTGCATTTATTCTACAGAGAATGCATACATGAGTCACACAGAACTAGTACCTGGGAGCCCCACAGCTTCACAACGGAGACATCTTCAGACAGGACTCACTAGAAGTCCACCCCTTGTAAAGTAAGTATCTCCATCTGCTATAAGCATCCTGAGATACTAGAGTGCCACAGTGTGGTCAGTTCAAGTACTAGAAACCTTTGGAGTACAAATTACTAAATACAAAGAAGCTCCTCCCAGATCAACTGGGCTTTTGATATGTTTCTTTGAGGGCATAAATTAAATGAATCGGAGCTTCTGATAATGTCCACTTTTTAAAGGCTTTTTCAGCATATAGCATCATCAAAAAGGAACCTGGAAACCCACACAGGCTTCAGTGATGGACTGGGATCAATATGAGAAAAACCTTGAGTTTACTGTTTGACTTTTTATACACTTAACTACAGAATCTCCCTGGTTCCTCACTTCAGTTTTATAAAATTCTGCATCAAATTTCACCCATGCCTGGAAGCTAATGGAAAGACACGACTACCAACCTTTCTTAAGTCATAGTCCATGACAGTAGGGAAAATCACTGATGGGCAGGATTCAACTGTCCTCCCTTGAGTCCTTCTTTATACAAACTGCCTGGGGAGAGAGAGGAGCACTTCTACTACCTCGGAATGCTCTAAGCTTGGGTTTACTTCTCAAGGTTGTGGAAAGAAAACATGACACAGTGCTGTGAGTCTCACCGCTGACAAATACAGAGAAAATTGTGTTGTCCCAGACCCAACCAGACCAGCTATGGAGGCTCTGAACTAGGGAACCACCCCTTTAGCTGCCAAAACCCATTCTTTGGTCCCCACTTTACCCAGGACTCTTGGAGGAGCATTTAGGGAATGCTGGCAAAGAAAAATAGGAAAAATACAGACTCCGAATGACTCAAAAGCTCTGGAGAACAATGACCTATATTGTCATCTTCACCTGTGAACATGGTAGTTTGATATGACTTGTCTTCACAGCTTGATTTTGTTTTATAAGCTGCATTTTTCCAGAGAAAGCCAAGTCTTTTCCCAGGTCTCCCAACATTACTAATAGGTGAAGGGCAAAACCTTCCCAGGGCAGGGCAGGCCTCAGAGGATGGCTCAGTGTATAAAAGCACTTTTACCCAAGCCTGAGGACCTGAGTTTAGTCTCGTTAACCCACGTAAAAAGCCAATTCTGTGTCACACATCTGTGATTGTAATCCCAGTATGCCTATGGAAAGCTGGGAGGCAGAGAGAGGAGAATCTACCAGAAGCTTTCAGACCATCTGTGATACAAGGTACAGCAGCAGAAACAAAAGACCTTGCAAGGCACAATGACAAAGCTAACTACCCAAAACTCGTCCTCTGGCCTCTACATGAATCTCTCTCTTTTCTCTCTTCTCTCTTCTCTCTTCTCTCTTCTCTCTTCTCTCTTCTCTCTTCTTCTCTCTTCTCTCTCTCTCTCTCTCTCTCTCTCTCTCTCTCTCTCTCTCTCTCTCTCTCAGGAATTAACTTTTAAGACCTTCTTTGTTCTAATTACTTTATTCCAAAATCCTGGCAATATTCTTGGTAATAATGGGTAGCTGGGTTTCCTTGCTTTCCATACATGTATGCCTCTAAGCAGATTTCACTGCTGAAGTTGAAAAGGATACCTGTCACTTTCACAGATGATGGACCAGAGGCAGTGATGCAGTTTGAACACTGGAAATGTTTCCTTTAGCAAGAGCAACAGGAACATAGCTTCCCAGCTACATCACCATTCAAACAATTCTACAGACCAGAAACGCTGAATCCCCAAACCCAACAATCTCCTTGACTAAAAGCTGGAGTCATTTTTAAGCACATTAACACTTTATTTTATTAAACCATCTAAATTCTTGCTAGATTTCATAAATTACATTATGAAACATTTTCCAAAACTATCCTGTGCCGAACTTTTAACTGCCCAATTTTATTTCTTAGCCAAAAGCAACAAGAGATAATGTACATAAAATATTCCTCCCACCCATAAACCACTTGAGCATTTTTCCAAAAGTAATCTTGCTATTACTCTTTTCTGTTTTAAAAGAAAAAATTACATTTATATGGAATCATTAATCTCAGTGACATTTACATTTTCACAAAGCAATTAAGTTCTGAAAAAGGATAAAAATAATTTTCATTTTAGAATAGGATTAAAGTTCATTGAAGCTTGACACTGTAAAATTTACAGCCAAAATAAAACATTTTAAAGTAAGAAATCAGACAAATCTAGCACTAGTAAACATTTATTTATATTTTATTTAAGTTGTGAGATAATCTCTACACCCTGAGATTTAAACTAGTAATCATTTGAATTATTTTTTCCACAAAGCATAAGTTGAGTTTTAAGAGTCTTGTGTACCTGCTGGCTCACCTTGCCATGAAGAAGAGGGTGACCCTGAGCTTCTTATCTTTCTACCTTCATCCCAACACCCTTAGATTGAAGATGTACACCACCAGGCTCAGTGTCTACAATGGTGGGCAGCCAAGCCAGAGCTTCCTGTGTGCTGGACAAGCACTCTGGCAACTGAGCCGCCTCCCACGGTCCTACAATTAAGCTTTTGAAGTGTGTCTAAACATTGTCAAATTCTAAACTAGTGTTCTCAAAATAGACTTGTCCTGTGGATACCCTAAAACTCATTGTTTTCATTTTCACAGTCTGCATACAGGATGTCAAATGTCCTGTGATCTAACCTTGACAGAAGACATTTTTCTTTGAGACAGGTCTCTTGTAACCTAGGCTGACCAGGTCTCAGTACATAGCTAAGGCTAGCCTTGAACTTCTGATCCTCCTCCCTCTACTAGCAAGTACTAGAATTACAGGGATAGAGATCTGCCACCATACCCAGTTCAGAACAATTTTTTAACAAGTAACTCTTGCTACGACATAGACAGCATCCTGGCACTGAGGCAAAGAAGAGTTTAAAAAGAAAAATCTGTAGCCACCTGTGTCCTCAGTGTCTGCCACAGCATCCAGCACTACAACATATTTTGAACAAAAACTTTGGTTCTAAATATGCACTCAAAAAAACAAAACAAAACAAAACAAAAAAAAACAGCATGAAACTGTAACTGCAACCCCATACTGGGAGTCTTCAGGGAGGGTGCTCATGTGTGGGAGTGGGCAGCTGTAACACAAGGCATTGGCCCATGCACTGAGATGTATCCATGAATTGTGTGCCCTTGCTGGATCTGCATTGTTGCTACAAAAGTAACTTTTTATATTCAAAGGTTACCTGCACATCCCAATTCACTAGGCCTGTTCCACACTGAAATCTTCCCCTCTCTCCACCAGTTACGAGCCATCTCTATGGGATCACCAGATCACTCATACTGCCCAAACTGTACCAGTAACTATGTACACATGGAAAAACATTTTAACTATTACAGTTTCCTTCCCACATGTGTGTAATACAGGGAATTAACAGGAGATCCTAACTAAAGAAGAGCAGCTTAAAGAAGAAGGTATTCCTTATCCACTTCATCCCCGCTCTCTTCAGAATCTCCCTATTCCCTTCAAACAGTCCCTATACATGCCTTATAGTAAGGAATCACTTGTGACCATGTGTATATATTTGTTCTGATCATCAACAAGTGTATACAGAGTAGCTATTATAATCGTTTACCACACATTCCAGGGAATGGAAAAATGAAGCAAAAGGGATAGGCAAGGTCCTTGCTTCCACAGAGCTGAAAGAGTAGTAAAGGACTTGTAACATGCAAGAGGAGTCCCAGTAAAGACCACAGCTGTCATTCAGCAAACTGACTTCTCAACAACCTCTTGACACACTAATTAAAAAATCTAACCTATGCAGTGGGATGGTCTGTATGTCAAATTGCTCTGATTGGTCAATAAATAAAGCACTGATTGGCCAGTGGCTAGGTAGGAAGTATAGGCGGGACTAACAGAAAGGAGAAAAGAAAGAACGGGAAGGCGGAAGGAGTCACTGCCAGACACCGCCATGACCAGCAGCATGTGAAGATGCTGGTAAGCCACAAGCCACATGGCAAGGTATAGATTTATGGAAATGGATTAATTTAAGCTATAAGAACAATTAGCAAAAAGCCTACCACGGCCATACAGTTTGTAAGCAATATAAGTCTCTGTGTTTACTTGGTTGGATCTGAGCAGCTGTGGGACTGGCAGGTGACAGATTTGTCCTGACTGTGGACAAGGCAGGAAAATTACAGCTACAAACCTACAAATTGTTTTTGTGTGTAATGAAATGCTCATGAATACTAAATTTAATAATTATTGAAGCTTACATGGTTCAGTGTGCACCTCTGTATTCTTCTTTTTATTTCCAGGGTTTTTTTTATTTTGTTTTTACCAATTTGAAGCCTAAATATATTCTGCTCAGTCCATATAATATTATTTGTAGGTATGTTTTTAGGACTGACAATTTGGTACTGAACAACCAATTGTTGTACTCTTTCCTGGGGAAGATCACCTCTCCTGTTACAAGCTTTCCTGGGGTGCCTGTAGTTCTTTGTGGAGGGTTGAAACCTCGTGGAATTTTCTCCATCCAGTTTAGGATGTTCATTGGTGTCATTCTTATTTGGCTCACATTTGGGGAATCATGTTGGTGAGACTTTACAGGTGTAGTTTCTGACATTACTAGAATCTCACTGCAAGTTCCCTTATCCTCAGACTCATGCAGGCCTCCATCTCTTCACCCACAATATTCCCTAAGCCTTAGGTGCAGGAGTTTAAAGATGTATCCACCGGGACTAGGCTCTACTTGCCAATGATAGTAGTCACTACTTTCACAACTGCACTCAGAGAGCCAAGAGATAGGCTCAAAGGAAGAAACACAGAAAACATGAAAGGCCACCTAGCTGCTTTGGAGGAGAGGGGACACTCAATTTTTGTTGTTATTGTTGTTGTTTTAGAATCAGATTTGTAAGTCAAATTATATGACAAGCTTTGAGACCCACTACAAGCTACTCAACATCCCTGAACCTCAGTTTATATACCAATAAAATAGGGGCATTAACAGACTTAATTCATGAAGTTGTCATTAAGAGGTGCAGTGACATCTGTGGATCCTCTGCTCTACATCTGGCCAAGTAGACCAATAAACTTTGGCTGTTAGCATAGAGAACTGCAAAGAAACTGAAGTCTTTGAGGTATTGAAAAATAAAAGCAGTAGTTGACATTTTGCAAAGTTTGTTATTTAGATATTCCTGCATCGAAGCATAGTATTTAAAAAGAGAGAGAGAGACATAATGAAGACCTGACAATTTTTTTCAAGTTAGCAATTAGAATTGTAAACAAAGAAAGCAAATTTCCAAAGGTAGTGCTTCATTACAGAGTAGCTTGACATAAAATAGATGCTGGCATTTAACAAGTGGCTTAACTTTGAGAAAGAATAGAAAAAGCAAAGGTTTGTTTCCTTTACATCAATTCTTTATAAAGGGGGAAAGGAACCTGGTTATTCAAACTATCAAGATTCCAAAAGAAAAGAAACCTATGTGTGTTTTAATTAATAGAAATATAAGGTCATTCATTCTCAAGAATCCTTAGGATATGCACTGGAGTTTTGATTGACACCTTTGTGTTACTGTAACTGTTGGAAACTTAGCCTGGATACAACTTCAGTGCCCAGAAGCTTTTTAATAGCAACCAGATGATTTCTTGCTGGCCTTACTGTAATCACATTGTGCTTCTACACTTGCCATCTTGTTACATCTGTTCACTGACAGCTGTGAAAGTAATGTCTAAGAAAGGTCACTATTAAGCACCAGCCCACTCACAGGGGCACACTAGAATCATAGGCTCAGGATTCTTGATACTCTGCCCATCTTCCTAGATTAATTCACTAATAAGTCAGGGGTCAATCTTCCTAAGGACATGTCTTACTTTTGGGGTATCAGTAAAGCTATGTTAAAACAACCCTGGGATAATGAGACTTCAGAAACAAGGAACAGGGTATCACACATCAAACACATCTGAAAAGTAGGGTCTGCACTCTTGTGATAGGTCAGGAACGCTGTCCAGATGCTGATGAATGTGTCTAGTTGTGTCAGCTGCTGTACAGGTATTTTGAGAAGCATTCTGGGAAGGAGAAGCAGGAACCTAACTTTTGTGTTTTGAATGTACCAGCTTTGTTGCAGTTGAAAACAGAAATAAAAGGGAAACAGCATCATTACCCAGCAGGATTTTCAGTATGGCTCCAGCTAGCCTTTTGCTTTTCTAGCTCTTTCCTCCCCAGCCTTGTTCAAAAAACGATGTGAGCTTGGCACAACCTGAAGCAAATATAAAGCATGGCTGCAGCATTTTCAGACCACATTTACTGGGAAGTGCTTTCATCAAAATATTCTGGTTGGCTGAAAACACATGTACCTCTTATTTTGAGACACAGAACATTCTCCTTTTGATGACTTTGAGAACCTATTGACCTTCAGTTGGAGGTGGGGAGGGGAGGGAAATGGGCTCCAGTAGGAAGGCAGTTATACATCTAAGTCACAAATATCTTGTAAGTTTTCATCTTAGACTGACAAGTGTTCCCAGCTGTTAGTTTAGTTCTGTACCAGCTTAGGAATTGTTAAAATGAACAAAACAAATGAGAAAAAAGCAGCAGGGGAAGAAATTCTGCCTTCAAATTTAAAAACTTCTTGTCCAAAAAATATTGCCTTTTTTCTTTTCAGAGAATAAATACTATTTTAATGTTCAGTTTTCCATATCATGAGTGGTGAATCACACTATGTGCTCATGTGCAGATGGATTAATGACTTCTGAGAATTTAATTTAATCTTAGAATTCTACCAAACCTTCAAGGAAGAACTATCACCAATATACCAATATACATCAAATTATTTTATAAGATATAACTGAAAAGAGATTTTCAAACTCTTTATGAAGCCAAGATTACTTTGATCCCAAAACAAGATAAAGATTATATATATATATATATATATATATATATATATATATATATATACAGCCAATCTCTCATAGATGCAAAAACTCTCAATAAAATATTTGCAAGCCTGATTTAAGAACATATCAAGAAGATTATTCACCATAATCAAGTAGGCTTCATCCCAGAGAGGCAGGAATGGATCAATATATACAAATGAACTGGTGCAATCTACCACATAAACAGATCCATGGACAGAAATCACATGACCATTTCATTAGATGCAGAAAAGATTTTTGATAAAATCCAGCATCCTTTCATGATAAAAAACTCTAAAGTATCTAGGGATACAGAAGACATATATTAAAATAATAGAGGCAACATACAACAAGCCCTCAGTCAATATCATGTTAAATGGAGAAAAACTCAAAGCATTTCCACTACAATCAAGAACAAGACATGGATGCCTACTCTCACCATTCATGTTCAGTATAATGCTTCAAGTCCTAACTAGAACAGTAAGTCAAGTGTGATAAGGGAATACAATTATAGAAAGAGATCAAATTACCCTTATTTGAGAATGATATGATTTTATACATTAAACCACCCAAAGACTTTACCAAAAAAAGTTCTTGCAACTGACAAATTAATTGAGAAAAGTATCAAACCATAAAATTAACACACAAAAATCAGTAGCCTTCTTACCTTATCAATGGCAAACACAGCAAGAAAGAAACAAAGGTAATAATTCAATTCACAATTACCTCCAACAATTATCTTGGAATAAATCCAATGAAGGAAGTGTAAGACTTATATAATAAAAAAAACTTATGACTTTGAAGAAAGAAATTTAAGAAGAACCAAGAAGTAGAAAGACTGTCCATGTTCACAGATTGGCAGTATTAATATTGTGAAAATGGCCATCCTATCAAAAGCAATTTATAGACCCAATGCAATCTCCATCAAAATTTCAACTCAATTTTTCATGGAAATTTTTCTTAAATTTTTTTAAACTTTATTTTTTAAATCAAGTTTTTCTTAGACTTCATTTGGAAAAACAAATAAAACAAAATGCTCAGAACAGTTCTGGACAATAAAATATTTGCTGAAGGTATCACCATCCCTGATTTCAAGTATACTACAGAACTATAATAATGAAAACATGGTACTGGTATAAAAACAGAGACATATCAGTCAATGGAATAAAATTAAGGACCCAGATATAAGTTTACACACATATGGCCACCTGACTTTTGACAAAGAAGCCAAAAACACACAGTGGAAAAATGACAGCATCTTCAACAAATGGCGCTCATCAGACTGGATGGCTGCAGGCAGAAGGAAACTAGATCCTTATGTCTCACCCCATAGAGAACTCAAATGCAAATGGACCTTGACATAAAACATGATACCTTGAATCTCTATTGTAGGAGAAGGAAGGGATTTCACTTGAACTTAAAGGCACAGGAAAAGACTTCTGAACAGGACCCCAGTAGCCCAAGCATTAAGGCCAACAACTAATAACTGGGACCCTGTGAAACAAAAATGTTCTGTACATAGGACATTGTCATCTGACTGAAGACAGCCCAGAGAATCAATGGCGGTAGGAGAATGTCTTTCTCAGCTTGTGACAAATACTTTCCAGAATATACTCTAAAAACAAAACAACAAGAAAATAAACAATCCAATTAAAAAATGGGCCAGTTGCCTGGAGAAATGACTCCATGTTTAAGGACAATGGCTCTTCTTCCAAAGGACCAAGGCTCTATTCCCAGCACACATAGTGGCTCACTCCTGTTGTGCATCTAGCCCCAGCATATCTGATGCCCTCTTTTGTCCTCCACAAGCACAAGGGATGCACGTGGTGCACAGTATACATGCAGACAAAACATCCATGCACATTAAGTGAAATTTTAAATGGGTCATGGATCTAAAAATAATTCTCAAAAGATGAAATATAAAGACTGGGAAATATTTTTTAATATTTGGCATATTTAGCTATGTGGAAATGGAAATTAAAACAACTTTGAGAGTTCATCTCATCCATTCAGAATAGCCAAGATCAAAGAAATAAATGACAACAGATATTGGAATGAATATTGGGAAAGGGGAACATGTATTCACCACTAGTGGGAATAAAAACTGGTAAAACCACTATGGAAATCAGTGTGGAGGTTCCTCAAAAACTAAAAATAGATTTACCACATGACCCAGCTGTACTATTCTTGGGCATATACCCAAATAACTTTATATCTTTCTATGAAGATACCTGCTCATCCATGTTCATTGCTACCCTATTCACAAAACTCAGGAAATGGAAACAGCCTAGATGTCAGTCAACTAGTGAATGGATAATGAAAATGTGGTACACTTATGCAATGGAATATTAGTCAAATGTGAAGAAAAGAAACCCACAAGTAAATGGTTGGTACTGGAAATAATAGTCCCAACTGAGGGACCCGATATATAGAAAGATGGTATGCATGTTTTCTTTAATTTCTGAATGTTAGCTTTGAATATTCAGAGATGTATGTTCCATTTAGAATACTCCTAGTGGTCAGAAATTTAGTAAGAAGCTATTGGGGAAGGGGCCTTACAGGGAGACGAGATAGAACACAGTAGCATAAAAGGGTAAAGGTGACAAAATGGAACAAGAAGGGTTAAAGTGGGGTGGGAGGTGAGAGGGCAATCCCTAACAGAGAATATGGGAAGGGATAACTAACATGAAAAGTCTTTCGGAAAAGCCAGATGGAAACCTATTAGCATAAGGCCTTCATAAAATACTTGCACACACATATGTAAAACGGGGCTTAATGTAGTTACCCCACAACAGGGAGACAATACCTTAACTAGATCCCTCATGCTAATAAATAAAAACCCCAGTACCAGGAATAGGTTAGGTATTTTTTACTTCTTGGCCAATGAGGTCACATAGACCCCAAGCAACTTGCTTATTGCCAATACACCTGACTACCTTCTAGAATTCACAGTATGATCTTATTTCTGAGGATACCACATACTTGAATCACAAAATGTGGAGACATCAAGTTGGTATTCACCTAAAAACTTCATACCTACACACTGCCATTCATGATAGAAGCATGCTATAAGTGCTTGCAGATGAGGTAAGCCTCAGTCTCACCCCATTGTGAATCTTTCAAGCTAAAATGACTGGCCTGACAAGATACAGCTACTGGTACAATAATGGAATGAATGTTACAGAAATAACCAACTACTTTTTGATTGGATCAAAGGTCTGATACATGAGATGGGAACCATATCTGACACTATTAAAGAATCCAGCAATATGTGTCTAGATAGGTCATAGGCTCTAAGAGAGAACCCAATGCTAACTCTGCTAACTGGGCATAGTATTGAAACAACTACTAATGACTTCTTAATATACCAATAGATCAGACTTTCTTCTTGCATTGTATAACAATTAACACCATGACTATATCCTCCAAATTGTCAATATGCAGAAAACAAAAGACTATAGAATGATCTGCCCCAAATTAGATATTCATATCTCACCCCAAGGTTCAGGGATATTTGCAGGTGAGGAGGCAGGAAATAATATAAGAGCCAGAGGTGATGGATAACTTCAAGGAAGCAGTGTTCTCTGGATACAACAAGGCAGATGCACATATGAACTCACAATGAGTATGAGAGGATGCACAAAACATGCCCCAGCTCCTGCCAGACAAAATCTCAGCATAGAGAGTGGGAGGGTAGATGTCTAATCCCACCACTAGCTGAGAAGCTATTAGCATTTATAGGTGCTGGGAGAGAGTCAGATTTTTGTTGTTTTTGATGATGATGATGATGATGATGATGATGATGATGATGGTGTGACACCTGATAGACTGACCACATACAAGACCAAGTCCCAATCCCAAGACTATCAGAGGAAAAGAAACTGGACTTGATGGGGAAAGAAAAAATAAAAATAAGTCAACTCAGTCAGGTGAGACAAGATGGAATGGTTGAAAGGGTGGGAAGGGTAAGAGTTGAACTGGGTGAATATGTTCAAATTACAGTGTATGAAACTCTCAAATAATTAATTTTTAAAAATGGGGGAGATGAAAGCCCAGGAATCCCTAATAAAACAAATGGCATGGGGTTATAGATGTGATATCTTGAACAAATAAATTCCTTGGCCTGTCTGTGCCTTAGTTTCTCTATCTGTAAAATCGGGACAATAACTCCCTACCACTGTATTTGCATAAGATTTACATATAATATTTGACATATGTATGTAATTGTCCAAACAAAAGCACAACTGTCCCTTCAAAGGAATGAAAGATGGTTTATTCTGAAGCTAAATATAAGTAAATCATCGCCCAATGAACACAGATTTTGGTTATCCTAAACTCCATGCTCCAATGTGATAATTTGATGAAGTTTCTATAGTAACAGAACTAAGAAGGTCACAAATCAAAGCACTTCCCAAATATATTGGTGGAAACAGGTATGGGGGGTGCTCAGCTATAGACCTCAGATTCTATCCGTGCCATTCTTGGTTTTAAGTTGATGGAAACTAGGGTTTGTTAAGCTTATACACTGCAAAGGATTTATCTGTTAGTTACAGGATATCAGGTCAGACATAGAAGTGGCCAAGGAATGACTATTTAGGGGGCTGAAAATAGCCCAAAATAAACTGCAGTTTGGCTCTGGACCTGCAACATTCTAATCACTGCACAATCATTGAAGTTCTAATCAATTAATCAGCCTTGCAGGGGAAGGTGAGGTTCTTTCCAGGAACTTCCCAGTACTTATAAATAGTAACACTACCAAATGTTTGTTAACTACGGACACTTTTGACTTTGTGTTTTGTTGTTTTTGAGAGGGTCTTGCTATATTGCTCATGCTGTCCTTTAACTTGTAATCCTCCTGCATCAGCCTCCTGAGTGCTTTGATTACAGACATGACTCACCATATTTAGGTACACCATACTAAGTACAAACATATACTACATTGTTATACAATCTTTACTTTTTGCAATACTTGGGATCAATCCAGCCTAGGGTATGCTAAGCAAAAACCAGTCACTGAGATGCATCCTCAGATGGCATGTTCTGAATTGCTCTAGCTCTTTTTTCTAGTCACTCTCTATGTGAGCCACAGATTATTAGTTTAAATATGAATATTTTGCATTTTATTTTCACAATACACATATAAGTTAATAGATACAATGTTTATGGTAAAATCTTTTCTTTTTCTTTTTTCTTACTGCAAGGTGTCTGCCATTATACTTGGCCAAATTGTTTGGACTCTCAGAAACAACTGGAAGAAGTTTTCATATAGATTTATCAAGTTTTATAACACTTATTCATGTTTTTTCATTTGCTGATCATTTAAAAACAATACATTTCCATTTATGTTTGGTTGGCTCTGTGTGTGGAACAGCTACTGATTTTTGCACTTCAATATTACATCCAGCTATTTTAAGGCATTCTTACCTATTACTTCTATCAGTTGATTATTTGAGTTTTCTATGTATATAATCAAACAACCTGCAAACAATTGTCATTTTCCTCGTTCCTTTATATTTCAGCCTTTTCTCAGTCACATTAACAAGTATTTCTAAGAAACCCAATTCATGGTGATGATAACACAGCTGTAGAATTTCACCATGAGACATGATGGTTGTCTTCATGTTCAGTTTCTGAGCAGGATAACTAACTTTAATATTATTTCTTTCGTTACATATTGAACATATATTATGTTCTGAAGTCACCATATACAGTGATCTGATTAATCCACACACTAACTGTCTAAAGAGTTTCTGTTATTTCCATGTCACAGATAGAGAAACTGAAGCAAAGAAAGTTCGTACAAAATGTCCAAGGTTAAGCTCCCTCCTCCCACACCAAGACTGTACAAAGGCACACATCAAGACTATTGCTTTAGCCATCTCAGCACACAGTCCACTCTGGGATGGAAATTTTTAGACAGACTAGAACGTACTTGATGTTCAGAAAATCTTTGCTTAGAGAAAGAAAGAATCTGGTTTCTGAACAAACAGTGGGTTATTTTAGGGATGAGAAAAGTGAGCTGCCTGCAGAAATTCTGGTGGCCATGACTTACAGGGAGGTATTAGGAAATATTGTCAGCTGGGGAAGCTTGACTGAAGCTTGCATTTGTATTCAAGACATGTTAGGAGCTCTGAAGTCATCACAGTGGCTGAAAGTACCCATGGACCCACAGTCAGTCAAAATGTGAGACTGGTACACAGTGGCATGGGAATTCCTGTCAGCACTAAACAATGTCCTTCAGACATCAGGAGGCAAATGCCAACATATTTAATTTCTTTCCTCAAGAAAAAATACATGTATGTATACAATATAACACAACACACACACAGAGGCATACGCGCACACGTGCACACACACACACACACATTTCTAATCTAGAGAGGAGTAATTGTAAGAAGTACAGTCTCAGCTTTGCAGATGCACTCTGCTGTAGTCTTGGCTATGCAGGTAGACTCCATTATCTTGTTTCACCATCCATTGATTGCCATCACTACTCTAATTTCTATTACTCAGTCCACAAAGTGAGCTTGCTAAATCCTTTATTTCTCACTGTGTTATCTAAATTTGTCCCCAATATCTTTACTACTTTGTATTTTAAAAGGACTGAGCCATTAAACTAAAAGGAGGCATTAAACAAAAAAGAATGAAAAAGAAAAACACATGCTAAAAAGTCATGTGTTTGGCTCTTGGGAACCTATTCCTCATACTGAATTGCCTCACTCAGTCTTAATACAAGGGGAGGTACTTTGTCTAGTGCAATTCGATACACCATGATTTTTTGATAGCTGTGGAACTGAAATAGATAGCCTGAACTGAAACAGAGGAGGAGTGGATTGAAGTAGGGGGTGGAGGTGAGGTGGGGGAGGGGGGAAGGAAGAGGGGAGGGAGGGGAAACTGGGGTCAGGATGTAAAATTAATTAAATAAAAATAAAATAAATAAGCAATCAACTTGTTTATAGATGGGCTCAATTTTTTTGGTAAAGCAGCCAATGCTGGAAAAAAAATAAAGTAAATTTATGAAGAACACAAAAGAGATCCCCAAGCAGACCAGCAGGACCAGGGCTCCAAGTGTCCTGTTTCAGTTCCTGCTTCTTTCTATCAGCATTAGACATTGGCCCTGACTTCCCCAGAAATTGACAAAAACAAACAAACAAAATATGTTGGCCAAGAGCTAGGATTAAACACAGAATTCCAATGTATAAGGAACAAAACTCATAACAAACTACATTCGGAATTTATATACATAATATCATTTGCTTTGCTTGTAGAGATGTTTGGAGAGGTTGAGGAGCATATTGAAAATAAAAGAGTTTCCAATAACACTGAATTTACCAATAAGAAAAAAATTCATGTTAGCCAAGGGGAAGACTAAGTTGATTCATAATCCAGGAATGTTAACAAAGACGCAAGCTTTTCCTTCCTTTCTGAAGCCTGTCCACCCCATAGGCCTGGTTATTGTAAATTAGCAAGTGGGCCGCTAGTCTTCCTTAATCATATACAGCAGGAAGCAAAGGAAACATGGCTTTCATTCTCTCACATGAGACAAACAGACACAGGCACCAATAAAAGTCACAAAATAAATTCTTAGTGTTGATTTTTGTTTATGCTAAGCAAGCTCCATGCTAGGATTTGATCAAAAGGAGATGTGGCAGGGAGGATATTTTTGAGACAGGCAAAGGAGGCAATTTGATACTAATTAGGAAACAGACTTGTTCTCTATATCCCACCAGAAAGTCTAAAGGAACTTGGTTAATAATAGCTCCAGATTCTTCTGTAATTCCCCAACCCAGTATAGATTATCAATCTATTGCTGCTCAATTCACTTAACTATGTTTGATATTACATATACAAAGCTATAGTGTATCTGAATTGTCTTAAGAACATCCTAGTTTTCTTCTAAAATAGAATGTTGCTCCATTTCATTACATTTTAGAATCATTTCTGATGTCAAGTATTTATAATCTGCTATCCCTGGGCTAATAAATGGAATGTTCATTAGCTAAATTTTTGTTATTAGTATATTAGTGTCTATGTCCTTTATCAGTAATTTCCATAGTTATTTCAGTCGCAAAACCATGTGTAAATACTAATATAAGCCAGGCCTGATGGAGCATGCCTGTGATCCCAGGATTCAAGGCCCAAGTAGAGAGTTCACAGATTAACCCACACAGCCCTATCCTGTCAAAAAGAAAGTAATGAAGGAGGAGGGGAGGGAGGGAGGGAAAGAGGTGAGAGGGAGGGAGGGAGAGAGGGAGGGAGGGAGGGAGGGAGGGAGGGAGGGAGGGAGGGAGGGAGGGAGGGAGGGAGGGAGAAGGTACCTAATTTATGAAAAACAAATAAAAGGTAGAATTGCTTTGATTCATAGTCTTCAGATAATGCTTAGATATTATTTGTGTGGGAGCTAAAAGAGCTTTTCAGTTTGCTAGTTTGAGGCAAGGAATTAAGAACCTTATCCATCAAGCGACCAGTAATTGAATCCAGTTGTCCCAAGGAAGAGGCATTCCACATAACCTTTCATAAGACAGCTGCTTCCTACTGAAACTTTCCCACACAGGGTTCAGCTCTCAGTGACAACCTTCAACCTTCCCACAGCTGGAAAATGCAAGTCTCTGTCCTGAACTGAAATCTGCAGAGCACCAGAGTGACCTCTGCCTCCACCTCATTCGAATGGCATTCTGATGGTGTTGAAAATGACTTAGCGTTTATTCTGCTTCTTAACGATCAACTGGCAGAGTAACCAGGGGGCAATAAGGGATCAAAAGAGGTTCTGTAAAGAATCCTAGCTAACAAATGCACGAAAAATGAAATAATTGGGAAAATAAACATTTTGCACCCCATACATAAAAATCTGACTTAGACCAATGGTTCTCAACCTTCCTAATGCCACGACCTTTCAATACAGTTTCTCATGATGTGGTGAACCCCAACCATAAAATTATTTCAATTGCCACTTCATAACTAATTTTGCTACTGTTTTGAATCTTACTGTAAATAGCCGGTATGCGGAATATATGATATGCCACACCCCCCAAAAGGCTCACAACCCACAGGTTGTGAACCACTGTAGACAATACTCATCAGTAGAAATATGCTAAAGAAAATTCTGAACCAAAACTTCACAGTGAAAACATCTGAACTAATAAGAAACTGCTACATGGTGGAAGAAGCAGGAAAACCCCACTCTACAGAACAGAGCCTTATCCAGACGTACCTCACAAGGGTGAGTGGGCCATTTCCTTCACCACCTCCTTATTACAGGGAGGAGGGAGGAAAGCTTAAGAGATACAATAAACATAAGCATGTGGGAGCTACCTTATTGAGCTCTCTGCTTGAACAGTTTAAGTTAATAAAAACAAAACATGGAAATATTAGGCGGTTACTCAATAATTAAAATGTGCTATTTTTGTTGTGACTATAGAAAAATACAATTATATTTTTGACATGTATGCTAACTAATAGGTTAAAGGATAACACAGCTTAATGTTTTGCATTTATTTAACATTCCTCCAGGCAAAGATAAGAAAGGGCAAAAATGAAGCGGCAAAGGTGAAAAGACAGAGGAAATAAAATATTCATGAATACTGACAACAGTTAAAGCCACACAGGAGGTGTAGAGGTACACAGAAATGCTCACTCTACATTTACCTGTTTAATTTTCCACAAAATAATTTTTAATATATATTTTCTAGTTCACAATACCATTCTTTCCAATGGGAAAGTCTTTAGTTTATAAACACATATGTAGGACATGTTTGCACAATGGTTCCATTATAAGACATTTTTACATTTATTCATAATAAAAATGAGGAATAGGTGACAACTGGGAGCTTCCAATACATAAGAAGAAGGAGTGCTCATTGTTCCTGCTGTTCCTTCCTGGATTGGGGTCAAGACTCAATGATGCTAGAACTGTGTAAACACAGAGCAGATGACTGAAGGCTAATTTCCTCTACTGAAATGTCATTATTCTATTTCTGAAGAACAGATTATGTCTGAGGTCTTGTTGCACGATGAAACTCTGTAGCTTCATTAAAATTCTAGCCCAATCCATTTTTTAACTAAAAGTCTCACTAGTATTGAACCTTTATAACTCATTCATTGTGTGTCAGTTTTTAAGAATGAATCTTGCTATATACTTGAGCTAGCTTCTACAAATCTATGGTTAAATTGTGGTATGATGAAATTGTGCCTAGGAAGCAATTTGTGTCTGAACTTTTTGAACTTTGGGTAGAGTGTCATGGAGCTAATTAGAATGAAGGATGAAGAGGACAGAGCATCAGTGGATTCACAAGACCAAGCAGGAGGAAAGTGTCACCACCCTGGGCATTTCACTCATGGGATTGTAAACCTGTAGACAGGGGTTTTCCATTGTCTAATTTTTTTTACTATAATGAGATGACCCTGCCTCTTAACATGCTTCTTAAACTATGGATCCATTGTAAGGTCCCATTTCATTCCCTGTCTTGATATCACTTCCACTCTGAGCACAAATTGTCGCTTGATACAAACTATTTTTCTTCAGTTCTGGGTCCCAATGAATGAAATTTTATAGAATTTACCTTAACTCCATTGAGGCGACAATGTAGTTCTGTATTAGTTCTGTATTTGAGTTCTGTGTTAGTCAAGCTCCTGGCTGCAAGCAACAAAAGCCAATACCACCTATTACAAGCAGAATAGTGATTTACTAAAGGATGTTAAATGGCTCATCAAACACCGGGCTTGCTGAAGAGCAAGTTTGCAGTTAGTCAGACAAGGACCATGTCTATTCCCCTGCTTCAGCAGACTGAGCATGCACTCTGCAGAAAATCTAGCAGCGATCTCTGTGTTCTCAGAATTCACTCTGGCTCTGACTGTCACCATAGTTGGAGGAGGTCTTTTCACATCCTCCATATTTGTGTCTCTAGTTTCCAATTATAATTTAGGGACTTTGATAAAGGCAAGAATGGGTAACAGCCGGGAAAGACATTTGTCTGCATTTTCAGTTCTATGGTGAGATGTAAACAATATTTATATGGAAAGGCTATCATGTACTAGGAAGATAAATAAAAAAGCATAATTATCTAGTACAAAATATATAATAAATGTCATGTAATTCTCACAAAAGAAACACAAGTTTTTCATTTATTTCTGGGTAGAATTCCTTGATACGTGTATTTGTTTGCTAGAGAAAAAAAAGATTTTGATGGTAATAGCTGTTATTGAGAAACAAATTTTCATCTACTGCATAAAACCTACAATTAATAAGTTCTAATTTAATTTTTTATTGTTCCAGAATTTCATACATGTATAATATGTATTTGTCAAATCCACCCCAAACTCCTTTCTCTCCTGTAATTTCCCTGCCCTCAACTTCATGTGCTCTTTTTTAATCTTACTGAGTCCTCTCAGCGCTGTCTGTGTGCATATGGTTGTGGGACTATCTACTAGAACACAGAAAAAGCTCTCAGTGGCCATATTCCTAAGGAAAACTCATCCCTCCCCAGCAGCCAGCAGCTGCCAATAGCTTCTCAGATAGAAAGGGGACTTCATGAGCTCCTTTTCAGCCAATGCTGGGATTTTGTCTGGCTTTATCTTGTACCAGTCTTAGGCATGTAGTCACAGTGATTGCACAGGCCACTGTGTAATGATCCTCTCATGTGAAGAAAGTAATGTTTCACTGAAGATATCTAGTAAAACTGGCTCTGACCATATTTCTGATCCCTATTTCATGATGATCTCTGAGCTTCATGGGGTGGGGGTGGGTGTGATTTCATTTAAAGCTGAGAGTCTATAATCTTTTGTTCTCTATATGTTAACAAATTGTGCTTCTCTGTAATAATCCCTGCCTCCTGAAAAAATAAGTCTCTGTGATGAGGGGTGACAGATGCACTACCACGTGAGTATAATGACCAGGACTTAGAGGATAATTTTAGAGTATGGGTATTTAGCAGAAAAGTCTTAGATGTTATGACCCCACTAATGGGTTTTTGTCCCAGTTAATGATAAGAGGCATGAGGTTAATATTACAGAATCGGTCATAAATACAATCAAGAAGAGGTTAGCTATTTCTAAAAAATTTACCTCACTAGACCAGTGAGCATATCTTGCCAGGTCAGCCCTTATTGTAACAAATATGTTTCAGAGTTGGGAAATGGTGTTACTTACTCTTCTCCCCTAGCAGCATACATGAAACTTTCCAACTCTATGAAAGAACCAAATACATAGACATGGTGTGTGTGTGTATACTTGTACGTCATAATGAGTTGTACAGAGGAAAGGCTGTAAGTATATGCTAACAATGAAAAGTAATTACATAAATGACCTCTTTCCCCTATGAGTTCTATGTCCATCACTAAATGTGATGAGTTCTATGCCCATCAATCACTAAAAATCATCATTTTAATGGAAGGACTTTGAAACCAAAGTCTGCACATGGCTGTGACTACTAGTTGAATGTGGCTGTGGGATTTTTTTCTAATACTTTTACTTGGCTGTGGCATTTTAAAAACTCAAAATTCATTATAAGAATGATGAAGAAATGCTTTTCATTGTGGAGTTTAGCAATACTGCCAACTCTTCTTATTTGGGTATATAAATACAAAATGTATAATCTAATAAGCAGTTGGGAAAATGCCAGTTTTAGCCCTCATTACCGGCAGTATATGCAAAACCATCTGATTTTAATCCCTCCACTTGATTTACCTCATGGCTTAAAAATTCATCCAGCCCATGAGAAGTAAAACAAAACAAGCAGAGTGTTAAGTTCTGAGGCTTGCCAGAAATTCAGGCATGACCATTTCTAGTGCAGTATAAAAGTCAAGGTAAGAATTATCCTCACTCCACAACCACAAGTGTACTATTCTCTTGATTAAAAAAAAATCAGAAACATATTTTCCTCTTTGAGGATTTAAAAAAAAAAGGCTTGATTTCAGAAAAGAAAACACATTTCAAGTGGGAGAGGACAGAAGTTGATAATAGGCACTGGAACACCTTGTGCAGCCTTGCTGCGGGGGGGGGCGGGGGCAGCTTGGACCTGCCTCAACTGAATGTATCAGACTCTGCTGACTCCCCGTGAGAGGCCTTTCCTTGGAAGAGGTGGAAATGGGGGGTGGGTTGGGGAAGAAGGCTGGGGGTGGGAGGAGGGAAGAGAGGGGGATCTGTGATTGGTATGAAAAGTGAATAGAAAATTTCTTAATAATAATAAAAAATAGATACAAAAAAGAATATCAGCTAGATAAAGCTACTGTTGACATTTTCATAAAGGCCTTTGCATACTTTTTTCTGTTTTTTAACAAGAACAACAAATTCTACTGCTGTATTTAGTGGGATTTAAAAACAATAAATTTAACTTTTTTTTATCATTTTATGGACTGTCATCTATAATATATAGTGAATGTGTAACATGTATGTCAATTTATTTCAGACAAATTTTGTTCAATAGCCAGATCAGACAGATGACGATGCTATGTTGTCATGACGATACTTCAGGGTTGTTAGATGCTTTTTATACAGACATGCTTTATAAAGTCCTCACAGTTAAAAAAAAAAAAAAAGAAGTTGCTAATAGCTTCATTTTCTTATTCCTGATTCTTTAATGCAGTTACCAGTTTTTGTCACCAGTACAAATTGGAAAAAATTGAGGCCAAAATATTGGCATTTACTTCTCATTGACTTAGGAAGTACTGTATTTCCAGAAAGAATTCCCAGAAAGAATTTACTCAAGGAATACAAATATTTTGCACTTAAACTTGAAAAATTATATTTAATAGAGACTGAGATTTTTTTTTTTTTTTTTTTTTTTTTTTTTTTTGGTTTTTCGAGACAGGGTTTCTCCGCGTAGCTTTGCGCCTTTCCTGGAGCTCACTTGGTAGCCCAGGCTGGCCTCGAACTCACAGAGATCCGCCTGGCTCTGCCTCCCAAGTGCTGGGATTAAAGGCGTGCGCCACCACCGCCCGGCTGAGACTGAGAATTTTTATAAGCAACATATATGTATTCAGGTATTAATAAGAACTATTTCTGCCGGGCGGTGGTGGCACACGCCTTTAATCCCAGCACTCGGGAGGCAGAGCCAGGCGGATCGCTGTGAGTTCGAGGCCAGCCTGGGCTACCAAGTGAGCTCCAGGAAAGGCGCAAAACTACACAGAGAAACCCTGTCTCGAAAAGCCAAAAAAAAAAAAAAAAAAAAAAAAAAAAAAAAAAAAAAAAAGAACTATTTCCAAATACCCTGTCTTTTATAGTGAAGAAAACGTAGTAAAATTTATTAAATCTTGGTTAAAAAAAAAAAGAAGACTGAATTTAACTACTATTAAGAGTGGATCATTAGAAACACAATTAAATTTAAAAAATGTAGCTTGTCACAAATACAAAATTGAAAAGGTAAAAAATATTTCATGGTAGAAGACTCTGAGGACTGAAATATTTTCTTAACTATAGTTGCCTCATTAGGGTTAGGGTTTATTCTTTCAGTCATTTATATTCTATAACCTAAGTATATTAAATATTTTCCAACCCTACCACCCTAATTTTGTATTTGGAAAAGTATGAAATCTTCAGAATTTCTATTTCCCATTGTTTCGTAATTAGAAATAACAGATGGTGACTTGTTCCCAAGTAAAATAAGCATCAAATGGAGAACTTCAAATTCTCAAACATACTAGTTTCTTTTCAGAAGACCCAAGTGTATCTCACACATACTGATCTCAATCACCACTCACTACGAAGGCTTATTCTGCACCCCAACTTAAATAATAGAAATCTCATTGTAATTAGAACCCAGTGAAAATGAATGATATCTACTAAAGCCACTGACTCTGTTGTTCACTGTTTAAGTCGGGGCTATATTGGCTTCCTGTAGTTGATGGTATTCCCAAGTGGGGCCTATACACCACTTCTTTCAGGGTGAAAGTTGGAGACTTAGTCAAAAAAATATCCATTATTATCAGGTAATTCATTATATTCGCTACATACATACAGGGCTAGTGGCTGGGCATGAATCACCACCACTTATCAGCCTTTAGACAATCCAGGGAAAATAGCAAAATACAAAGAATTATAATATTCCTTTTTTATAAAAAAGAATTATTTATTTATTTATTTATTATGTATACAGTGTTCTACTTGCATGTATGTCTGCAGGCCAGAAGAAGGTGCCAAATCTCATTACAGATGTTTGTGAGCCACCATGTGGTTGCTGGGAATTGAACTCAGGACCTCTGGAAGAGCAGTCAATGCTCTTAACCTCTGAGCCATCTCTCCAGCCCCAATATTCCTTTTTTGTAGCTGAAGTTTTCTCCAGTCCTACCCAGTCCCATGGACCCTGCAGCCACTTATAAAATAATCGCTCAGAAGCTTAGATTAATTAAAACTGCTCAACCATTAGCTCAGGCCTACCACTGACTAGCTCTTACACTTAAACTCAGCCTATTTCTGTTAATCTATGTGTTGCCACTCGTTCCATGGTTTTACCTGTGTGCCATTACATGATGCTACCTGGACGGCTGGTTGGTGTCTGCTCTCAGCCTTCCAGCCTTCCCACAATTCTCCTTGTTTGCTTATCCCACCTATATTTCCTGCCTGGCTACTGGCCAATCAGCATTTTATTTATCAACCAATCAGAGCAACACATTCACAGCATACAGAGCAATACCCATAGTACTTTTTCATTTATTTATTTATTCTTTCCAATATTCAACAAATATTTGAATTTCACCTGGCCATGACAAAGTGATTAATGTACATATATTTATAACTTGTGTACCTAGTCATAATTCATCATAGATATGGGGAATGCCTTTGATGTATTATAAACAACATAGCAAATACCAATATTCAACAAATATTTGAATTTCACCTGGCCATGACAAAGTGATTAATGTACATATATTTATAACTTGTGTACCTAGTCATAATTCATCCTAGATATGGGGAATGCCTTTGATGTATTATAAACAACATAGCAAATACTGGGGATCAGAGCTAAGAGCAAACTATTAAGCAGAAGTCTGGTAGTAGTAGCACATGCCCTTAATATGATCACATGGCAGGCAGAATCTCTGTGTGTTCAAGGACACAGCCAGCATGATGACACACACCTTTAATCTCAGAACCAATCACAGAGACCTGGAGGTCTGTATAGACAGGCAGTGACTAGGAAGTCATGTGGTTGGGTTTACAGCCAATGAAAAGGCAGAACAGAAAGGCAATAAAAAAGACAGGACACAGGAAGAAGGTCTCTCTCTCTCAGAGGAAGAACAGCAGCGAGTAGTAAGATAAGGTGATCTTAGCTCTTGGCTACTGCTTGATCTCTGGGCTTTTAACTCTTTATTTGGCTCTGTGTTTCTTATTTAATAAGACCCTTTAGAAATACATCTACAGAAGCCTTTAACAGGGAGTATAATTTCATCAAATCTCTGGTAGCTACTCTGAAGATATTGTGAGGAACTACTTTGAAGGGAACAAACCAAGGCAAGAAGACAAACAAAACAAAACACAAACAAAAAAATCCTACTAAAATTACTCAAGGAAAAAAAATAATCAAAGTTTCCTGAACTAATGGGGTAGTGGCTACAATAGGAGACCAAAAAAAAAAAAAGAAAAGAAAAAAAAGCAGAGATTTGAGGAGTAGGGAAAAATAGGTGTGATGGCATATGCTGATCGGCTGAGAGTTAGAAGAAGTGGAAAATTATCATTCTCTTCAGATTCTCTTCAGATGAGTCAGGTGCTATCACTCCTCCTCTCTTACACCACGCAAGGGCTTTCCCCCTTAATCATCATCACTTCACAAGGCCTAAGGGAGTCTACAGCCCAGCCCGGTCCACCCCTCCTTCCACTCTCCAAGCTACAGCTCACTCTCACACACACAGCCACGTTGGTGTCACTCAGAGAATCCTACCACAATCTTGCCTTGCAGGCCTTACTCTTTCTGTTGCTTTGCCCAGGGAAGGGTGAAGTCCACACTGTCACCTTTTGTCATGAGCCCTCCCTGACTGGGTCAGTACTATTTCAACATCCTCAAGAGCACGTCCAAGTTTTCTCCATAATCCTTACCATTTTTTAAATGTAATATGCTTACTTGTGTATGTTCCCCATCTTGGAAGAAGTCCTAGCAAGCCAGGGATTTTTACTTTACATTGTTCATCATAGTACCCACAGCTCCAAGAACGGTATGAGTAATATGTACTGAGTGAATTCACAGAAGAACCCCATGTCTATAGCTTGACCAGTTGGTCAGGTGTGGGTTTGAATCACTGAGAGAGGAAATATAAAAGCCAGCAGACATCCAGAAGCCAGCAGCAGCACTGCAATGTTCTGTGAAGTGCCAACAAGTGATGTCCACTACGAACAACGTCTGTTTTGGATTCTGTGTGAGGTCTGATAGATCTGATATATGAGCCAAAATTCTCAAATAACCACAAGCTATAATGAAAGGTACATCACTAAACTTTTTAATCCAGCAAGAATTAACATTCACTTTCAAAACTATAAAACATATTTCGTATAACGGGATTGTGGAAAATAAAATAGATTACATAGCAGTGAAAATACAATAAGGTGCTATTAGATTTGGAGTTAATTGACTAATTTTTATCTCTTGGACAATTTAAAAATCCCTGTCAATCCTGAATAGTTATTTTTTGCCATGAATTATTTTTTTATAAATCTTAACTTCACAAGCTTTAACATGCATCTTTGTCACCTGAAAAGAAGTTTTACTAATATATACATAGACATTTATAAAAAGGGAGGCACTAACATTTCTAACATTGCATTTCTTAATGCTGCTAATCCAGGAACCACACTTTAAGAATGGCTGTTGGCAAAATTTTCATTTACCAGTGTGTGACAAATTTGGCCATCTCAAATGGTCTTTTCTGACTCCCAACTATATTGAATATTTACATATAGAAGCAAAACTACTGCAAAATGAATTCAGATTATCTCTTAAATTCCTTTATTTATGTGCTTTAATTCTGGTATTTTCCTCATAGTGGGTAATCTATCCTCCTTTTTGTTTCAAATATTGTAATATTGTTTTTTCTGTGATTATTTCTGTTAATAAGACAGGATTGATGCTGTTTGTTGCCAGTTAAAGCTTCACAACAAGTGGATTATTTCTACTCATGCAATTCTGTTTTTTCCTAAAGGTAGTAATAACCCAATTTCTAATTTATTTTGTTTTCTATGACCAATCACTATTATAATAGAATCTCCAACAGCTTATTGATATTTTGGAAGTGATCAAATACATGAAATGATCAAACATGTTTCTTTCTTCTGCCTGGAGATATCATCCCACCTTTCTATCTAGCTTGCTATCTAGCTGTCACAGAACTTCCTACCTGTTCCTATGTTGGCTCTCCTGTTCCCTAACATCATGGTGCTCTGCTTTGTGACTCACATATTTTCTCCATTGAACCACAGTGCTGTTGCCTTTCCAGGGAGAAAACTTCAAGAACTACTCATTGAAGCCTGTAGAGGCTCGTCCCTGGAGAGTAAGACAGAGCCACATGTGGAAAGACCCATGTAGGTTCAGTTCTGTGCCCAAACCTCTCCTCAGAGGAGCCTGTTCTAACAAAACCTGCAGAATTCAAGGCTTTATTGGTTAAGCTAATGGTTAATTTAGACTACAGAATTTAAACATGTTAGGTATAATTCATATAGTTGCAGAAAAATTATTGAGCCAAACCTTTGTATAACCCCAATATCTGTTTTTAGAAATTAAAATATTTTCATAGAAAATAGAAGAGGATAATTACTATGAATTGTTCACATAAAAAAGGTTAGAATTTAGTGTGGTGGTCTGACTTAATCTACTGTAATATAAAAGAATGAGAAAATTGCATAATTCACTCTGTGCTTTATTAAGTATTAAAATTTCCCTGGTGGTGGGTGAAAGTCTAAGAGCAGTGTCTCCTCTTCCCCACTAACACCAACACTGACAACCTGGAAATTATGTACCATCAGCACAAGAGCTTGAGATGCACTCATTAAGAGTACCCATCTCATGAAAGATACTTCCTTCTGCAGCTTGCTTCCTCTCTCTATCAGCTCTAACGTTCTTGCAAAACCTGAAGCATGCAGTGTTTAAAAATAAGACAAACAGCTCTGTCTAGTGGCAAGGTTTATCACTGCAACCTAAGTCATGAACAGTTTTTTTGTTTTGTTTTGTTTTTAACTTGGCAAGCAAGGCTGACAGGAAATGGCTGTTGTAACCCCTGCTCATCGGACACAATGGATAAGCACTTAAAACTATCAGTAATGTTTTTTTCCACTGGAGACAGTTCTCAGGGCAATTAAGAGAGACAGGTGTAAAACCCACATTAATGGTGTCACTATAAAGGAAATGCAAAAGCATTTACATTTTTTAATTAAAAAACTGTGAAATTTTGATTTTTTTTAAATAAGTTTGTCTGTCAAACATAGTTACAAATCTTAGCCTGTGCCCAGCTTCAGCCTGCCTTCCTTTCTTACCTCTCACTTCTTCTGCCAGTAAGAAAACTCCAGAATTCAGCTGTAAGTCAAAATTATAGTATTCTTCACCGGGCAGATAAAGCCGCAGCTTGGGTCCACGGCTTTAAAGGCAGTTTCCACAAAGCTCTCCAGAATGTGCTAGAGTACTGTGTGTCCACAACTCAGAACGGAAGCCATTCCCTCCAGTTCCACCAGGAAGCACTCCAAAAATCAGTAGTCCTTTTGCTCACAAAGAATGGTGCATCAGGACAAACTGTCTTCTGCAGAATATTATGAAACATTGTATCATGCATTAAAACCCAGAAAATGGACATAGACAACAGTCTACCTGAGGGCTGAAACCAGGGCCTGTTAGATTTCTAGCTTAATCAGATGGGAAGGATGTTTGCAAATTGAATCAAAATTTATTGGCAAGGGAAATAAGGATGAGAATTGCTTTTCCTTTTCAATGCTAGGATTGAACCCAGGGCCTTACATGTACTAAGCTAGATGTCCTACCATACTCTTTAACACATAATAGTAACAAGATATTAAGTGTCTGGCTGTATCCAAAAAAAAATGATCAAAATTTTACAGCATTGCATGTTTGCCAAAGATAATAGTCAAAAGGGTACTTTAACAAATTCTCCCCATGTCCATCCTCCCTAATTCATGAACTCTTTTTTAACTATTATTGTTGCATGTATATTTGTGTGTGTGTTGTGTATATATGTAACAAAATAAAATTAAATAATTAAAAGTAATATATATATACATGTGTATATAAATGTAACAATGTGTGTAACAATTATATATATATATATACATATATACATACACACTCACATATATGTATATACAACCTACTGAGTTTAATGTTGCTCATATGTGTATGTGTTCATGGCTGACCATTAGAGATTGAACAACTCACATGAGAGCTTGTTTCTGGAGGAAACTCTCACTCTCTCAGCAACCATTAACTATAGCTTTTCATATAGGTATGGGCCCTTACAGAATCCCCCTTGCCTATGTTCAAACGTTTGTATTCAGACATCCTTGCTGTTGAGTGTTCATTGGTGCATTTTTCCAGTCATGTCTAGGGAAGACTTGCGAGCAGCAGGCACCTTGGACCTCTGGCTCTTACACTGTTTCTGCCCCCTCTTCTTTGATTTAACCTGTCAGCTTTGCTTGCTAAAGTTTAGATAGATTTTTAAAGCACATCTTAGAAGAAATTACTTTTTACGTATATCAGAAGGATGAATTTGTGAAGAAAATTTATGGTATGAGATCCAAGAAGTAATTTTTGAGACCCAAAGATGGCAAGGACAGAAACAATATCAATGTCACAGTTACACTGAGGTAGGGAGGAGGAGACATGTTCTTTGAAATTTTCCTCCATCTTAGTTTGTAAGTTATAAAAATGGTCACAGTGCCATAGAAGCAACAATCCTACAGCTCTAGGAATCCTGAATGTGATTTAGTGGCATAACCAAACAGAAACTGCCACAAAGCTAACATAACCCTGATTTAATGGTATGCATAATCAGAGCAGCATTACATAGCAATTTGGAATAAATGACAAGTGATTACTTAGATGGCTGAAATTAGCATTACTTTTACAAACTGCATTTCTAGGGTCAGTGAAAGAGAAGAATAACAAGACAGGCTAAAAGGATGCTTTAACATTTATCTGGAAGGAAAAATACTAGCAGCTGGTCTCCTTAGTTCTCTTGGGATATTTTAGTACCAAGGAGTGAAATAAACACACACACACACACACACACACACACACACACACACACACACACACACACAATGCCAGGTTGGGTGGTTCGTGTCTGTAACCCTGGGACATGAAAGGGATGTGGCAGGTAGACCATGAGTTTGAATCCAGTTTGAGCTACATAAGCGAAAAGAAAAGGGTGTAGCACAGAGTAAAGAAGGACGGATGAGGCATGGGAAGATGTTTGTATCACAGCTTCCACAGTCTTCTCGCTCTACCTTCCTGTCTGAAATTCGGAGGCAAGAGCAGAAAGTCAACCAGCTACTGGAAAATTCTCAGTCAGAGGTATTTTGCAATGTCTATTGCCATGTTTTCCTTGTCACAACTGGAGAAGCAGAACATGAGATAGTGGTATCAACTGGGCAGAGGCCAGGGTGGCTGCTAAATCTTCCACAGTGCATGAAATAGCTTCACTGCAAAGAATCAGCCCCTCGAATGTGTGCACCGTGCTGAGGCTGTGAAGCCTTGAACTGTTAGTACCTTGTCTCATCATGACCCTCAGCAGCAAAGCCTCAAGTGACTGATCTGTGCAGGGGGGTTTTATTCTCTGCCAGACTGTTGGTATCCTGTGCTTTAACAACCTAAATTTAAACATGGACTACATGAAAGCTAGTTCAAAGTCTTTCCTCAATTCTTACTGTGTTCAAAAACAAAAAGCTGGCTTTTAAATACGTATACTAAATAGAGGTATAACTCTTCAGCCTGTGTTTCATATCTCTCTGTAGAGTACAGAAGTACCTGTAAACCAATCCTTTATGTTCTAAAGGTAATGGTAGACAGTATTTGAACTCTAAGTTTTATGGGGAAAAAAAACTAAAACCAAAATATAAAGTTTAGAATAAATTGACTTGAGAAGACATCCCAGAATCGCATCATATAATTAGATAATGTCCTTCCTTTTCCACCCAAGGAGTGAGCTCTGACACTGTGAGAGATGGGTTGCTAAGGAGTACATGTCTCTTCAGTCTGTCTGTCCAAACTCGTCTTTTTCAGCAAGATATACATGATCTGCCACTATGGAAAATCTCCTGGCATTATAAGTTCAGAACTACCAGGTTCAATCAGTCCCGAGTAGATTGAAAGATGTTTTAGAAACAAAGAGGGGAAAGATATGAAAATTAACAGGGATGCATCTTTATGCAAATGGTAAAGTGCCTAGTTAGGGTTTCTATTGCTGTGACAAAACACCGTGACCAAAAAGCATGTTGGCAAAGAAAGGGTTTATTCAGCTTAAATTTCCATATTGCTGTTCATCACCAAAGGAAGTCACCACAGGAACTCACACAGGGCAGGATCCTTGAGGCAGGAGCTGATGCAGAGGCCATGGAGGGGTGCTGATTACTGGCTTGCTTCACATGGCTTGCTCAGCCTGATTTCTTACAGAATGCAGGACCACTAGCCCAGGGATGGCACCACCTCCATGTGCTGAACCCTCCCCTATTTATCACTAATTGCCTTACAGCTGGATCTCATGGAGGCATGTCCTCAGTTGAGGCTCCTTCCTCTCTAATGACTCTAGCTTGTGTCAAGTTGACACACAAGACCTTATATACTAAATTTGCTGCCATGCAGAGACCACATTTTTCAAGGGCATGAAACTTTCCTAATTGAAAGCCTGGCTGACTCGTCGATATTTGACTCCTTCTCATCTGTGGATACAGTAAGCAGCAAACCTTATGAGCAGTACATAGAAGCTAAGAAAGAAAGTCAGCAGACTTGAAATACCACACCAAGAGTCAGGCATACTGGGAAGTGATGCATGCAGTGCCTGTGCTCCCATGGACGAGTTCTTCTCTCAAGCGTGTCTAGATGGTCCACTTGCATCTCAGAAATGTTTACAGGACCCCAGGTATACAAGTGTATAAAATAGGTAGACCAATTAAACATTTACTGATAATACAACATAAAGAGTTTTATTTTATCATGCTATAAGATGATGTGATCATAGTCTAGTAAATATAATTGCATTTAGTTTTATTGGATATGAATTTCATATAAAAAGTGAAGTATTTTCTGCTGTTACAAAAAAAAGAAAAAGGCACTTGTTGCTCTTGCAGATATAATGAGTCTTTTTCTGTCCTATTTCCAAATAATGACATGGGGACTTCTTACTAAGCTTGGCCTATAGCTTAGGCTTGTCCCTAACTAACTCATAACTTAAATTAACTTGTTTATATTAATCTACATTCTAACACGTGGTGTTACCTCTCTTCCATCTTGTACCTCCTGGTGACTCAGCCCTTCTTCTTCCCAGAGTCCTCTCTGTCTCTGGAAGTCCCACCTATACCTCCTGCTTAACTATTTGCCATTCAGCCTTTTACTATACCAGTCACAATGATACACCTTCACACACTGTACAAATAGCCCACAACAGAGGACCCAGGTTTGGTTCCCAGCAACCACGTGGTTGTAGCTAGAGTTTTCCTGCCTGGCCCACAGTCAGGACAAATCTCTCTCACCCGCCAGTCCCACAGCAGCTCAGACCCAACCAAGTAAACACAGAGACTTATTTTGGTTACAAACTGTATGGCGTGGCAGGCTTCTTGCTAACTTTTCTTATATCTTAAATTGATCCATTTCCACAAATCTATACCTTGCCACATGGCTCGTGGCTTGTGGCTTACCAGTACTTTACATCTTCCTTGTCCTGGTGGCTGCTGCAGGCAGTCTCCTTCTGCCTTCCTGTTCTTTTATTTCTCCTCTCTGTTAGTCCCGCCTATACTTCCTGCCTAGCCACGGCCAATCAGGTTTTATTTATTGACCAATCAGAGCAACTTGACATACAGACCATCCCACAGCACAGCCAAGTACAGACCATCTCAGACACCTGCACTTAGGCCCATGGTCCTAATCATCCTCTATGCGGACCTGCTGGGTAAAGCCACGAGGAGCCCGAGAACAGGCTCCCACAGGACATACAGAACATCCCACAGCACATGGTGGTTCACAACCATCCATAGATCCAGTTCCAGGTAATCCATGAACCTCTTCTGAGCTTCATGGGAACCAGGAATGCACATAGTACATAGAGTTGAGCAGGTAAAGAATCATAGAAATAAAACAAATCAAAAAATTAAATTTATGCCCATTGGTGTACAGAAGATGGCAGATGATCCCAGAGTTAACATTTGTGCTTGCGATTGGCACCAGAGCTTGAGGAAGAACAGGGATGGCTTCTAAGCAGTGTGCCTATCAGCCTTCATACTAACCTCCACTTGTTTTGCTCCCTCAAGCTAAACAGTAAAATTTTTAGCTTTGGAGACAAAGAAATCCTTGAACTATGAACTACTGAATTTTAGGGTGAATTTTGAGCAGCCAAATATTTTACAGCGTTATATGATGCCCATATATATGCAGTTTTTTCTGTGGTATACACCTCAGTATTTACATGGGATATATGAAATCTCAAAAAAAAAAATTATGTATGAAAGTGTTGCACAGAGTTAAGTGTGGGTCCAGGGCATGGTATTCTATCCTTTCTATTCAGTATTACTCTAAGCATCATATTGCTCTAATAAATAAACAATTATAAAAAAGAAATTTATTTTAAAGCAATTTTTAGTATGCATTTAGTTTTGCCACTTAATAATGATAAAATCAAATTTGTTTTCTAGTGAGATGAATGTATTCATTTATTTTTGGCTGAGAAGTTGAGACTGCATGACATGGAACACTTTCATCATTTTTCAGAGATGATCGATATCTTGATTTTTACAATCATAGGGCTGAGAACCCCACTTTGCACAAATATGTAATATAAATGGTAGAGGTATATTTAGGATCATTTCATAAATTGCTAGAAACTCTGAAGTTACTAATCTGAAATTCATTTATTTTTTTTTGTTGTGTTTTGTTTGTTTGTTGTTGTTTGCTTGTTTTTAAATGAAACTGAGCTCATCAACTTCTTTCTTTGTTTCGAGACAGGATATCATTATGTAGTTCTGGATGTCCTGGAATTCACTAGGTAGACCAGGCTGGCCTTGAACTCATAGAGATCCTCCTGCCTCTGCTTTCCAAGTGCTGAGATTAAAGGTGTGTACCACCACAAGGGTGACAAACAGCAATTTTTGAAATTGAAAATTTTTACACAGTGTTGGCAAGAAGACTTTAAAAGTTGCTTTCTACAAAGAAGTCATCGTGCTTCTACAAAGACAGAAAGGTTTGTGTGTGCAGTAAAAGCACTACAGTTCATAGCATGCAGCTGTCAAATCTAAACCGGATGTTTCTGGTAGGGATGTTGATGCTGCATGACTTGATGGCCTGTGTGCACAGTGCAAAGTGTGCATATCATGTTTTCAACCTAGACTGCAGTTGAAGTCCCATAATGCAACACAGGCAAGTACTTCCTCACACACCTTGGATTCATCCAGTTTGGGTTGTGATTACTTTCCTGGCACTGTGCTTTCAGAGGTGTCTCATTGTTGTAAAATTTTTGAAACCCTGTGTGGGTTTAGAAACTTGTGCTACAAGAGAAGTCATGTTTTGCCTCTCTAATAAAAGCTCCTTCTTTCATTTTTCAGTGTTCAGAATAATAAATCCCTTCATAGTTGAGTTAGAGGGTGCCTTCCCATGACCACTATGTCTAGAGGTGCCCACTTTTCCTTGCTCCGATTGTGGTCACTGTAAAGTATGAAAAGGGCTGAAAAGTCTTCCCATCCTCCATGGTCCAAGCTCCAGATGCTTAGTACCAGAATGCCATGTTCAAAACAACCCTAAACACATGTCTGAGAACAGCACAGGGCCTTTCTCCAGGTCTCTTTCATCAGAGCAGCAGGCTTGAGACTTGTACCGAGTAGTTCACGTGCACCACATAGCACTGGAGCTTGGCTATGTAAGCTAAGTACAGTCCCCAGGAGAGTCCCCAGGAGAGTATCCACATAAAGACAAGGCAGGCTCTCACAGTACAGGACGGAGCCAAGGATGGAGAGAGAGGCTGAAGGTCAAGTAAGGGGGTGAAACCATGAGATTAGCCTTCCAAAATGGCCACATTCTGACTCCAAAATGTTCAAAAATTGCAAATGTGAGCTAGGACTGCTATATCCTTAAGAATGTATCCGGTGCAGACAGTGAGCAGAAAATTCTTTTAGCAGCTAGTACAAAGATTACCACCTGAAAATCTTTTCCACAATTACCTGTGGTATCTACTTGTAGCTCTTTCTATCTCCACAGATTAAATTGCTGGAATTGTGTGCACCCTGCTTGGACCTGTACCTGTCCTACCTCCAGTTCTGACCTTTGGGCTAGCTGGATCTGTGGGTGTCATTTCCATCTTTGTAAAATCATAGTATTTTTTAAATATAGTCTTTGAGAAGTTCTTATACATATACAATGAAATATGATCATATCCATGCCCATTTCTTCCCTACTACTCCCCCAATATTTCTCACTCTCAACTGTGTGGGCTCTTCTTTGTTTTATTTTTGCCTTAATTTTCATAACACTTTAAATGAAAATATAATTACATTACTTCCCCTCTTCCCTTCTTCCTTCAATCCTTCTCAGGTCCCCGCCTTCCAACCCTCTCATGCCCATCCCCTCTCAAACTGACACCTCTTTTTCTTTAAATATTATTGTTTTACACACATACACACATATGCCTATGTGTGCACAAATATATAAATACAATCTTCTAAGGCCACTTCCGTTGTTCATGTGTGTGTATGGGTAACCAATAAAGAAGCTCAACCCTGGGCAAAGCTAACTCTTCTTTTTACTACAGTTACCTGTAGTTCTGTCTAGGGGTGAGATTTCATGAAACTTGCCGCCTTTTGCATTAGCACGTGTCTTGATAGCGCCATTGTTCTGGTCTTGTTTATGCAGTCATTTCTAGGAAATACTGTTTCATAGTAGTCTTCCTGAGATTTTAATTCTTTTTTTTCCCTTCCTCTTCTCTTGCCCTCCCTTCCCGTCCCTTCTTCTTGCCTTCCCTTCCCTTCCCTTCCTCTTCCCTTCTCTTCCTCTTCCCTTCCCTTCCCCTCCCCTTCCCTTCCCATTCCCTTTCTTTTCCCTTCCCTTCCCCTTCCTTTCCTCTTCCCTTTCTTTCCCTTCCTTTCCTCTCCCCTTCCCTTCCCTTTCCTTGCCTCTTCTTCCCTTCTCTCTCCTCCCCTCCATTTTCCTTTCTTCCTTTTCTTTTATCTGAAGTGTTGTAGACCAAACCTAGGGTCTCATGTGTCCTGGACTAGCATTCCTCCACAGTGTACAGCTTCTCAATCTATTCTGGCTTGCTCATTTTTCTCTTAAGTATCTGATTCTTTTCAGTTGATGAATATTTTACAGATACTTTTTTGTAGATCTCTACATAGACTCCAAATATTTTCCCTAGCTCCTATGCATTCTTAAGTTTACATTATCCCTTAAAAAATAAGACCTTTTCTTGTGTTTTTCTTCTGCTTTACTGTCATGTTAGAACCTTTCCTATGTATTCTTTTCCTCATAAGTTTTTGTAGTGCTGAAGAAAAAGTGCAGATCTTTGTGTATACCAGGCAACTGTTTTATTGAATTCAAATATCAGGATTAGAATTTGTTTCTTGAATATAAAACATCATTTTCCTTGTCCTATTGGCCTAGGACTTCTAGCCCAGTGTCAGAGTGGTACTAATAATTGTCATCATTTCCTTGCTCTTGATTTAGCTGAGTATTTTCAATGCATCACCACAAAATAATATATCTACTATGGGACTGATTAGCTTCGAGTACTAGACAAGATTTTTAGCACAATAAACTGACCATGAAATCTAGCATGTGTTATTTAATAAACCACATAAAAAACTTCTATTTGTGAGTCTTTTACCTTACAAATAAAGAGTTGGGGGTACATAATGTGGAAGGTATTTCCAGTGCTATAACACTTGAAGTGTCAAGATAAAGTTCCAATACATCTGTCTTTTTATTAACCTAAGTATACAAAATCTTATCTGTAAAATAAAATACATAGCATAAGGGAACTCCTAATGACTCTTGTCCATTGCCACATTCAGTTACCAACTTAACATTCAGGCTTGGCCTCCTTTAACCATTAGAAATTCTATATGCTGACTTTTTTGCCCAGTGAATCACATCATTCATCTCCATGATGCTGATCTCTTATTAATCACAATTGGTTTTCCAGCTCCCCATAACCAGCATTCATTGTTTCAGTGAAGCATAGAAGGTTTCACTTAGGTGGTACAGGTGCCTCTTAATCCCAATTAATTCTCCATTACCAACCACAGATTATTGACCAAAATATCACATGAATGGCCTCTTTCCAAGTTATTAGTAAAGTCCTGTTTCCCCTCTAAAAATCTCATAAACTGGGCCTCCACTGACCACATTTCTCTCAGCATTACTGTCTTCCCAACTCCCACTAGAACAGCTCGTTAACCTCTGCTTACAGCATCAAAGGTTTTTCTAACCCAAAGTTCTAAAATCTTCTACATTACTCCCATAAAACAAAGATCTAAGAGCCACATAATCAGGCTTACCACAGCCAAGTCCCACTCTCAGTATCGGTTTCCATATTAGTTCATTTTCTGTTGCTGTGATAAAAAAAAAAATACTCTGACCAAAAGCAACTTGGGGAGGAAAGGATTTATTTGGATTATATTTGTGGGTGAGGGAAGTCAGGGCAGGAACCCAAGGAGGGACTAAAGCAGAAACCATAGAGAAATACCGCTTACTGGCTCACTCAGCTAGCTGTTTTATCCATCCCAGATCCTCCTAACTTAGGACTGTAGCCACTCTGATCTAAGCAACTCCTGAGTTGGGGTTCCCACTTGCCAGATGACTCAGTATCAAGGTAACAATAAAACACTAACCAGAATTGGAAAGGAAAAGAGACATTATAATTAAAAGAAATTCAAGTGGCCAGTGTGTGTGAAGATACACTCAACCTCACCAGCTACCAAGGAAATGAAATAAAATAGCATATCATTCTTAACATACCACATACAATGTTTCTGTTACTTCTACACTGAAGCAATTAAATCTACCATGGACCTCTAGCTCCATCAGCAACTCAGATCTGGTGACAATGTCAGATCCATAGGCTGGAAGCAGACTGCAATGCTGAGCTCAGGTGGTTGACGACTCTGTGACATTTATTGAATGTATATTGAGTAGGCCAATGAAAAATATATTAAGCCATTGTGATCAGTTACCAACAGACACTGCCTTTTTATTTTTTACAAGACTAAGATTTCATTTGTAGTTAACTCTCCAAATAGTACATAGTACATCCATCTACTTTTGAGAGCAATATTCCGGAAACTACCACATCAAATAGTTTTGAGATGTCATGGATGTACTGGTATTGATCTTATATGGGGAAGGGGATATTATGGTGATGTCTTCACGGATTTTTTGGCATGTCTTTGTTTCTTTTGGAGTGATGTTGCTGAGATAGGGTCTTGCCTTGTCCAAGTTAGTCTGGAATTTGTTCTCCTTGTGTTTCCAGACTCCAAGTGCTGGGATTATAGGAATGTACTACCATGACTGACTGTGTTTATTTGTTTTGAATATATTAGTTTTTATCAATAAGTTGCTACTCCACTACAAAACTAAAATTTCAGTCTAATCTTTTCCTGAAGCTTTTGAATTATCTGAGTTTTCTTTTTCTTAATTAAGAAATTTTTTATTCACTTTACATACCAACCACAGATCCACCTCTTTCCTTCTCCCACCCCCAGCCTTCCTCCCTCCCAACCCACCCCAATTCCTTTCTTCAACAAGGTAAGGCCTCCTGTGGGAGTCAGCAGAGCCTGGTACATTCAGTTGAGGCAGGTCCAAGCCCTTCCCCTGCATCAAGGCATTTTTTTTCTGAATTCTTCATTCTATTACCTATTTATATATGATCATGAAACATTTGGTTTGTCCAATAATGGAAAGTATGGGCTCCTCTATTCAATAGCATGTTTTATTCATCTCCTTTCTCTTTTTCACTCGTGTTTTTAAAATCTTAGCAAATGCAACCATAGCACCCAGGACACAGTTGATGTTCTCCTTTGTAACCACTTCCTTATAGTTGTTAGGCTTCTAAATTACCAAAAATGATGGTATTGACATATTCTGGTTCTGTGTACCATACATCACCATCTTTCTGACCTTCAATAAAGATTTTTCTTGTCATCCATTACCTGACAGTGCAACCAGTGACACTCAGGTTAGGTTCTGTGATGGCAGCGTCCCTCTGCCCATACATCATTTTAAATAGATAGGTAAGCAATAACTTACAGCACCTTGAATTAACTTTCTGACAAAGAAAGGACTCATGACAGCCAGTGACAGCTCTGGAACTGTGAGATCTGGCTTCTCATGCCTTACCCCCTTAGCTCTGGGCTTTGTTAATGAAGTAACAGGTGGAAATGCAGCAGAGGGCCACACCTTGACTAATCTCTAGCTTGGTACTTGGCACAAAGGTATTTCAGCTCATAGTCCAGAGGTCAATTATGATTCTGTGGCCCCATTTAGCTTCTTGGGATACAAAATTCAAGGAAGCCAGTGTGTGGTTACTCACAGATTCTATTAAACCCCCATTGTGGCAAACATTTCTGCACTGCTCTCTTAACTTGCTCAAAACAGGTAATCCTAAGCAATTTCATCTGCCAACATACACGTCTATATTTGTTTTCATGGTTTGCCATATCAAAATTCACTGACTTGTTGACTTAAACAGAATCATCTTTACCAAACAATTCTTCAGGCTAAAGGGTCAAGATGGAGTTGTCAGGTTTGATTTCTCTTAAAGCTACCTTACTTGGCTTTCAACTTAATTGCCCTCAAACCACAGCTGTATATCATCTTGGGCATTTGTATGATTGTGTGTGATTGTGGAAGAGCGTCTGTGTGTCTGTGTGTATATGTGTCTGTTTCTGTCTGTATCTGTTTTGTCTTTATGTGTGTCATGTGTGAGTCTGCATGTTTCTATATGTCTTCATATGTGTCTGTGTGTGTCTGTAAGTGTGTTTGTGCATGTGTCTGTATCTGTGTCTCTGTATGTGTTCACACTCTTCCTCTTTTTATGAAGATACATACTGGGGCATGATCTTATCTTTATGGTGCCATGTATTCTTCACTGCTTTATTAAAGGACCTGTGGAATTACAACCACATTTATGAGTCTGCTGGGGTTAGAATTTGAGAAGGGGACTTGACTCAATCAAAATGATTGGCATAATGTCTTATCTCCAATGTGAGAGGAAAAATAAATATCTGTATACAATGTAAGCAAATAAGTTGAAGAAAAGAAAAAAATCAGAAGCAACCTATACAAAATTAGAATGAAAAAAAGGATAGTCACGAGGTAGCCTGGGATCCAGCCTATTAAGATAAGTAGCAAACTACAATTGCTTATATAGAGGAAAATAACATGGGACAAATGAGAGATACATGCCAAGATTGATGACACATCATTTGTGTGGAAGACATAAGTAAAAAATATTCTCATAAATAAGCGAGGACCTTGCTCGAATAATCCATTTATTCTGCTCTGGGATGAATACTAATGTTACCTCTCTCCTGAAACCTCCCAACACATCACAGCATTCCTTTACTCAGATTTTAATATACAAATAATAGTTCCAATTGGGGTGATGGCAAATACAATTTTTTATTAAAATTTTTTCCATACAAAATATTTTGATCATGTTTTCCCTCTCCCCAGCAGCCATGGGGCTCAAGTTCTGGAAATTGACACTGAAGCCTTCATAATAAGGTTGGCTGAATTACAGTGAAAATTCAAGTCCCAGCCCAGAGGGCGCTGCCAGTTAAAAGAAAGGGCGTCAGTTGGTAAAGAATGGGATCCCGTTACTTGGGGTGAGCATATGTGGGAGGACCCCATGGAGGCTGAGAACTTTGAACCCTCAGATTCTCAAGGGTTTTTCTCACCAGAAGTAGCTTCTCTACCCTCAGCCCCCTCCCTTGAAATACTGCCTTTCCACCTTTGGGAAAATTAATCCATCATTGTCTTCTAAACTAGCAGTGACTTTCTCTGAAGAGAATGCCAAGCAACACAATATTCTCCCTCAAGCCCACCAATAGTTTTCCCTAGACATATAACCAGACTTCAGGCAAAGCAGGCTCCTAGAGGTGGGGCGGGTAGAAAGCATAGTCCATGAAGAGGTGCACTATACTGCTAAAGAACTTAATGTTTGCTAATTCATTCAAGCAGATGTCTGGGGAATATGTGTGGAAATGGAATTTAAGGGTGTGGGACAATGGTGGAAGAAACGTAAAACTGGATTAGATTGAGTTTATTGATAGGCCTATCTGAGTAGAGATTTTAGGTTTAATATGGAAGCTCACAGAGTTGTTGTTTTGTTGTTGTTTTGTTTTGTTTTTGTTTTTAGGTATGAAAAGTTTGTTTGAATGGTTAGCTGAAGCATTTGTCAAAAGATGGCCTGCTGAAAAGGAGATAGAGATGCCTAATATCCTTTGGCTTAGTGTTGATGAAGGGAATTTAAGGCTCAGGGAAATCACAATGCTAAAACCTAGTCCTCCACAATGGAAAGATCCAGAAGACATGCCCTTCACTAATCCCATAAGACACAAAATGATGAGAGGGCACCACCACATTTGCAGAGCTTTATTCTCTCCCTTTTCCTTGTGTCATACCTTAGGCTTACAGATGCTGCTGCTCACTTGGATGGATTAAATGCAATGGGTATAATTGGGCCCCAGGATAGCAGGGGCCAGATAGCAGTATTGAATCACCAAAAGCAAGGTAAAACTATGCAAAAGCATAGTTACTGTAAATGGGTAGCAGACAAAGTAATGTCAATAATGGCCTAATCCATAAGGTTCAACACAGGCAAAGTAAATTTTATAGAGGCTTGACTCATATGAGCCTTTGGTACTGGCTAATCAATCATGGTTTTTCCAGACATGAAATAGATAAGATGCCTATTGAATTTTTGTTTGATCTGTATAAGCAGAAATCATTTTCAAACAAATGAAAGAAAGGCTGTACTGGATCATGACAAAAGGGAATCTTAGCCTGTGAAACAATTTCCAGACTATAGTCACCCTGTAAACTCAGAACCCCCTGAATAGCAGCCAAATTCCTGAGGAAGAACTGTGATAAAATTCCTAAAAGGTTTAGTATTATCCTTTCAGCAGTCCTTCCCCAAAGGGTCATATGGCCTTTCCCAGGGGTAACTGTACAATAGGGACAAGAAAATAATTAGACTTTCCAAGGCCTATTGGTTACTTACTTGTTTTGAATTGATGCTTATTCTGAGAGGTCCCAAGAAATATTGTGGCCCTTTAGTTAAAGTGGGGGCTTATGGAAATGATGTGATTAATGGAGCTAGAATTGCTCCATACACCAATAGGGGGAGCTCCTTGACTATTAACCGAGATTGACGCTTTATCTGCTATAAGGACAGGAAGAGTGCACCTGACTGATCAGATGGTTGTTTTACCCTTCCCCCTCCCAGACAGCCAATGGCTCTTGAGAAACCACTTGTTTTGCTAACAGCCTCATCAGTTTACTAGGACAAATAGATAACCACTACCCCAAGAATAAATTGCTGGCAACCACACCACTTCTCCCTGCTTATTCTCTTCATCCCCTATCCCACGGCACCACTGTTTTCACAGATGGGGCCAACAAGGGGCCACATAAGCAATATATCAAGGAGACAATGACACTGAGTTTTATCTTTTCTTCCTCCCAGATTACCCCCCCCCCAATTCAAGGAAGTGTATGTCATTTTCCTGGTTCTAACATACCTCAAAAAAACCATTAAGTCTATATTCAGACAGCATTTATGCAGTTAACCTGCTCCCTTGGCTAACCCACTCTTATGTCAAGCTTCATGGTAATCCTCTCTCCCAACAACTAATAAAAATTTCAAATATCTCCAAACAAGAACATGTCCCGTTTTTATCAGCCATATATGGTCACACTCATCCCTCCCTGGATCCCTCTCTGATGGTAATGCCTTAGCCAATAAGATTTCCACAACCAGGGCCTTCACTATGTCACCCCTCACTACTAAAGAATTCCACAGCTAACCCATACCAACTTGAGAAGGCTACAACCTAAATTCCCCAATGCCCCCATCAAACATCTTAAACGTATTCTCAAAACTTGCTCCTCTGCTACTCACATCACCAGGGAGGCTACCTGGAAAACAGGACCCCAAGAAAGACACGGAGATTGCCCAATGACAGAGAAATGGATGAGATCTACATGAACAGCCTGGACATGAGTGGGGGTAATGAATGGCGAGGGTCGAGGGAAAGAGAGCTTGGGGGAGCAGGAGATCCCTGCTGGATCAAGAACAGAGCGGGAGAACAAGGAACAGGAGACCATGGTAAATGAAGACCACATGAGAATAGGAAGAAGCAAAGTGCTAGAGAGGCCCACAGAAATCCACAAAGATACCCCCACAATAGACTGCTGGCAATGGTCAAGAGACAGCCCGAACTGACCTACTCTGGTGATGGGATGGCCAAACACCCTAATTGTCGTGCTAGAAACCCCATCCAATGACTGAGGCAACTGGATGCAGAAATCCACGGCTAGGCCCCAGGTGGAGCTCCGGGAGTCCAATTAGCGAGAAAGAGAAGGGTTTATATGAGCGAGAATTGTTGAAACCAAGGTTGGATAAAGCACAGGGACAAATAGCCAAACGAATGGAAACACATAAACTATGAACCAATGGCTGAGGGGCCCCCAACTGGATCAGGTCCTCTGAATGGATGAGACAGTTGATTGGCTTGATCTCTTTGGGAGGCATCCAGCAGTGGGACCGGGTCCTGGGCTCATTGCATGAGTTGGCTGTTTGAAACCTGAGGCTTAAGCAGGGTCTTTTCTCTCGACCTGGGAGGAGGTGACTGGACCTGCCTGGACTGAGTCTACCAGGTTGATCTCAGTCCTGGGGGGCGGGGGGCTTTGCCCTGGAGGAGGTGGGAATGGGGGTGGGCTGGGGGGAAGGGGAGGGGGGCGGGAGGGGAGAGAACAAGGGAATCCATGCTGATATGTAGAACTAAATTATATTGTAAAATAAAATGAAATAAAATTTTAAAAAAAGAAAAGAAAAAACTTGCTCCTCTTCTGCTTCCCTAATCCACACTCCTGCTATACAGGAGTATACTGGGCATCAATCTCAGAGGCCTTAAAGCCAATGCCCTCTGGCAGATTGATGTCACCCACATTCAATCATTTGGGAGGCATAAATTTGTTTTTTTATGTTTTTTATTTTATTTTATAATTTAATTTTACATATCAGCCATGGATTCCCCTGGGCTCCCTCCTCCTGCCCCCCCGACCCCCCCCCAACCCACCCCCCATTCCCATCTCCTCCAGGGCAAAGACTCCCCCCAGGCATTCAGCTCAACCTGGCAGATTCGGTCAAGGCAGGTCCAGTCCCCTCCTCCCAGGCTGAGCAAAGTGTCTCTGCATAGGCCCGAGGTTCCAAACAGCCAGTTCATGCACTAAGGACAGGTCCTGGTCCCACTGCCTGGGTGCCTCCCAAACAGTCCAAGCTAATCAACTGTCTCACTTATCCAGAGGGCCTGATCCAGTTGGGGGCTCCTCAGGTATTGGTTCATAGTTCCTGTGTTTCCACTAGTTTGGCTATTTGTCCCTGTGCTTTTTCCAATCATTGTCTCAATAACTCTCAATCATACAATCCCTCCTCTTTCTCGCCAATTGGACTCCTGGTGCTCCACCTGGGGCCTGGCCATGGATCTCTGCATCCACTTCCATCAGTCATTGGATGAGAGTTCTAGCATGACAGTTAGGGTGTTTGTCCATCCTATCACCAGAGTAGGTCAGTTTGGGCTTTCTCTCGACCATTGCCAGTAGTCTATTGTGGGGGTATCTTTGTGGATTTCTAGGGACCTCTCTAGCACTTTGCTTCTTCCTATTCCTGTGGGGTCTTCATTTATCATGGTCTCTTTTTCCTTGTTCTCCCTCTCTGTTCTTGATCCAGCTGGTATCTCCCACTCCCCTAAACTCTGTTTCCCTCGATCCTTGCCCTTCATTACCCCTCCTTTCATCCAGTTTGCTCATGTAGATCTCATCCATTTCTCTGTCATTGGGGGATCCCTGTGTCTTTCTTAGGGTCCTGTTTTCTAGGTAGGGGAGGCATAAATTTGTATTTGTCATTATTGATACTTATTCCCATTTTACTTGGGCTATGACACAAACTAATGAAAACTCAAAGAAACTAATTAACCACATCCTCTCCACTTTCACTATTTTGGGAACCTCTCTCCAGATCAAAACTGACAATGGACCAGCCCATAAGAGACACCAATTTAAAAAGCTTTGCAAGGCTTGGAAAACAGTCTACTGCACTGGCATCCCTCACAAACCTCAGGGCCAAGCTGTCCATTGAAAGAACACACCAAACACTAAAAAACAGTCAAACAAGCACAGGGCTCCCTAATACCAAACATTCAATTAAATCCGGTATTAGTCATGTTCAATATGCTGAATGTTTATGCTACGCAGGACAAAGTCCCCATTGTCCATCACTGGAGAAACTCACCACACATACCATCCATTCTGGTTCGATGGAAGGACCCACTTGACAGGTGTTGGAAGGGCCCCGACCCTCTGCTAACAATTGGAAGGGCATTTGCTTGTACCTTCCCACAGAATCAACCTCGCCCTGTCTGGACACCAGCCGGCAATGTCTGACATGACCTCTCCAGTCAAAAAGATGGCAGACTTGTTGATCATGGAGAAGACAAAGAGGAAGTGATTGCAGACCACTGAGGACATGCAACCAGAACACCTGGGGAGAGATACATGCCCTTATTGATACAACTTCCCTTTCCATTATTCTCATGGCTGTTTTTGCTCTCTTGGATGCTAATTATCATACTCTGCCTAGTTCCCCTAATATTCGCCAATGGTGTTTCTTTGTTAGGGAGACATTTCAGGGTTACAACATCATTATAGGCCCTGGGACATTATAGGCATCCCACTTGAAGGATGCTAGAATGCTTTGTCTTTCCTCCTTTACTCCAATTCCACCAATGTTCAAATGCCCCTGTCATTTGCTTCCCATATAGAGAATATGTATGCTACAATCTGAATAACCACCAAGGTTAAGCAGTTGGTAAGGGACTGGGAGTCGGGAGGATCGCACAAGGAAAGGGAAATAGAATGTAGTGTTCTAGGAAGGTAAAGGGGGAACCAGAATAAGAGGAGTAAACAGGGAGGACGGGAGAGAATAGTAAAGGGTGGATAACCAATACTAAATGCCATTTGAAAAACTACTGCTACTAATTCTTTTAAAGGAAGTTCTATGCAAATGACTGCAGAGCACCATTGCTGATTGTGTTCCACCTTCTGGATATAATATGAGCATAAAGACAAGTAGCTTCAACGTATTCATCATTTATCACTATGAAACACACTTATGTTAAAATATGTAAAATGACTTAAGTGAAACTCTCGTAAGAAACAAGCTGCTAATAAGGTTCTTCTGGTTCATGTTGTTTCTTCAAATAATATTAAATTCTAAGTATTTTCAAAAGAATTTCCTATTTTCTTTATTGCTCATGAAGGTCATAGATGACAAAATATTTGGAGTTTAATGATTTATATACCATGAACATTGTTGCTATCTGTGAAATGACTATTTTTGAAACAGTGAATAATTCTTGGTAAAGTCCTGAACAAAAATGTGTAAATGTCACTGAGCTAATGTGGTAGTTAAATTCCTAGAAGACTCATTTAATAATAATAATACCTTGTGAAAAGTACTTACCATTAATATGTGGAATGTATTCCTCATTTAGATTATTCAAAACCATTATTTGACACAGATAAGCTTCTGTCTGGAAGTCAGAAAGATGTTCAGGACATCTGAGAAGAAATTCTGCAAACTGCTTTATGAGGTGGTCCTGAACATTGTAGGTAATGAGCCATGTTTTTCATTTCCACCTACTAAATACTGGTTTTCCCTTCTACAATAACCAAAATAACTACGGCCAATTTCAAAAACGCCCTTTGGGGGGCACTATAGCCCTGCTGAGAGCCACTGTTCCAGCTCCAGTGTGAAATCGAAATCCATTAAGGATCTCTTCATTATTCCTACCACAGAGCATGCTTTGTATGTTTTGTTTTGTTTTTATCTCCCTCAACTGAACTAACATCTCAGGCCTGTGTTCATGCTAACCCATTACATACTTAATGCAGATTTATCATTCTAAATAATAAGGACTTCAGGTCAGGGTGGTATATAATTTCACCTGGAAGACCACTTTTCCACCCCTTAGCTCTACCTCAAAAATCACAAAAGCGCAAAATTTGAAAATATAGACTCATTCTCATAAACAAATGGCTCTAGAGGGAAGAATTAATATAGCAAAAATAGAAGCGTGGGAGCAGTAGCTAGGAACTTTGAAAACAGGTACTGAATCTTCACCTCCACATGGTAGCAGAGATGGAGGAAGCAGTCATTGTGGGCAAACCGGGCAGACAGGCCAATAGTATCCAGCCTGGTTTTCCTGCCCTGAGTTTCCTCTCCCATTAGCCAATGGCAGGCCATTGTCACTGTTGCAGCCTCTAAACACACATTCCCTATAGCAGACAGCTAAAGCAATAGCATCTCATCAAACTTCTTAATGATAGCCTGTATTTTATCAAAGTCTTGATCCATCAGTGAAAGATTTTCTTTGAATGGGGATGATTCTGCAGAAACATCATACACTGAAAGAAGGGAAGGTAGGAAGAAACACAGGAGATTTCTATGTGAGACAGGCTCACAAACTGGAATTCTAGAGTAAGTGAGGGTAACATGGTAAAAAAGAGCCAATTAATATTTTTTATGACCTCTTCTTCCTTAAGTATTATTTTACATATATACATATATTAATGTCTAAATACAGCCAGGCAGTGGTGGCACATACCTTTAATCCTAGCACTAAAGAGGCAGAAGCAGGCAGATCTCTGAGTTTGAGGCCAGCCTGTACTACGGAGCAAGTTCCAGGACAGCCAGGATGACATGGAGAAACACTATCTTGAAAAACTATACACACACACACACACACACACACACACACACACACTGAGTCTATTTCGTATTGTTCGTATTGTTTATATTTATATGTGTTTAGGGCTGACCATGTGATATTGGATGTATCTGATCAAAGGCCTCATCCCTGTAGAAGACAGATTCTCTTCTCAGCAGCCATTAATTGCTTGTAGTTTTTCATCTAGGGGTGAAGCTGAGAATTATACTGTTCTCCCATTCACAAGTGCATGTCACCTGGTATTGTCATTGTGCAGTCTTGCTCAGGCAACCATGTTGAGATTTCATGTGTGTGCATTCCCTGTTATAAATAGAGGACACCTTCTGGAAGCAAACATGGCTCTTACAGTCTTTCTGACTCCTCTTCCATAATGTTTCCTGGGGCTTAAGTATTGTATTTTAAATATCAACTGATTTTGAACACCCTGTGGTCAATTGTTCTCTGCATTGTGACCAGTTATGGATTTCTGTAGTGCTCTCCATCCATCTTCTAGAAAAAGAAGCTTCATTGATGAGGGGTGAGAGCTACACATGTGTCTTAAGATTTAGAGCTATGAGCCAAGCGGTGGTGGCATGCGCCTTTAATACCAGCACTCAGGAGGCAGAGCCAGGAGGATCTCCGTGAGTTCAAGGCCAACCTGGTCTACAGAGCAAGATCCAGGACAGGCACCAAAACTACACAAAGAAACCCTGTCTTGAAAAACAAAAACAAACAAACAAACAAAAGATTCAGAGCTGTGATCCACCAGTCAGAGAACATACTGTCAGATAAGCAAATGAGTTAACACACAAACCTCCATTCCAGAAAAGTTGTTGGGAAAAAGGCATTGATAACCTTATCTTTAGATGCCAAAAGTAGTCTCTTAATGTTAATCTGCAACACATTTTGTAGCACTCTTGTTATAACACATTGTTATAGCACTCTGAGTTAGAATCTGTAGGCAACTAACTGTGCTCATATTTATAAAGACCCAAGTAATAGTTTGAGCACTTTCTGGGAAAGCACAAAGCTAGCCCTACTGCATTTATGTCATGGTCTCCAGATGATCAATCACACTGGCTGTAAGTGCCCATTTATGGTCTAGCTGAACAAAGGAAGAATGAGAAAGCACTAGAAAACTAAAAATATCCATGGTCTTGTTTTTCATATGGCAGAGTCACCACATCGTTCTCTGAAAAGATCCACTTGAACTGAGATGACAACTGGTGTGTCCAGAGGAACTCAGGGCTGCCACAAAAAGAGCAGAAAAGAGTTATCAAGGTCCAGCCAAACCCCAGTCATGGACTGATGTTCACGGGCAGAGCGCAAATCCAAGGGTGGGAGGGGCGTGAGTAGCCAGAACAAAGACAAATGCAAATGGACCAAAGTCTGCTTTGAAAGGAGGAATGTGGAACCAGAGGCCATCAGGCACCAGTCAGCTTCACAGATTTTTAGTGAGGTTTTGTTGCTGCTGCTGCTGTTGCTGTTGTCAGTTCTTTATAAGTTTCATACAATGTCTTTATTCATATTCACACATACACAACTCTCAATTCACTTCCATTCCCTAGCCATCCAATTTTATGTCACAGTTTTCTTAAATCTTTCAAGACCAATTTGTGTTACCAGCTATCCATGGATGTGTGTTCTCTTACTGGAGAGTGGTCAACTAGTCAAGAGCTACACTCTTAGAGAAAACTCTCTTTCTCTCAGCCAGGAGGTAGCAATTGTCAATAGTTCCATGGCTAAGTGTGTGTGTGGGGGGGGGGTTGTGTGCTCAACCCCTCTTGCCTTGTGGGATTTGGCCTGGCTTGTCCTTGAACAGGTTTTTTGCATGCTGTTTCAACCACTGTGGATTCACGTGTACAGCTGTCCTGATTATTCAAAAGATAAAGCTTTCTTGCATACATTTATTGCCTCAGATTCTTATACTCTTTCTGCCCCCTCTTCCACAATGATTGCTGAGCCTTAGGAGAGGAGTTGCATTGTCTATGTACTCTATAGTGCTGAAATTCCACATTTCCTATACCTTGGCCAGGTGGGTGGGGGTGGGGGTGTCTCTGTGCTAATCACTATCTACTTCAACTAAAATCCTCTCAAATGAAGGATGAGAGATGCATTGATCTATGGGAATAATGATAAATCATTAGAAGTAAGTTTAAGACAATGTCCATTCAGTACCATCATTGTAGTAGGACATTCCCTACTGGTCAAATATTGACCAGAAGATATCTCTTGAAAATTGTGGCTACAGACATGAAGAAAGAAACCAAGAAAAACTACAAGACAGTTGACATATATGCTGATCCCTCTATTATGGAAACAGCTCTGAGACTGGATGAGACATGATAAATCTTGTTGGCTACATAGTCCTCATGACTTATTATGACATGTCATCCTTTCATGTGGCATGTATGGAAATTTATATTATAGTTTGATTTTGCAGTCCAAATGGAATTATAAAGTGAACAGATACATTTTACCTCTCAAACACAAAGCAGAGAATCATCTTCAGCTGATTTGTGCACACAGCACATTCCACGCTTGTGTTAATGCAGAATATATATATATATATGTATATATATATATATATATATATATATATATATATATATAAAAACCTTTAAAAGTTTGTGTGTTTTCAGAAAAAAAAAAGATGATCAATGAGGATAAGTAGCCCAGGTGATCCAGCCTCTCAGAATGACTCTGTCACAATTTCCTCAAAAATCTGTATCCAGAACAACTTCAAAGCTGCTAGCTGAGATGGTCCAGCCTCACAGACTACTCCAGCCAGAACTTCAGATAAGCCTTGAACTTTCCTATCACACAGAGACTGGACAACAAATGACAGAGCTAGCTCTCCCTAGACTTGACCATTATTCCAATTTTTTCAGGGATCCCTAAAGATGTTGTCTTTCCCAGACAACAGGAAACAGTCTAGAGAACATGACACCCACATTCCCAAGAGATGTGGTTGATGGTTTTTGGTCATTTGGTGGGTTATGTATGTTTGTCATCATTTGGAGGGGGTAGTTGCAAGGTGTTACATGGTCAGGGGAAAAAAAACTAAGCAAAGAAGATTCAGGGATCTCTTTCTGAAAAGAAAATAAGGGAAATATAGGAATGATACAATAAAAGGGTAGATTATTGAATCTACTTTTAAACTGAAAGCAACTACTAGTTTCAAATATTCAAATAAATTGCTATGGATTTTTATATATTGATACAAATTTAAAGTTATTTTTGTTACAACATACTGTAAGGTATTGTACTTATACAACTCATTTAAAATCATAATGTAAAATCCTAGTTATTAAAAGCTATTATTACAAACTATTTAAGATAATTAAGAAATGCTTATTAGCAGCTAGTCATCTATAAAAATCAAACTTCTAGTTATACTAGATACATTTTCAAGATTAAACAGATATTTTAGATAGATAGGTGGTCTTCAAGCACTTCAGAGATCTATAGAATGTGGTATTTAAGATGTTTTACTAACATAAGGTTTTTCATGACAGTGAGATATGTCTGCTCCTGAAAGTATTGATCTACTTAAAAAAAAAAAAAAAAAAAAAAAAAAAAAAAAAAAGGATGATGGACTTTGAAGAACCTCCACAAGGAGTTTGCTTTCATTGTGGCAAATTTAGCCACTGGGCAAGAAACTGCCCTTGCCTCTACTGCTGAGAGTGTGTTGTACAAATTAGAGAAGCTGGACACAAAGGAAGCTGACTGCCAAACTTTGCCAAAACAAGGTAGAGCAGTCCTTCAAAATTTTTGCTTCACAGAAAAATATGTCACATATTCTAGGCCTATAGGACAAAGATGGGTGCCCCAAAGTTGCAGAGGAACCTTGGGTGACAATCCAGGAAGCCAGCTGTCTATATCATTTCTATGGCTTTAGGAGTTGTTTGCTCTGCACTTCCTGTTTACTCAGGTAATATTTTATCCTTCTTGGGTCTCTGATGGGGGTTGAGACTAGATAGTTTACTGTTTTCTTTGTTACCAAACTCAGAAAAGAAACTTACAAAAAGAGATGAAAAGTTTATAAGGTTGAGAGACATAAAAGCTAAAGTTATGTATCTAAGAAAATGTTTTAGGTCTAAATGGATATTTTCAGTCTAGTAGTACAAGTTATGATGGAAAATAATTGTAACACTCCTAAAATCTGAAACTAAAAGTAAGAAGCTATTCTAATTATTTTATAAATTACATTTAGGCATATTTTTATTGTGTTCTGTTTGAGTGCCAAAATCTTCTTTGGCTTTACCAACCAAATTTATACCTGGAGATAATCCAAAATAATGGGAACAGGCAATATTCAGGTTATATTATTTAAGATTTGATGGAGAACCTTGATTTTATACGAAAATCTTAAAAGACATCAAAAATAATTCTCTAAAATTTTTCTGGGATTCTTCAAAAATAGTCTTCAAATGTCAGAAACATTGCTCACTGATTCTGGCTCCAAAGCTGGGTCTTTCTGTCATTTGTTGTTGCTGTTCATATCTTTCCTAAGCCATAGAAGTCTGCACACTCCCACTGAACAATCCCCTCTTCTTCTACTGATTTCAGCCAATAAGCACTACATACAAGGAACTCTGCCCACACTAGGCTTCCAGCAATTGCTACTGATTGATTTGTCTTCAGGTGTACTTTCATCTTTTATAAAATCTTATCTCTTGGTTATCACATTTAATCCAATGAAATTATAATTTTGATCATTTTAACATTTGCAAAAATATTATTAATTTTCTTCTGCCGTATTTCTTCTACTTAATATTGATCAACATTAAAGAGGAAATATTGGAATTTGCTAAGCTCTACAGATGCCTGGGTTCAGGGCAAGTCATCAGGGAAACTCCCTGAAAAAGGCCAGAGAGGACATTGGAGGAGCAAGACAGGAAGCAGTAATCAGGAAATTCAACTAGTAGGTAAGGTTCTTACAGGACTTAATGATCAGGAGGTAAGATACCCATGTGTCAAGAAAGACAAACTGGAAAAGAGAACTAGGGACACTGATAACAAGCTACCACAGTACTACATGAGAAAAGATGACTATCAACTCACTGACAGAAGAAACAGAAAAAAAAAGGGATGAGGAAGAGAAGGAAGGAAGAAGAATCTTGTCAATGTGTCCAGGTAAATGTTTTCGTTTTCCAGACTCACTTGTGTGTTTAGAGTAGCAGTGTGCTATGTTCTGTTGATGGAAAATTGCACTAAGATCCCAAATCTTCAATGTTACCACAGGCATATATGTCATGTGATTTTGCAGTGGTTCCCAACTGTGACTGAACTCATACATGTAATTTACTTTAGCCAACAAAATAATCTACCAATCCAAGCCTCTTCACATTTGTATTTCTTGTCCTTGTACTTCTCTATAGGAAGTCCTCCATCAATGTCAGGAAGTCAATGATGGAGAGATCTGTTAATTGAGGCTCCTTATTCATGCCAGCCTTCTCTAGCCTGGAAAAGAATCAGCTGATGTGACAATACCCAAGTGAGCTCAGCAGAACTCAGAAGAACCACTCTAGTAATCCCAGCCCTGATCAACTGAACCCCAGAACACCACATATATCATTCAGCATTCATAGTTATTATTTTATTAAAATAATTTATTTTGAGATTATAATATAATCATACAATTTCTCCCTTCCCTTTCTTCTCTCCAAACCCTCCCATGTACCCCCTTTCTTTTTTTTTTCTTTTTCTTTTCTTTTTTTTTTTTTTTGGTTTTTCAAGACAGGGTTTCTCTGTGTGGCTTTGCGCCTTCCCTGGAACTCACTTGGTAGCCCAGGCTGGCCTCGAACTCACAGAGATCCACCTGGCTCTGCCTCCCGAGTACTGGGATTAAAGGCGTGTGCCACCACCGCCTGGCCTCCATGTACCCCCTTTCTGTTTTTCAAATTCATGGCTTCTTTTTAAAATTTTTGATACATATATACATATATATGTATATGTAGGTGAGTGAGTGAGTGTGTGTGTGTGTGTGTGTGTGTGTGTATGATGGGTGATGTCTTTCTGCATGCTGTAAATGTGTGTTGCTCTGATTGGTTGATAGACAAAATGCTGATTGGCCAGTAGCCAGGCAGGAAGTATAGGCAGGATAAGCAGACAAGGAGAATTCTGGGAAGAGGAAGGCTGAGTCAAGAGTCTCCAGCCAGACACAGAGGAAGCAAAATGTGAAGGTGAACTCATACATGTAATTTACTTTAGCCAGCAAAATAATCTACCAATCCAAGCCTCTTCACATTTGTATTTATTGTCCTTGTACTTCTCTACAGGAAGTCCTGAAGAACTGAAAAAAGGTACCGAGCCACATGGCTAAACACAGATAAGATTTATGGATTAATTTAAGTGTAAGAGCTAGTCAGTTATAAGCCTGAGCAAATAGCCAAGCAGTTATAATTAATATTAATCCTCTGTGTGATTATTTTATAAAAAGCTACAAGACTGTGGGTGAGATTTTCCATGACCACTGACCGCCTGGGACACTGGAAAACTTCAACTGGTTATGATAAAAGATAATTTAGATATGAAACTTTAAATTCACAAATATAGGATAGATAGGATACCTTCTTTGATTTTGCCAAATACAAATAAACTAGATATTATAACTAAAATTCTTGCTTGATAACTGTTTTGTTATATGTAATTTTGCTGTGTTGAAGTTAAAACCTTCCTTAGAAAGAAAATGGGAAATGATGGGTGATGTCATTCTGTATGCTGTGAAAATGTGTCACTCTGATTGGTTGATAAATAAAGCTGTTTGGCCAATGGTGAGGTAGAATAAGGTTAGGTGGGACATTCTAAAGAAAGAGAAAGGAAAGAAGACAGAACAAGGAAGACACTGCTAGCCACCATCAGAAGAAGTAAAGATGTAAAGGTACCAGTAAGCCACAAGCCATGTGGCAAAGTATAGATTTATAAAAATGGATTAATTTGTGATATAAGAACTAGATAACAAGAAGCCTGTCATGGCCTTAGTTTAAAAATAATATTAGCCTGTGTGTGTTCATTTGGGTCTAAGTGTCTGCGGGACCAGCAGGTGAGAGAGATTTGTCCTGACTGTGGGCCAGGCAGGACACAGAGAAACTTTCAGCTACAAGATACACACACACACACACACACACACACACACACACACACACACACACACACATATATATGTATATATATACATACATACATATCCTGCTTAGTATGCCTGAATTTTTTTTCAAAACTAGCTTTCATGGTACCAGAAGGTGCCCTGCAGGCTTCAAAAAGAGGCAAGTGACCAACAGTTCTACCCAGCTATGATGCCTATTAACCACCACAACAACCAGCATGGCATGATAACCTTAATGCAGTAATGGCACACATACTTTGGCAGTAGTAACAAATATCCCTCTAATTGAACTTGTATCTTCTCAGCAAGAGGAAAATAACATGTAGTACTGGAAACCTAGAAAACTACTCAGTCATGTACCTCGAAGAACCTACAACTGCCACTTTCATAAACCAGCATAATCCATAGCTACATTCTAAATATGTGTCTTTATATCCACAGATAATTATAGTTCCCAACCCTCATCAAGAAACTTCCCTTAGCAGCAGATGGATACCATTACAGAAAAAACCACAAACAATCACAATGCAGAATTTTGAAGCTCAGCTCCAGTGGATACATCCACAACAAAGCTCTACATCTAAAGCTCCGGGATCATGGTGGAAGAGGGGCAGACAGATTGTAAGAACCAGAAGATCTGAGAGTTTACTATGAGACTGTGTCTCCTAGAAATGTTAGGTGCTAAACCCATGGATTGTCTCCAACATGGCTGCCTAAACACGACCTGAACAATGATAAACACCAATAGACATGCTAACATGTAGTTATTCTCAGCTCACCAAAACCTATATGTCACACTCACCTATAGAGCAAGCTGGTATCTCATGGCAGACACAGTAAAGACACTAAGAAATTCTTTGTTTCCCTAAAACTGTAAAATTCTGTATGCTCCTTTCCCCTGCATTTAGCTCTGACTTAGTAACTAAAGGTGTAATAACTATTCTATGGTCAAGAGCAGAGAAGAGAAAACGTTAAAGAAGATGTGGCAGAAAGACAGAAAATGCAAGGCTGTCTGACGCAGTCCTTGTTTGTGCAGCTCGGAATTTCTTGTCGTCTGAACGAAGTAAAACATACTGTTTTTTAAGCCACTGTATTTAATGTATACAGAAAAGGTCATTCCTGAAAAAAAGAAACAAAGCACAACCCAGCTTATAGAATTCTGGGCACATAATAATAACAGTGGAAAGAGGAACCTGATGGAAACAATAAGCCAAAGATTGAAGAATGGCAGGGTTGGGGAGTGGGCAGGGTGTCCTGGCACAAGAGCAAAGAAACTATCCCAGAGTTCATTATTTCCAGTTTGTAATGATGTGATGCACTCAAGGAAGGAAATGAGTTGAAGTTTTCAAAGTCACACAGAGAAACTAATCCAGAGGAGTATACTGATGTTACAAGTTTAGTTTGGCTCACTGGTCAATCAACCATCTGGTACTTTATCCTTTTCCATTTACTTCTGTAAATCATTCCACTACTCCTTTTCTTTCTAATAATCTTCCTTTCCTGGTTGTCTTAGTTAGGCTTGATCTTGCTGTGATGAAACACCATGAACAAAAAGCAAGTTGGACAGGAAAGAGATTATTTGGTTTACACGTCCATATCACTGTTCATCACCAAAGGAAGTCAGGATAGGAACTCAAACAGAACAGGAACCTGGAAGCAGGAGCTGATGCAGAGTCCATGGAGGAATGCTACTTACTGTCTTACTCTCCATGGCTTGCTCAGCCTGCTTTTCTTTAGAACCCAGGAACACCAGCACAGGGGTGACCCCACCCACAATGGACCTGGCTCTCCCCCATCAGTCACTAAGAAAATGTCTTACAGGCTTGACTACAGCTAAGATTTGTGGCAGTATTTTCTCAGTTGAGGCTCCCTCCTCTCTGAAGATTATAGTCTGTGTCAAGTTGACATGAAAATAACCAGCATACCTCTTTTGTTTTTTCATTCTATTTAGCCCCTTGGTGGTATAGCTTGCATGACATTTTTTAGTAATAAATCCCATTGTTACCGATAATGTTCTTTCCTTTGTGCTTATGAACTGTACTTTACAAATTAATTTCATTTTTTCTGGTCGCATAGAAACAACACAGTATATTTTATGATAATCATCAAAAGTATAATTTATAGAAAACTAAAGAGAGGTTCTTTCTAAAAAATTGGTTGAAATTTCACACAGAATCTTTCTACAATTTATAGCACAAATGAATAGTTATAAGTTTCCTAAAGAAATCTTTAGAAACTACCAACTTAGCATGAAGAGGTGAAAATACAAGTTAAATATGAAAACTGAGAAGTGCCACAATATAAAGCTGTTTCTGTCCCCTTTGCTTGGATACTTCCCTGGAGCTCACTCATCCTGTGCTATAGACAAGCAGCTCTGACATTCAAAGTTCTTCAACATGCCAAGGTTACTCAATAATGTCCCCTCTAAATATGATTATTGTAGAGAAAGAAACAGGAAAAAGAGGAAAAGAAGAAGGAGCGAGGAAGAAAAGAAAAACAAAAACATACAGTTGCCCTCTGCACCTTTTTCTTGTTCTTTAGGTCTAGTGTTTGAAGTTTAATTAATAGAAGAAAATATGTTAAATATTCTCATAAGCATTTGAGCACAAGTTAATTATCAAAATAGCAAGGCGGCAAAACTTAGCATATTCTACCCAGTGTTTTCTTACTGCGTCGAGTCAGGGAATTTGAGAACAGTAACATAATTGTATAGCTTAATGTACACATAACTGAACTACACAGATACATGAATATCCTAATTGTGTGTCTTTGGCTAACAAAAAATAAATTCTTGGTAGGTTGGGAGGGGGCAAAAAAACAACTAGTAATCTGAAAGTTCAAAACATTAAAAAAAAAAAAGCAATAGAATAAGGCTTTACAAGATGGGGAACTTGGGAGCTCCAAAGTTCTGAGCAGTAAAAATTAATATGATATTTCTTGATAATTTTAAAACCAAGAATAAATCTGTCTCAATAGGGTTTTCTCCAGGAAGAGATAGTCCAATGCCTAGCAAAAGACTAAAGTCCTGGAGAAAGGATTCTATCGGTCCCCCATGGAAAGCTGAAGTCTGTATTAGAAGTATACATGAATGTTGGGAGTGTAAATAATGTTCACCATAATGATAAAATTTCAAAGTCTAAAGTTCTATTTTCCTAGATAAACTAAGATATTAATGAAGGAAATCAATATTATAGAATACTCCAGGTCAAAACAGAGTTGGCATTTGTTCAACAGTTAACTTTCATTCCTCTCGATATGAAAGATAGGAAGTAAAGGAAAGCTGGAGCTAACACTTCCTAATGCATGCAAACCATCTCTAGAGAACAAAGGGGTGAAAGTTGAGTGTCTTGAATTGTTTTCCTTTGGAAGAAAAACAGTATTTTGTAAAACCTTCCTTCTTTGAATGCAAACTAATCCTAACTTCCACACTGGACTGGTTAGCATTATTACATTCTCTAAATCAGAAGGTCATGTCACCATTTAAGAACCATTAGCTTGCCGGGTGGTGATGGCGCACGCTTTTAATCCCTGCACTCCGGAGGCAGAGTTAGGCAGATCTCTGTGAGTTCAAGGCCAGCCTGGAATACAGAGCGAGATCCAGGAAAGGCACAAAGCTACATAGAGAAACCCTGTCTCGAAAAACCAAAAAAAAAAAAAAAAAAAAAAAAAAAAAAGGAACCATTAGCTTTCAAAAGCACAAGCTAAACTTGGAAGTAGGTTAGTCTTTATAAATTGATGTGATTTCATGTCATTAAACTGATGAGATAATCAAAGGCAGAGATTAAGACAATTATAATCAATTAATAACTTTAATATTCTTATGGATCTAAATTGGTATTTTCATATAATAACAGTAAAATGAAGTACAATCATTTATTGAATGCCAAGACAATTAATCATGTCAAAGATAATTATTTCAATGACAAAATATGGATATGACCTTTCATTTATCAGAAACCGCTGGCATTTTCAAAAGAAATGGCTTAGTAAACACTGTCCTAATTATACTTCAAGACTCTAAGAAATCATTTGAACTTGTTTCTCTCACAGATAAACACCTCTAAATGCAATAATACAAAGAGCTAAATGTCCTTATGCAGGAACATTTAAATACTCCCCTACATAGACAAATCATATTAACACTCAAAAGCTGTGCTGTATATAGTCTTAATTTTATACATGAAATTATGCCTCTCACTACAGCTCAGTTAGAAATTCTGATTCATCTGATTTTACTTTTAAGCCAGAAGAGAAGACTCACTGAAGGTCTGTTACCAGGGTCTGTGAAAAGCAAATACATGCTAGAGAAGGCAGAGTGGGATAAAACATGGACAAAGCCTTGGTGGCAATAATTCTAAGATGGCCCTGAAGATATTTTGCCTCAATATTCAAGCCTATGAGTATGATGAACCATGACATCTGTGGTATGTTATCTTATATGATAAAGGAATTTTACAGAGATAGTTAAAAATTACCAAATCAAGTGGCTTTGAGTTAATGAAATATAGGTAGGCATCACATATCCACACAAACAACTGAAAAGAAGAGAGTGTTAACTGTCTGGTTGAAGAAGAGAAAGCCAGAGAGATTCAAAGCAAAAAGAACTTGATGCATAGTTTCAAGCTATGCATAGTTTCAAGGAAAATAGAGAAGATGTAATATAGACAAGCATAGGAGAGAGTCCCCTAGAAGAAAGGACAGTCAGTCCAGACACAATGGCAACAACCTGGATGGTCTTGAAAACCAGCTGTGCCTCCGCTCTCAAGTAAGAGCCCAGTGTGATAGGTTCTGTGCCCATAAGACCTACAAAGAGGACCCACTGGAGTCCTACAGGATCTATGTACCTATGAGATGTTGAGCTGTTATTGCTTTAGTTTGCTAAACTTGTAGTAACCTATTATTTGACACCTGTACATGGCCTGGGATGAAAGTAGCATTCGCCAAGGGGAGCATGAAGCTGTCCTTTCAGTTGAAAATCTCTGGATTCATGTCGAAACCCTGGGGCACAAAGAAAAATCTTACAAGAAATTTGCCCTAAAAACAAAATAGAAAGTTTTTCAGTTTTAAATGAAGCCCTTATTTATTAACATATATTCAGTTGGGGAGAAATTCTGGAACTATATATAAAATCAGAAATTTGAGAAGGCATTCTTTTACTCAGCCTTCATCTTTTTTTTTAACCAAAGAATATACTTTGATTTACAACAACTTTACAGAGATTTTTTTAGTAGCCTACTGGGTACTAGTCATTGAATTTTTTACTCCTAACCCCAGAGACAGAGAGGTAGAGAGGGAGGAATAGAGATTAAAAAAAGAGAGAAACTGTACAAAAAAAAGAAAGAGTGCTCATTTGCTGGTTCCCATGGTGTCGAGTCTCACCCTGTGACTCACTTTAAGATGCCAACAGGATTTCTAAAAGGTTAACAATTGAGTCTTACAAGCCACTGCAGGCTGTTTTCAGGAAACCGACTAAGGAAGAAGTGGTTTGGAGGCAACAAAATTGAATAACTCAGAGTATCAACATTCCATGATCTGATTCTGCATTTAGAACACATGGTTTATAGTATATGTAAGGGCTCTTTCATCTTTTTCATACTCAATTATCTTTTCACTTAGTAAAAAAAAAAAAATCAGATAGAGGATTCCATTCTCTTTTACTATCAAATATTAGAGAGAGAGAGAGAGAGAGAGAGAGAGAGAGAGAGAGAGAAATATAGTTGCACAAAAAGTTCAATCACAGAGCAGTAAGTAATTGCAGAATTAAAACAGATATTAAATATTTGAAAGGTAGAACCTTTGAAAGTAGAACCTATAGATGGTAAATAGGTCTCTGTACTGGTGTTTTAGTGTGAGGAACAGAACAGCCATGCCCTGTATCTTCTACTCAGTTCTGAGAAGAACTGTTCAAGCCATATCTCAGAAACGCAATGTGAATGTCATACAGAAGTTCTTCCTCCTAAAGCAGACAACAGTCTTTAGAGAAGTGAGATTTGAGAGGTCTTTTAGCCACAATCCCAGCTTCAGTGGCTGCAAAAGGCTTTGTGTGATTTTCAAATAAAAAATTAATCCTTTGATAATTTCTTCCTACCTAAAAATGGTCTCCTTTTAGTTGAGAAACTAGAGTATGCAAAACTTAATTTTGTTCCCAAATTACTGTATCATCTAGCTGCTGATCAAATCTTTGAAATAAAATATCAAATATGGGGTAGGAGAGGTGGCTCAGCAGTTAAGGGTACTGGCTGTTCTTCCAGAGATCCCAGGTTCAATTCCCAGGACCCACATGGCAGTTTGGTCTGCAACTCCCATTCCAGAGAATCCAACACTGTCACACAGACATACATGCAGGCAAAATACAAATGCACATAAAAATAAATATAAAATCAGAATCCTACCTCTAAAAATAAGATATTATCTAAGCACTGATAAATTTGCCTCATTCAGTTTTATACATTATATCAACAAAACACACACACAAACATACACACACAAGAAAACTATATTCACTATAACTGCTTGTAACTCTTGTTACCTAAGTTGTTAGTGTCAAAGGCCTGAAGCCCTAACAAGTGACATTCAGCCACCTATCTTCAATAGAAATTTGTCTCTTTAATTAAATATGGATAATAGTGAAAATCAGGAAATATTTATTCATTGTCACCTCACTGGGAAGAGGAACAAATAAAGACTTGCCATCCCAAAAGTCCATCTTCAGAGTTCTTGACTTGAGATAAATTTAAATGTAAGTCCAAAAGTGTATGAAACTAGAAAAAAGATGTGAAAAAATTAGCAGTCCTGATTAAAGTGTGGCCCATCAGGACCTGGGCTCCAGTCTGTCCTGCTAGATGGTCTGACAAATCTGTGAAATCTTTTCTTGCTAAACAAGCTCCTTCTGTGGCAGGCATCAGGCTTGTCTTTTTCTTCTTAAGCATGAGAATTCTGGGCAAACTCCTATTCTTAGGGACTGGAGTTTCAACAGTGTGATAACCAAAAGAGGGTCACAAGTATCTTTCTTTAGAATCACTCTGTTTCTGCCAAAATGGTTGCATTATGATATAATATATGTATATATAATTATATATCATAACATAATTAAAAATTTAAATAACTATTTAAATGTACAGGAAAATATATAATTTTACAATTCATTTAGCAAATGCATAAGAAAAACTGTCACAAGACTGTCACACAATATATCTTTAACAAAGGCACTTCTGTCTAAATATAACTCTGTTGTAAGGAAAAGAAATGTCAAGTGCATGGCTCTCAGAATATATTGCCAGGATACAAATGGATCTTGGAGACCATCTAATTTGGTTCCATTATTACAAATAAGGAGTTCTGGTGTAAAAGGCAGGGGAGTCTACTATACTGTCTCCAAAACCTTTGCCTCTAGTATGATGTGCCAATCTCTTGCTAATGTGACCTGGTGCATTGCCTTACTATACTGAACATGGATAAATACAGAGATTGTAACATTATGAACATTATAATGAGATTTCACTGAAGTGTTTGCTGAAAAAATTTGAAAATCTACACTTTTTATATCCTAGAATAAACTTAGAGTTTGACACTGAGCTTTCTGAATGAACAGACATTAGTATAAACCTATCTAGCAATTGAATCCTTACCTACAGACTCTCGAAATAGATGTGATGCCAGTCATGAAACAGTCAAAATGCCATGGTTTTCGGAGCAAGTACCCTGAGAAACACAGAAACCAAAGAATCTGAGTCTTTTACAGGAGAGAAAGTGTTAAGACATGACCAGAAAAAAAGAGCCTTATATAACCAAAATAGCATTGTGTTCATTTGCAGCAGTTGGTAATGGAGTCATCCTCCTGTAGGCTTTTAAGCAGCTAATATTTCCTGCAGATTTACACATCCCCTTCTTGGACAGAGGGAGAGGCTCACCACATTCATTTTTTTTACGTGAGAAAACTTACAAGGAAGAAGATTTAAGAGACATTTTTGTGGCGTCGGAAACTTTTCATGCATTTGCCATCAAGTTACTCGGGGGAACTTCAGGGATGCAGTCTGTCTGCATTGCCATCTTTGCTGAGAAAGGCTTTATAGTAATCCAGCCATCTCACTCACCTGTGCTCCCGAAATAACCCCGGACACTCATCAGTTTACCAAACAAGATTAGGTGGAATTATTTCTTGGATCTGTGTCCTGGGATGCTTGCATGCTTCTTGACATGTGCCCAAGAAAAGTTACAACACACAAGTACTGCCTTTTGCTCCCACACCCCAAATCTTCTGTGATGTGATTATATTATTTTTATAATAGGACAGTCATAAAAAATGTTGTTTCACATCTGCAAATTTTTAGAGTGTTGACAATTAAAGCAATATCAGGAGAGCTTTTAATTTAAAGCTTTTAGATCTTTGAATGCATATCAGGAAGGTAGACCAGTTAGCACTGAGGCATCAGCACCCCCACTTTTTTTCTTAATATGTGATTTTTCTCATGGTCAGTTGAAGAAGAGCTGAAGGCCAGTGTTCTCTAGTCGTGGTCCAAGAGATTTTACCCCAGTGTGGTGTGCTGGTCAAAGAGCTTCATTCAGGGGCTGGTGCTGGGGTGGAGCCCAGAGATAGAGTACTTCTCTAATATGTGTGGGCTCCAGACTAAACGCCCAACAACACACACACACACACACACACACACACACACACACACACACACACACACACACAAAGCAGTCACAAAGCAGTCACAAAGCAACCACATCTAAACAGGCAGCGAAAGCTTAATTAGATGCATATTGCCTAGTTACGTCTCTGTAAAATAGAGAAAAAGATCCATTTCCTTTCCATGCACTCATCAAAACATCACCGACAATGGGTCTTATTTTCTCCTTGCCTTTCCAGTTCTCTCACATCCAACACCCACTAGACTCCTTGCCAAAATCAAGGGGGAAAGGAAAAAAGAAAAAATGTAGAAAAACAAAAAATTCCAACAGCGAGTTTTTGTTCTGTGTATGTCTATATGTCTGAGTGTATGTGAATGTGTATATGTGAGTGTGTGTGTGTGTGTGTGTGTGTGTGTGTGTGTAAATGAGTGTCTGCATATGTGGGTTGTGAGTTTGTGAGAGTGTGTAAGTGTGTGTATGAGTTTGGGGGAGTTGTTTGTATGCTAGTGTGTATGGGAGCATAAGTGCGTGTGTAAGTGTATGTAAGTAAGATTATAAGGGAGTGTGTATGTGTGTATATGAGTGTGTGTTTATGAGTGAGAGTGTGTATGGGTGTGTGTATAAGTGTGTGTGCATGAGTGTCGGAGTATGAGTACATGACTGGGGAGTATATTTGAGTGCATGCATGTATGTGTCTGAGTATGTGTGACAGTATATGTAAGTATGTATAAGTATGTGTATATAACTGTGGCAGGTATGAGTATGTGAGTGTGAAGTGATAAGTGTGTGTGGTTGTATTGTGGTTTTATCTGAGTGTGCATATGACAGTATGTATGGGTGAGTGTATGTAAGTGTGCTTGAGAATGTGTGAGTATGTGTATATGAATGTAAAGGTGTGTATGAGTGTGTGAGAGAATATGTGAGTGTGTGTATATAAATGTAAGAGTGTGTGCATGAGTGTGGGAGTATAAGTGTGTGAGAGTATATGTGTATATGTATCTGAGTATATGTGTAAGTGTATGCACGTGTATATAAGAGAATGTGTGCATCTGTGTAAATGTGTGAGAATGATTGTGCGAGTGTGTGTATGAGTAAGTGTGTTCGTGAGAGTGATTGTGTATGAGTGTATTTGGGTGTGTGAGTATGAGTGGGGTGAGTGTGGGGATGAGTGAGTGTGTATGAATATGTTTGTGAGAGTGTATTGTGAGAGTGAGTGTATATAAGTATGGAGGAGTGAACACATTAGTATGTGAGTGTGCGGGGATGGATTGTGTTAATGTATGTGAGTGTGTTATTGTCTATAGGTGAGTGTGTGTGGTGTGTGTGTATTTGTGTGAAACTGTGTATGAGCATGTGTATGTATATGAGTGTATACCAGTGTGTGAATATGCATGTGAGTGTATGTATGAATGGATTGAGTGTGTGTATGGGTATGTGAGTGTGTGTATGGATGTGTGTACGAGTGTGTGTGTTTGCCATGCTGCTTGCTCATGCTGTACATATGTGGAAAGACACTTATCATTATAAGACTTGGAATGTAGTAAGGAATTGTGCTGGTCTAACAGAGTGGCATTAGTAGATTGTTTCTAAATGTCCATGGCCTCATTACTCCTAGGAAGGTGGCTAGGCTTCTAGTACCAGTTATGCTTTCTCCCCAGGTCAGAGGGTCTTAAGCCCAATGAGACAGCCATTGGTTCCCACCAAGTTGTAAATGCCATGTCTTGCACCTTGTATGCTAGTAATTGTGGTTTATAGCTGTTGCAGACAGATAGGACTGTTTAATGCTTCCCTCTTTTAGTTGCTTATACAGCATTATCATGAATGCTAGACTGCAGGAAAGAGGCTTTCAGGTGAGATCCAGCTTGAGTCCTCTGAGTCCTGTGTCCTGACTATGTTGTGTCTTCAGCAATAAGGGCTGTCTTAGTTAAGGTTTCTACTGCTGTGAACAGACACCCGGACCATGGCAACTCTTATAAAGGAAAACATCTAATTGGGTTGGCTTACATTTCAGAGGTTCAGTCCATTATCATCATGGTAGGACATAGCTGTGTGCAGGCAAGCATGGTTCTGGAGAGGTGGCTGAGAGTTCTACATCTTTAGAGGCAACAGGAAGTGAACTAACTCACTAGGTGTGGCTTGAGCATATATGAGACCTCAAAGCCCACCTCCACAGTGACATACTTCCTCCAACAAGACCACACCTATTTCCACTAAGCCACATCTCCTATAGTGCCACTCCCTATGAGCTTATGGGGCCCAAATACATTCAAACTACCACAGAAGTCTACCCTCAACCCCTTAGATGCTACCAAGGACTACTTCTATAATTTATATTGTTTTGGAAGTCGCTTGAACTACCCTGACCAACCCTTTAAAAGAAGGCTTCTCATGTCTGATTTTATTAGTCTATAGTTCTTCTGGGGAGAAAATAATTTTTGTTTTGTTTTTGCTTTTTTTGAAACAGGGTTTTTCTGTGTAACAGCCCTAGCTGTCCTGGAACTTGCTTTGTAGACCAGGCTGGCCTTGTACCCACAGAGATCCACCTGCCTCTGCCTCCCAAGTGTTGGGATTAAAGGTGTAAGCCACCACCACCTGGACAGAAAATAATTTTTAATGCCAAATGTTTACTAACAATATTAGTTGTTAATGTGTCTTATCATTTCTTCCAACAAAAATAATCAAGTTTTGCAATGAATGCTCACCAGATTTATTTAGTTGAAACTTTTTGCATCTATGTTCTTCAAAGTAATTGGCCAGTGGTTTTCTTTTTTATTCTTCATTCTTTTCCTTTTGTAGTATCCTTATCTGGTTTTTGTATCAGGATAATACTAGCTTCATAGAATGAATTTGGTAGTATTCCTTCACGTTTTACTCTATAGAGCAAGTTAAGAAGAATTGATCTGAAGTCTTCCCTGGAAGTTTGTTAGAACTCAGCAACGAATACTTCTGGCTCTGAGGTTCTCTTTGATTGGAGGGTTTAAGAATAGCTCAATATTCTTGCTTGTAATAGGTCTGTTTATTTAATCCTCTGGGTTTAATTTTGGCAAATGATACACATTCAGAAATTCTCCTGATTCTTCTGTGTGACCCAGCCTTGCAGGGGGTAAGTTTTCATAGTAATCTCTAATGATGTTGAGCAACGACACCTATTTGATCTCTAATGTTATTCATTCATTTCTTCTCCTTCTTTCCTTCTACCAAATTGGCTAAGGGTTTGGCAATCTTATCAACTTTTTCAAAGAACCAAATCTTTGAATTTTTATTTTTTAATTATTGATATTGTTATTTTAATCTCTATCTCATTAATTTATCTATTTCATCAATTTCTTCATGCTCTGAATCTCCAGAGTAATGAGTTGAGCATCCCTGCATTGGCATTAAAAAAAAGTGTGAATGCCTACCACAGTGACACTTGATCAACCATATTAATTGTTGTTCTATTCATAACAGCCAGAAATTGGAAACAACCTAGATATCTCTCAACAGAAGAATAGATTTTTAAACTGTAGTACATTTACAAAATTGTGTATTACTCAGCCATTTTTTTTTAAAATGACATCATAAAATCTTCAGGCAAGTTGATGAAACTAAAAAAACAGTTCCAGAGTGAGGTATCCATACCCAGAAACACAAATATGGTATGTATTTGCTTATATGTGGATGTTAGCTATGAATTCAATGATAGCCAAACTATAATCGATTGAACCACAGTGGATGGGCATAGGGTAATGGAATAGAGGGAAGAGATAGCTCTAATTAGGAAAGGTAGATACAATAGATATGATGGAACGGAGGGAGCTGGAAAGGGGGGATGAAGTGGGGAGGCAGTGTGGAGAGCAGGTTGTGGGAGGGAGTACAGGGAGAGACAGCTAAATTTATGAGGCACTTGAGGAGTAGTATGGAAACCTCATAGAGTAGAAGGTTCCTAACATATGTACATATATGAAAGTGACGACCTAAATGAAATTGCCAAAACTGGGGGAGACAGAGTAGCAACTGGCCATCTCTTGTCATAAAACGAAGCTTCCAATACCAGGATTGGGTTACATCTAATTGAGTTGTTGGCCACGGGCGCCCCACTGTAATCCCCAAACAACACAGGCTGTTCCTAAGACTATAGGTTGCTCTCCACACACTGACAGCAAGACCTCACTGCTGAAGACATCTATACAACAGATGGAGATGTTGAGCCAGTGCCTGCACAGGGCCTTCACCCCTACATTCCAGCATCTTTAGTACAGGAAGGTATTCTGCACACTCCGAAAACAGAAATGTAAACACCAAGCCACCCACAAACCCTTTAACTATGATGGTATACAGCCTGAAAGATATGGTAGGGCAATGGTGGCACAAAGCTTGTGGAAATAACCAATCACTGATTTACTTAAAGCCCACTCCATGAGATAGAACCTGTAACCAACATTGCTTCAGTGACCAAGAACTTGAGTCTAGATAACCCAGGGACCTAGGAAAAAACCAAATAATACTTGTCTTTAAAAAAAAAAAAACTCGTGATAAAATGACTCCTAATGATATTCTGCTATACTCCTACATCAGTCCCTTATTCAGCCATCATCAGAGAAGCTTCTTCCTGCAGCAGATGGGAGCGAATAGAGAAACCCACAACCAGGCATTACATAGAGAGTGAGATGTCTTGGAACACTCAGCCCTAAATGGGATGTCTGTATTAAATCCCTCCCCTCAGAGTTAAGGGAATCCCACAGAAGAGGAGGCAGAAAGAGCATTAGAGTCAGAGGTGATGGAGACACCAAGAAAACAAGACCCTCTAAATCAACATGAGCAAAGTTCATAAGAACTCAAAAGACACTGAAGTAGCATGGAGAGGCCCTGCCTGGTTTTGCACTAGATCCTCTGTGTATGTACTATGGCTTCCAGTTTAGTGTTTTTATGGGATTCTTGAGTGTGTGAACGAGTGGGTCTGATTCTTATGCCTTCTCTTGGGCTCTTTTCCTTCTGTTGGTTTGTCTTCTCCAACTTTAGTGTGATAGTTTCTGTTTTATCTTATTGTGTTTTCTTTTGTTATATTTCTTAAATGAAGAAATGAAAACCTAGTCACTAGTGTAATGGTTCTCAACCTTTCTAATGCTAAGGCCCCTAAAACAGTTCCTCATGTTGTGGTGACCCCCAACCATAAAATCATTCTCATTGCTACTTCACAGGTGTCATTTTGCTACTGTTATGAATCTTAATGTAAATATCTGTTTTCCAGTGGTATTAGGCAACCCCTGGGAGAGTTGTTCAACTCCCACAAGGGGGTCTCAACCCACAGGTTGAAAACCACTGCATTAGGGTAATGGTTAAGAAATGAACTGTCACTTCTACATGCTGGGAGAGGAAAAATCAGTCCTCTCCAGTGGAATGATACTGAGTATAACAACCACTCCAGGACAGGCCTCATGTTCAGTAGTTGGCCAACATATAACGTACTCCACAGTTTTTCAGTGTGCTTTTATTTGGTTACAATTTGGTGGTTGTGTGAGAGGGAGGGTATGGTTTTATTTTGCCTTCTTGGATTGTTATTGTGTTGGGTTTTTATTTTTTGATAAATAACTTAAAGTTGGGTATTATGTTTTGTTATCTCTTAGAAGCCTGTTCTTTTCTAATGAGAGGCAGAAAGGGAGTGGATTTGGATAAGAGGGGAGGTGGGGAGGAACTGGGGGAGTAGAGGGAAGGACAACTATAATCAGAATATATTGCATGAGAAAAGAATCTATTTCTAATGAAAGGGAAAAATAAAAACAGTCAAGAATAGAAGCTGTGAAAAGGAAGGCAGCTTCAGAGACAGCTGTATAATCTGCATTAATTGACTCATTTAATTAGCCAGCTTGAATAAAGCCCTACTGTTAGATACAGTTTTTAGTTTAATATCTAACTTATTTTAAGGCACAAAAATAATTTTGGCATCATATTTACCTCAAATTATGTCCATGCTAAAATGTAATTAGGAAAAGTTCCAGAGAAAAACAAACATGTTTTTATTGGATGGATATGGAAGAGGAAAAAATGAAAAGGATATATACGGAGGAAAAAATCAGTTATCATTGAACAAGAAAGACATGATCAGTGGCTGCACCTGCGAGCCAAGGCAGGCACTGTAGACAGACTTAAATGGCTGAAGAGAAGCAGCAGTCATGAAACAGAGGAAGGGAGCCCTGAGGTGCAACAGAGGTTTCCTAGACTCCTGGATGTCAACTTGAAAGTTCAGGTGCAGAATCCCACAGTCAAAATCTCCTCTAAGTCAGTGGCTTCAGGTTTTTATTTTACCAATTGAAAGGATGACATTTATGAACCTCAGAAGGTGAATTTTAGAAAGGAAATTATTACATATTCATAGGTGAACACTTAGAAGAGGAAGCAGAGCTTTTTATAGCAATCGTGGCTCCCAGGAAGCAGGTGGTTGTCCAACTGCTAGTTTAGGGGATTTTCAAAGAACTATGGCAGAAAGTAGGGTGAAGCATTGGAAAGTGAGTTGGTCAGTCCAGTCAGCCCACCCACAAGGAAGGGTACCTCTCGGTTTGGGTCATGTCTCACATGTAGCTTTCAGACGAGGTGCTCATCTAGGTGCATAAAAGAAGAGAGATAAGTAGACGTCATAGCAGGAGCAGAGACCACTCTAGCTAGGACAAAAACCAAACATGTTTTCTGCTTCTGGCCAAGAACAAGAGTCATATTTGAAGACTCTGCCTTTAATTGTTGGCTGGTCTCCATCTTCTGTTCTCTCAAGTAGAGAGGTGACATACAAGAGACGTTTTTGTCCTGTTTCTGGTTTTTCTCCGGTGTGTATTTTTCACTGCTGGCCAAGATGAATCAATTCTTAGGGAAAGCAAAATCCAAGGCTATACCATCCAGCCTGACTGGTTGCAGTGACATAGTGCATAGGAGGGCAGAGTCCAATGATACGATTCCAGGGTTGAATGCTGAGCTAGTGAAATAAAAGGATCCTATCAAGAAGATGAGAGAGCATCCCGCCAAGGTTAATGCCATGACATTGGGAGTAAAGGAACTGAAGAAACATAGAAACAAGTATAAATTGACCAGATTGAGGACTTACAGGACCAATTGGAAAATATGATGGAAGACACAAATGGAATCCAAGAAGTGCTAGGTGGCAGCTAGGGTATGCCCAGAATTGTATGAATTTGGCCTAGAAGCAGGGTTGAATGCACTGGGCAATAAGCTTCTGGTGGATGAAAAAAAGTTCTTACTTGGACAAAGCAAGATCAGCACTAGCAATTCCAGACACTGTTTCCAATGACACAAGAAACAATGATGAAGTGCTGATGGGTGAATTTGGACGGCTGCAGGTCCCTCCTTAGTAGACTTGAAGTATTCTAGAACCATAAGAAAAATAAATATGTATCCTGGGACTATAAAATATTTCCAAATTTGCCAGATAGATTTGGGTTTCTTTCCTTTCTTTGAAGGTAAAGGTAATTGCATTGCTCCTGTGTTTTTATTTTTCCATTAAGAAACTGACCGCTTGGGGGAAGCTTTCTTTGAATAAAATTTGATTCTTTTCCTCTTAAGAAAGAGTAACTTAAAAATTAATGAATACTTGTTAAATTAACAAGTGAGAAGAAGCTGGGCATGGAACAGGGTTAGCCCCTGAAGAGGAGAAGGATTCTGTCCTAGTTCAATGGTTGCTTGATTGGGTTTTTTGTTTTGTTTGTTTGTTTGTTTTCTGGAATGGTTAATAAGGTATTTATAAGTACGTTTATAAATATACTTTATGGAGAATTATGACCCCCCCAAGAACCCCAAAATATAAACTGAACTTACTCTGTTAAATACCTGTAAGAAATAATTTATATTTTTAGAGAAAGGAAAGGGGTGCATTTATTAAAAAAAAAAAAAAAACTGAACAGATCTTGTACGAGCGATTGTCCTGTCAAACAAGTCGCCTGTTGTTCACATGGTGCCGAGTTAAATCTGATCTATTTCCCCATAATTCTCGATGATACCATTACCAGGAAATAGCACTCTGGTGTTGAGCTGAGCCTTGAGCAGAACATAATTTGGAAGCATGGATCATTTTAGGAGTTTATAAAGGCTAAGAAGCAGAAATGCAAGAAAAACCTCAGGGCAACACAAGTCTTACAGAATTTTTCTGAAGATCCCGTAGGAAGTTCAAAAATGGTTTGGATACCAGGCCACTGATGGCTAACACTGGAGTTAAGCACTAAGCTGAGAGGGGTTCTCTTTCATTTCTAGTCATTAGAAAGTTCTCTGTGGTAGAAAGAGAAGGGAAAGTTGGTAGAGAGTAAGCTAAAGGAAGAGGTGCCTCAGGTGTATGGAAGAAGGCAGGAAGGAGGATCTACACATGGGAGTGAGCAGGATGACACTGGGTTGCACTCCCCAAGCTAATTCAGTGCTATCATTAAGCCCTAAAGTGATTGTTCTTAAAGGACATGTGAATTTGTATCTTAGTATCTTACAACGACTTAACAAAATACATTGGGACTCATGTACTAGGCCCTCTGTTTTGGATAAATTATATATGCCTGTTTGTCTCCAATTGTTTACAGAAGAGTGCGCTGAGTTTGGTCACTAATGAGCTCCACCCAGTGCAGCTCCTCTTCATTAGAAGCAGCCATAAAGATGCCTTGTGTACAAAGGAACCATGTCCTTCAGCATGTTCATTGTTGGATGTTGTGCTGTATTAGATTGCAGAGATTACATCATCTCCCAGAAGGTGGCAGGCCCCTCATCCTTCCAGCTGGCATGAAGACACCAAAATGCTCTCAAATAGGCCTGGCATTAATCAGTAGTAGCCTGGTCTACCATTTCACTTGTGCCGCAATTCTTGGCTTTGAAAACATGAACTCAATTTACCCTTCTTCCAAGTACCGGCCTGTCATTACCTAAGCCTGGGTAGAGCAGGTTCTAATTACCAGAGTTTTTAATGCCTTGAGAGAAGAACCCTTCAAAGAGCTCTGATTTTTCCAACATCAAACTACAATAGGCCTAGGAACAATTTTAGCCTAAGCATCTCTGTTTAGGTGAGAATCAGAAAATTATTTGTCCAAAGCTGCACACTTCACTAAACTAACAGCAGAGAGGCCAAATCTTATCCTTCTGTTTCACTGGTTTTCATAATTATGTGCTAAAACTAATACGGTTGAAGTCAAGTGAAGGGGTCCTGGGCCAAACCTGAGCAAACGTTAGAATCATCAGAGGATTTTTTAAGTGAAAGTCCAACAACACACTCCAAATAATTTGATCAACCATTAATAAAGCTTAGTCCTATTTTTTTTTAAGTTTCCAGGCAATTTTTATGTGGAAGCGATTAAAAAAATCACTGTTTTTATACTTCTTCTCCCCCTATGTGTTCCTGATGTATACCTACTGTCCTAGGTCTAATTATTAGTGGAAAACTCTATTTTTTTCCTGGTATGTATGACAAACAACATCCTACCTTAATTTGTCTGACTTAGGCCATTGAAATAGCAGCCATGATGTCAAATATAAAATTCTTCCAAAATCACTTTAAAAATTGCAGTCTGATCATAGTGTTAAAAAAAAAGCAGCCTACTCTGTTCTGGGATTTTCTCTGTAAGAAAGAGATCTTTCCATTTCTATATCCATACTGGCTTTTGGCTTCCTAAGCTTAACAGAATGATATAGGCAAGTCATGAAAGACTTTGGAAAGCTTGTTTTGCTATGACATGCCTAAACATAGCCTTCTGAGTTCCCTCTTTCCCAGATCAAGAAAAGACAATTTCTTGATGTTAGCTACAAAAAAAAAAAAAAAAAAAAAAAAAAAAAAAAAAAAAAAGGTGAAGAGAAGAGGGCTGGTGAGATGGTTTAGTATGTAAGATTCCTTGCTCCAGGTCAGACAGCCTGAAGTCAGAATGCACATGGCGGAAGGAATGATCCCCACAAGTTGTTCTCTGACCTCCACACAACCCTCTCCAAATAAACAAATGAATGCAAACAAACAAACATAAATAAAACTACCAAAATTATAAAGAAAAAGGTCTACATTTGTAAAACAAATATGGAAAACATATGTAATAAAAGGATTGCCGTGCATTTTTATAAAACCTGCATTCAACTTGATGCTGCTCCTAATTTAAGTAAGGACATTGTCAACTTCAAAGATCACAGGAACAATTCACGTAGGAGGTAAAAAGTCACTATGTAAATTTATGAAAGTATGAAGAACAGGAGCGGTGCCAATATGAAGCACAAATAAATCTGCGACCATCAAGATCCTTCCTCTCAGGTTCTGTGTCATCTGAGGGTGTGCCTCACTCTCCATAAGCACAATCTAGCTACACCGTGTAGCTACACAGCGTAGCTAGTGTAGAGGACAGTTGCCAGTGGCCCTGAATTCATAACCTTCCACTCAGGAGACCACAGAAATAATAGACAGATCTCCACCCTATTCCAACAGCAATGGCCCAAGAAGACTAACTCACTAGTGATACCATTAAGCTACTTTTGAACTCACACGGTAGAGGCACCTAAGAGCCAGGGAAATACAAGATTAAAAAAAGCAACGTCTTTGAATGTACATGAACTTCTACCACATCCCTCCTGAGACTCTTTTTACTTAGCTTAGTGAGCGTTCCAGGGACTTTGATGAACAAAGAGGCTACCATGTACTTCAGTCTCTGTCAAAACATTTCTCTGAGACCATGCTACATTATTTTAGTGACCTTCCCTTCCTTCAAATCCAGGAGATCCTTAGAATCCTACCTCAAGGTTTGAAAACAACCAATAAAATTATGTGCTAACATAGATGGGTGACAAAGAATAAAAAAAAAATTCATATAAAAAGGCTGTACTTCCTGCACGATGTTTTGAATGGGAGTTCAGCTGAGACTGCAAACTTACGTAAAAGCTTGTTTTTCTGAAGAAGTCTCTGTGTCCCATTTCCTTGATCAGAATCCCACAATACCCATTTCCGTTTAAGGAACCTAGGTAGCTGAGTTTGTCCAAATGGGTTCTGGTAATGTCTAAGACTGAATCTCACTTCTACTCAGCAATACTGGGAAATATATGTGTACACACCACACACACACACACACACACACACACACACACACACACACACACTGTATGACGTCGGTGAAGGGGCACAGAGATGTTGGAAATTTAAAACAGAGTCGGCCCCACGGTTATGCCACCATCCTCACAAACTCTCAAAAAGCAGATGTTTCAATTCCGTGGATTCGTAGAAGAAAGATCACAATCTATGTGAGGGAAAACCTGCTTGTTTCTACATCGAGGGTATGCTAGATGCATTCTCCCAAGCCCATCAACAAGCACCGAGAGTGACCTGTTTCCCTGTGAGCACTGCTGCGACTCCATTGGAAAGGCGCTACGAGAAGCACGGTGACACACCAACAAGAGAGACCTAGATCTCTGCTTCACTCTGAACAGCCTCCGAACACAGATGGAGGAGCATTAAATTACACAGGAAGTACAGAAAATAATGAAACCCAGACTTAAGGTGTCCTAACCCTTCCCTGACCTTAAGGAAACAAAAACTTTGCAAGCAATACTTTAATGCTCTATACCCAAGTATCAAGTGGAATCAAGGATTTGTGGATTAGTCAGGGCCTAAAGAAAACAGGTCAAAGAAAAGGAGGCATGAGATATGTGAGTTAATGCTCTTTCTGATCCATTTCAGAATTTATTTCTTGTCCGTTTGCTTCCAAGTTGGGACCACATTCAAAAGTAAAAGACATACTGACTACACACAGCTGGTGAGCATTTTAATACCAAAAGTCCAAAAGCAGGAAGCAAAATTCCATGAGCCCCCTCAAGTACAGTCTCCAGTTACTATCAAATGTTTGAATATATTAATTCCTCTCCAGGAATGTACTTAGAATACCTTGTAAATGTGAAAGAACCTATCATTGGCTTACACAGAGGGAAAAAAATGAGTAAAAAAGATCTCTTTCCCAGAACTGGGCAAATTGTGATGGAGATTAGGAACCAGCTGAAGGGGGATATTTAATGACTGGACAGCACATTAACAATGTCAGTGAAGAGACTGTTTTTCTGAGCTCAATTATTAACTGTGCATTTCTGGGCTTCAGGTGCAACATGTCAATCTGTAGGTCAATGTTTCCCAATGTTTGAAGTGTTCTTGTAAATTACACATTGCTGGGTATCATCCTTGTTGTCATAGTGCTGCTGGAGCAAGGACCTACCCAGGAATCTTAACCTCACACAGCACACACCTCATGCAACAGTGAAATATTGGAAGCTTCCCTTCTGCTGTCAAGAAAGGTGAGAGAATATTTATTGTCACTTCCTCTACTCAGCATTCTGTTAGTTGAACTAACTAGTCCTTGAGGAAGGGAGAAAAAATTAAAAGGTTAAACCTGGTAAATTCAATTACATTAAAACAAAAAAACTTTAGTAATCAAAAATACCATTGGTGACAGCAAGATGTCTTGGTAAGAAAGGGTTCCAACAGCAAATCCTGATGACCTGAGTTCAATCGCTATCTTCCAAATGGTGAAAGAGAAAGGACTGACTCTTGCAAGTTGTCCTCTAACTTAACACACACACACACACACACACACACACACACACACACACACACACACACACACATTTTCTAATATCATCAGGTGACCCTACCAGCACCAGGCTATAACAAGTAAGAGATAACTGGATCCCAGGTCTCTCATATGCACCTCTGCCCTGAGCCATCATTAGGTCCTAACAGGTATGCAGTTCCCAGATTCCTGCCTCTGATGTATACTTTTCAACTTACCCTGGCCAGGTCCATGAGAAGTCTCTAGATCTCCTGTCTCCACTGCAACTTCACCAGTACACACCCCTGCTGCTGTGTGTGCTCCTTGACTAGAGAAGGGGTTAGATACAGGTCACTTGTCCCAGGGCACACACTTGACACTCCTTGAACAACAGACTCATTTATTTAGGGGTTTGGGCATGGCTAACCCCACTTACACATTCCCCCAACACCCTGTAGACTCTGGCCCTTGAGATCAGAGACAGGACTAAACAAGATATAGACTTCCTAAACAGAACTCAGGTCACTCAGGACATAAGGCCAAACGGGACATCATAAAGTTAAAAGGTTTGTGTGCAGCAAAACAAACTGGCAGTCAAGTGAGGAGGCAGCCTACATAGTAGGAGAAAATCTTTGACAGTTATAAACTGGGAATGGTATCTTTCAAGTAATGTCAATAGGAAAGCCACAAAATCACATACAGCTACTACAAAGACACAATTGCACACAACTCTCCCTCGGGAGAAGCACTCCTGTCTTGGGTGTGCACCGCCCCTTTTCTATGTGCCACTCTGTCTAAACACTTAATGGACTCACTAGCTTGAATTCACTCTTACTTGTCCTAAAATCATTTTCTGTGGTGAAGCCATCCAGTTTCTCCTGGGCATCTCAATGGGAAAGGATTCCTTGGGCCACTAGGGACCGTGTTGGACTGCGGCTGTGTTGCCACCACTGACATTTTCCTTGGCGATCTATCTGGGTACATCCCCTGTGAGGTTGTCTCGACTGCTCCCTGCCACCCTACCCTTACGCCTCGGACTGCCGCCTTTTCATTTCTCTGGTCTTTGTTTTCTCCTCAGAGACCCACGTTATTTTAATTTGTTTATTATTGTTATTTTAGTTTATGTGTGTGGGTGTTCTGCCTGCATGTGTGTCCAGGTACCATGTGCATGCCTGATATCCACGGAAGGAGAAAATGGCATTAAGTCTCTGGAACTGTAGTTACAGACAACTGTGAGTCACAATATAGGTCCTAGCAATCAAAGCTCAGTCCTCTGGAAGAGAAACTCGAACCAATTCTTTGGTTGATAAGACTTGTCTTGTCTCTGAGGGTACTAAGCCTTTCTTCTTGTCCCTCCCTCCCCTCTTTACACTATAGGTCTTTGTGTACAGACTGTAGTCTGTGTGGAAGAAACCTGGCCACTCTCTGCACCTCACCTTGGCAACACAATACAGCCAGCCCTATTGGTGGAGGTGTGGATGAGCCAGCCCCATTGTTTTGAGCAGGGGAGGGGTGTCTCCATTATTCATCTGACATGTGGTGGCTTGAGTGGAGGAGAAATGCCCTCTGACTCACCCACCAACTCCTGCCCATTGACACCTGGGACAAGTGGAGGAGCTGGCCCTGGAATCATGGGATTGCCCTGGAGGGTGGCCCCTGTACCTCACCTGGGCAAGACAGTGGAGCTGATTCTGATGGTGTAGGTGTGGGAGAGCAAGCCGAACCTGAGGGTGTGAAGGCAGGAGAACTGACCCTGCCCCTCATTGTTTCAAGAAGTGAACTAGCCAGGGCAGTGCTGGAGAGCCCACTCTGGTGGTGAGCACAGGGAAGAACTGTCAGGCAGACAAATCCTGCAGCTGCCCAGGCCCAGAACCAAGGTTATGACTTGGCCCACTCCAACATCTACCTCATCTATGATCTGCTGGAGCATGCGAAGGGGCCAGTCCTGCAGACCCAAAGCTGCAGGATCCCCACAACACAGGGAAACAACAGGATGTGTAAGAGGAGTCTCAGTGAGGGCCCAGCATCAATAATGTAGTAAAAACCAGAGGCCTCTAACCAGACCAATGACTCTGCAATGAACACGTGCAAGTAAAGCTACACAGACAAACGGGTTTACTGCATGACTCACTGTGTCACACTACAGCTTCCATGATGAGAGTTTTCAGTTTTCCTTTTTTTTCTCCTCTTAAATTTTGTTTTATTTGGGGGAGGTTGCAGGGGTGGAGGGCAGATGTGAAAGGATAGATAGGGAAATGAATGGGAATCAAGATGCATGATGTGAAAGACACACAAAATAAATGAAAAGAAAGTTTTAAAAAAAAGGATAGGAGAGAGAAAAAGAAGCCTGGCCACTCTCTCCCATGTACTTCTCTGCAATCTTGTGCTTTCAATTTGAAACTTTTCTATCATTTAGACTCTCCAACTTCCATTACCACTTCTGAAATTAAATTAAATGATGTCCTAGGGAAGGGACCTCCAAAACTTTCCAGTCTAAATAGATAAATTGAAACACCTTGGTTTTAATAGGTTTTCTGTAACTCTATAATAGGTTTCTCCACCAATGCAGTAAGCCAGACCAGATCAAACCGAATTGAAAAAGCAAAAGAACAGGTATATTTGAGCAAAGCAACTACACGGTGAGTCCTTCAGCCCTAGAGATCAGGGTCAGATAAGTCATGTGACTGAACTAAAGCAGGTATTTATTGCTTGTATATATGGTATACAGTTATTGTACTTTTGTATATAGTTTTTCTTATATTAGTTATAACTTTTTTCCTTTTTTCTTTTTATTAAAATAGAAAAGGGGAAATATTGTGATATTTTATTTGTACTGAAATGTGATTTTATTTGTATGTTAATAAATAAAGTTACCTGGGGGTCAGAGCTAATAGCAAGCCATAGCAGAAGTTGGGTGGTGGTGGTGGTGGTGGTGGTGGTGGTGGTGGTGGTGGTGGTGGTGGTGGTGCATGCCTTTAATCCAGATCACATAACAGGCAGATCTCTGTGTGTTCAAGGATACAGCCAGCATGGAGACACACGATTTTAATCTCAATACCAACCATAGATACTTAGAGGTCTGTATAGACAGGCAGTGACTAAGAGGTCATGTGGTTGGGTTTACAACCAATGAGAAGGCAGAACAGAAAGTCAATAAAAAGACAGATAAGCCGGGAGGTAGTGGCGCACGCCTTTAATCCCAGCACTTGGGAGGCAGAGCCAGGCGGATCTCTGTGAGTTCGAGGCCAGCCTGGGCTACCAAGTGAGTCCCAGGAAAGGCGCAAAGCTACACAGAGAAACCCTGTCTCGAAAAACCAAAAAAAAAAATAAATAAATAAATAAAAATAAACAGGAAGTAGGTCTCTTGCTGAGGGGAAGGACAGCAGTGGCAGTGAAGGATAAGAAAGGGTTTTCAGCTCTTAGCTATTGCTCTGACCTCTTGGGCTTTTAATTCTTCATTTGGCTCTGTGTTTCTTATTTTAAAAAGACTGTTAAATCTACAGAACATATATACCCTGTAGGCAAGGGGTGAATTCAAATTCAAATTCAGCTGTCCTCCAAAACCTGAATTTGTGCCCAAGTATGGTCAAAAACTGACCGATTTAGGCAGGGTCTTGGGCTACTGGCAACTTCAGGGGAGGAGCTGCTGCAGCCACCAAGAATGCAGAACTGGACTTCTGGATGCCTTTTCTTTGTTGAAGAGTCTCTGAGAGGGCAGGGTTTGGAGAGAGAGGAATAGGGCTTTCCGGATCAAGCAGGAGTGAGCTGGAGGTTCCATCCGAACAGGTTTCTCTTTGATTTAGCGACTCTTTGTTTCTAAATGTATCCTTAAAACCATGATAAGTCCATGCACTATGGCATACTCAGAACAGGTCTCAAAGAATGCCTGTGTCCATGTTTGCAGTCTGTTGCAGTGGTAAACATCATGATCAAAAGCAAGTTGGGAAGGAAACGATTTATTTCATCTCACAAATACAGTCTACCTTCTAGGGAAGTCAAGGCAATAACTCAAGGCAAGAACTTGAAGAAGAAACCAAGGAGGAAGTCTGCTTACTGATTTGTTCCCAGGCTCATATTCAGCTACCTTTCTTATATAGCCCAGGCTCAATTGCCTAGGGGCAATACCACCCACAGTGGACCAGACCCTCCTACATAAAGATGTGCTATGTGGTGTTTTCCTGTATGCTGTGAATATGTGTTGCTCCCATTGGCTAATAAATAAAGCTGCTTTGGTCTATGGCAAGGCAGCTTAGAGGCAGGTGGGAAATCCAAGCAAAGATACAGAAAGAAGGGCAGGGTTGGGTGAGATGCTGAGAGCCACCCAGGGAAGCAAGATGTGAGAGAGCAGGTATTGCCATGGTCAAGTGGCAAAATATAGATTAATAGAAATGGGTTAATTTAAGATGAAAGAGCTAGCAAGAATCCTGAGCCATAGGCCATACAATTTGTAATTAATATTAAGCCTCTGAGGGATTATTTTAAAAGCTGCTCTGGGACCTTGGGTGGGAGAGATTACCCCAGACCTTGGAACAGGCTGGGACTGGAGAAACTTCTGGCTACAAATGTGCAATCAGGAAAATGGCCTAAAGACTTGTCCACAGGCCAGTCTGATGAAAGTATTTCTTCAGTTGAGATTCTCTCTTCCCAGGAGCATCAGGTTGAGAACTAAGGTTATCCATCACCACCTGGAAGAAAATTAGTCACCTGAACTCCAGGAATGAACAATGCCTGGGAAATTATTACATTGGGTAGGCTACTGATATCTAACCTAAAAAGAAGAACTCAAAGAAAAGTTGAGAATCCCAGAATTTTTAAAAAGGAACCCAAAGAAAAGTTAAGTATTTCTTATTTTAAGGGAAACTCAAAACAAAGAGTATGCCTGATTTAATCTAGGTTGCAATCTTATGCTCTTGAGGCAATTTATAACATCATGCCTCTAGCCAGAGCAAAAGATACAAATTAGACCTTTTTTTTAACTAATAAAGTCTTGCTGTTTCAGTTTCTGGCCTTACAATGAATGAGGCATTGGTCCACATTCAATAAGCTTCAAGACTGATAATATAATATATAACTAATTCCCTAACAAGGACATAAGATGTTTCAGTGATGTAACTGTTTTTGACTCACTTATGTTCCTGTAAGTCCATAATTCATTGATTCACCAGGTTTTCCTCAAACAGGATCACTTGTTCAGTCTGGTATTGGTACCCTATCTGTGGTGAACAGACATGTATGTGTTCAGGTCTCCCCAGGACACTGCACACAATGTCAAGAGTTTAAAAAAGTATTTCTACCTTTTCTGGAATCTATTGCTGCTGTTGAGAAGTCTGCTACTGGTCAAAGTCTCTTCTCTCTCTCTCTCTCTCTCTCTCTCTCTCTCTCTCTCTCTCTCTCCCCTCTCTCTCTCTCCCTCCCTTCTTCCCTCCCCCCACTCCACCCCCCACCTTAATATCTTCTCTGAGATGAACTGAAGGCACTGGCGTAGTCAGGAGACCCCTGTTTACCCATCCCTTGCCATGCACAGGGAAGGCAAATGACAAGTGGACAGAGCCATCACCATTGCAGTGGGAAACAGACAAAGGAATTGCACATTTCCTCAGTCTGGTATCTGATAAGTTCTGAAGCCTGATTTTAATAATATGTCCATGTGCTTACACAGTCCTGTGATGGTTAGTTTTTAACTGTCAACCTGACACAGCCAAGAATCACCCAAAGAACGATTCTTAAATGGGAAGTTCTCTATATCAGGTTGGTCTGTGGATATGACTGTGTTGGATGGTCTTTATTGTTGATTGACATTGGAAGAAGACTCAGTCCACTGTGGCAGCACCATGCCCTATGCATGGAGTCCTGAACTGTGTAAGAGAGGAGAAAGCAAGCAAAGATGGATGCATTTATATCTCTCTTCTCTTGACTGTGGATATATTGTGACTAGCTGTTAAGTTCCTGGCTTAACTCCCCACAGTGATGGAATATAACCAGGGATTCTAAGCCAAAGAAAACCTCCCTTCCATTAAGATGCTTTTTTGTCAAGGTATTTTATCACAGCCACAGAAATATAAACTAGAACAAGTCCTAATGTAATTGAAGAAATTTATAGGGTGATAGCCTTTCTACTCCCAGGTATAAGTCATTCATCAGTCTGTGCTGTGTGGGTACTGCCAGACAGATGGGGCTCTTCACATGTCCACCCAGGTGCAGAGTGATCCTCCATTTTAAAAATGGGATCAAAAGCTGCTAGTTAAATGGATTCCCCACAACACCATGATGTTGGAAGAGGGGTGCTGTAGGATTTGGAGGAGGTATGGGTGTTGATATGGTTAAAATACACTCTATGCATAAGTGAAATTCTCATTGAATGAATAATAATAAAGAAAAAATTAGGAGCCCTCAGGAGAAAGCACAGTCTGAAAACAAACCACTGTTTCACATGGCATGGAGTAGCTTAGGACAGATCTGAACCTAAGAAAGGCACTTCCATGACCTTTGAGAGGAATCTCGGAGTTCACGCCTCCAGCACAATGGTGAGAAGACAAAGCCATCTTTTCAAATTAAGGACTGTGATGCTTCACGACAAATAAAAAGCTTCTTAATTGTTCAGGAGGACTAGATATGATTGCTTTGACTATAGATAAATATTTGAGTTTGGAAGCTGACCTCAATTAATTATTCCCTTAAATACTTACAGATGTTTGAAAGAAAATGGCCCTCAAAGGGGGTGTGGCCTTGTTGGAGGAAGTGTGTCACTGTGGGGCCTGGTTTTAAGGTCTCTTTTTCTCTTCAACTTCCTGTTGCCTGCAAGATAGAGCAGCTCTCAGCTCCAACACCACTTCTGTCTACACTGCCATGTTCCCCACCATGGTGGACTGAACCTCTGAAACTGTAAGCAAGCCATCTCAATTAAATGTTTTCTTCATAAGAATTGCCGTGGTCATGGTATCTCTTCACAGCAATAAAGGCCCAAACTAAGACAGCAGTTGGTACAAAGGGCTCGTCAATTGTACTTTGCTACTTTCAAAGAGAACATATGATATTGATTGATTGGTAACTGTAACCAAATCCCAGTATACAATTCTAGTTAATTGCTGACAATTGTGTTTTCTTAACAGTATTTCTCTTTTAGCGTAGTAAAACTCAGAATTTAGAGTGAGACACAATCTTACTCATTTTATTAGAAATGAATTCCTGAAATGAAGAGTTAAAGCTCCCTAAATGGAAGTTGCATCTTTGTCAAAAACCTCACTCAGGATATGCAGAAACCATGATTTGAAAAACAGAAACCAAATACTTGCAAAGACTACAGTCCATTTGTCAGAAAATTTCCACATTCATGCTGTAATTTGCCCCCTCTGCATAATAAAAGATATTTACATATGTTTGGCAGAAGTAAATTCTATATTAATAGGTTCTTTTTTTTCCTATATTTTCCCTTCTTTCTTTCCAAGAAGGCAGACAGGCTCTTTTTAATATCTTTCCCTCCATGTGGTAGCCATTGCCAGACCTGCCCACATAAAAACTGTAAATATACTTAAATGGGAAACTCAGATAAAGAACTCTCCCCAAACTACCAAAGCAACAATTTTAAGTCCTGGAATGCAAATTTTTGGTATGGTTCACATGGCCTCCTAGAAAAGAGGAAGTGTCCTTCTATGGCAATACATTATTCTAGTGCTGATGTAACTAGAAATGTAAATGATAGTGAGGCTGTTTCCAATGTGGTGGATAGTTTCCTCTGCAGGGTCTTCCAACATCTTGAGGTTAGGGATGCTTTTATCAGACAGAAGGGATGTGGGGAAGGGTTGTACCTACTTACTGTGTCCACATGTCTTCTTGTATTTATCCTCTACTTTGAAACAGAGTTAGCAGTAAACAGTCTTATAATTTTTACCCATTCTCAGGCATGAACTACCTCCATTATCAAGTATCAAAGTTTAGGAATATCTTCAGGGACAGGAGCACAAGACCCTGTTCAAAGGTAAACTTTTGGGCAAGTCAATACTCATTAGAAATTATTATGCTTCTTGTCTTGAGGTATCTTTAAGAATACACATGTGAGTCTGTGTCTTCCTTGAAGAGTGGATGATGAATGAAGGGGGTAAGAATTCTATAAAACCTTCATCCTACTCCCAGGCAAAACCTCAGCGATGTGGCAAGTTTACAGAGGGGTTTTGTTCTACAGGCTGCAACAAAACACAGACCACTGAGTTTTAAGAGTCTCTGTTTGCTTCTGCCATGAGCGACAACTGAGGTTGATTTGAGGTTGCGATTTGCTGCATTTTCCAAGTACACATGTACTCTGGATTCCTGTGTAATCTCAGAGGGATAGAGAGTTGCCATGAGGACTACTACTGCATTTCTCATCTCAGAATAGAGAAATCAAGCTAGGGCTTAAATTTATTTAAAGAAAAATTAAGTACTGGATTATTTCTTAAGATCTATATGGTTTAATTTTTATTATATATGATACAGATCTATGATTCAACTTTCAAATTGAGAAAAAATTCAGAATAATAAACACACATTCAAAAGCACACACACACACACACATACACACACATACACAGAATATATACACTGGCATGTATTTCTCTTATTTTATTTCTAGTGTGTGTGTGTGTGTGTGTGTATAGGACGATTGATTACTCTCCTCTCTGTCTCTTTCTCTCTCTCTCTCTTTCTATATGTGTGTGTGTGTGTGTGTGTGTGTGTAATACATTATATATTTTTAAATATATTTAATATAATATATTTTTCAAGGTATGAAATTCACTATAGTAGTCCTCTGTGATTGTCAACCTCATCCCTTCCTTTTTCTCTTTCTTTGGAAAAGAATCTTTGTAAATTTGTCATAAATGCATGTTATCTATCCGTCCTTCATCTACATCTTCTTCACCTACCAAGAACCCCTGGTAGCCAGCTTCACTATCCCCACTCTCCTAAGCCTTGCCTACAGTTGCTGTTTCCTCCTCTGTATAATATATTTATCTTTGCTGATTTAAAATTTGAAACACTTAATGAGTTGAAAAGATGTAGACTTCTTTTGCATTAAGTTTAGTAGGAAAATGAAAGTAATTATATGGTTCATTTTAATGGCAAACAAAAGAACAAGGTATTTTCAGCATGAAAGAGAAACAAAAATGCAGTAGAGCAAGAAGTACTGAATATTTCAAAAAGAAATGGATGAAAAGCTAATGTTACGGAAGCAAGAGGAAATGACATCAGGATGCCTTGGCAAAGAAGGAACATTTCATGTAGCAGGAATCTTAGAAGGTCTTACTAATAAAATCAAACCTGAGACCAGTTATTGGGGTGAATGCTGGAAGATCAGAGAATCAGAACAAGCCACAGCTAACCTCACCTGGCCAACTTCTCAGCTGATCTTGTTTCCTCAGACTGGAAGCCTCTGTGTCCTCATCCAGAATGGATCTCAGCTGAACTGCTGCTAGAAGCCTGAATGCTTAACCAGCCAAATGCTTCTAGTTTCTGGTCCTTAAGTCTTATATATCTTTCTGCTTTCTACCTCTTTCCCTGGGATTAAAGGCTTGCTTTCTGGGATTAAAGGCGTGAGTCACCATGCTTGGCTGTATCCTTGAACACATGGATTTCTGCCTCTGGAATGCTAGGATTAAAGGCGTGTGCTACCACTGCCTATCCTCTATGTTTAATATTGTGGCTGTTCTGTCTCTGATCCCAGATAAGTTTATTAGGGTGCAAAATAGATTAGGGAACACAATACCACCTCAATTTCAAAATTAGAATAAGGAAAATTACTAAACATACAGAAATTTTGATTCAAAATAAGTAAGAATTACTGGGTAATATAATACATCATCTCACTGTTCCCAGTAGAGTAGAGAATACTGTCACTGGCTGTGAATGAGACTGCAGTGTGGCAAGCTGGGATGATCTGAAGTGGTCTAGGATGTTCTTAGGGAGTAATACCAGTAACAAAAATACAATTAAAGCCATAATAATGGCATTTTGATGTAATAGTGCGGTCTTCTTCCCAATTCTTACAGCTAACCTCCACTCTCCTCTTTTGCTTCCGCCTCCTTCAGCGGTCATGCTTCCACAGTTTTTCTTCTGCCTACCCCAGAATCCATTCATCTGTCCACCCACCGTTGCCTCTGGGCTCTTTTCCCTCTTCCTTTCCTTTCCTGACCATGAAGTCCAGCTGCACTGACTGATTGATTGATTGGTTCTTTTTGTGGGGGAAAAACTTCTCACTTTCTTGCAATGTCTCACCTTTATTTTTCCACCTTTGCTTTTTCCCACATTCACCTTAAACCTATAATTTACCTTTGTCTTACTGTTTTTCCCTCCCAAGTCTTGTGTACCTTCTTTCTGTTTGATTGAAAATTGTTACTATTCCAAGCATTTCTTTTCATCTTCCATTTCATGTTCCTTAATTCAGCAGTACATCAGACCCCTCTGCAACTCAAGTGCCACATTTTATGCTTCTCATGACAGGCCAGCTCTTGTCATCATCTCCTTCTTCCTACAGTAACCATGAATGTTTCTATACCTCTCTTTCCCTAAATTTTAAATAAGAATCTTATGCCTGAGAGGGTAGTACTGTGGTGGTTAATGTTGACTGTCAATTTAAGGGAACACAGAATCAGCTGGGAAATGGTCTTCTGAGCATTATCTAGGACTATCTTGATTATGTTAATCAAGATGGAAAGACCTGCCCACTGTGGGTGGTGCCATTCCCTGTTTGGAATGGACTATATAAGGGGAGAAGAGAGCTGAGAAGTAACTGTGCAAGTCATGTGACCAGCTGTTTCATGCTCCTGCTGAACTGTGTTTTGAATTGGGAACTGAAATTGAGGCTCTACTTGTTTTAGATGCTTTTGTTGGGGTGTTCTATCACAGCAACAGAAAAAAAAAACATAGGAACAGTGCACACCTACAATCCTAGCACTCAGGAAGCTAAAGCCGGACACAACAGATCTGGGCTAGCCTGGGCTACATGGCAAAGCCCTGCTGAAAAACAAAATGGGCATTTTTAAAGCTAGTGTGCCCTTTCTTTCATAGACTCAATACAGCAAGTATCTTCACCGATGAGCCACCTCTCCAGGACCAAGAATATTTTAATCTTAAACATTTGAGCCTGAAATATGTCTTGTTATCTACCCTCTCATGTTTCCTGAGACTAATCTTTTTCTTCGGTTTTTAAATAGCCAAGAGTTTCTGTCCTCAGCTTTCCTATCCCAAAGACAAAGAGGAATCTCTACTTTTGGTTGACTGAATATATTATTACTCCATCTGTCTTCTAGTGCACTGTAATTCCTTCACCCCTGAAACAAGAGAAGAAAAATATAAATTCAAACTCCAACCAATTTGTGCTTGTGGCTTCTTTCTCTATGGGTCTGGCTCCAGCTAAACATAGCATAAATTTCTCTGGAAAGTCCCTATTGCAAAGATGGGATAATGGTCTATACTTTTCAATGGTCTGTGATTACTTTGCCCAGTACCATGTGGCAGAGTCATCCTGTGTCAGTTCCTGGGCCCAGACTTGAGAAACTGACAGCTTCCAATATTGTCGTAGGAGATCTGCTCTTGTCAACTGTAGCCACTGTAATGGGGAGATCAATTTGAAAGGTAGGATGCCACTCCAAAGAAAAGAATCAACTGAGCTCAGTGTCTTATTTTGTTTAATAGGGCCACAGACATGTTAGGAAAGCCTCCAGGGCAGACAAGGCCCTAGTTCCACAACACTGGGCAGATACAGTCAACACTATACAGAACAGATGAATTGCCCACCCAATTGCCTAAATTCCAAAAGGACCAATGAGTAAGTTACATATTATTGTTGTCTGAAGATAGACTGGTTTGGGATTAGATGTTATACAGTAACAGATTCCATAGACACACCCAAGCATCGCATGTACATAATCAGATGAACTCATTCTCCCTCAATGACTTTGTATGTGTCACTATTCTTTTAAGATTTATTTTTATGTATGTGTATGTGTGTACGCCTGTATATGTGTATGACATGCATGTGTGGGTGCCCAGAAGATCACCTGGAGTTACAGACATTTATGAGCCTCTTGACATGGGCCCTGGGAACTGAACTCTGGAAATGCGAGTGCTCTTAAGCCCTGAGCCTTCTCCCTAATCCCTGTATCATCATTTTTGCATGTAGAGAAAGATGTGATAGCACTATGGAGTCAGTACAGTAAGTTCATATTGTGGGTTTAAGAATCAGAGTGTTACCACCCCTTCTAACCTCCCTCCTGACACTCATCACTGCATCTCAGCCCCCAACTCCAGCAAGCGCCCCATGCTTAACCACAGAAAATCAATGTGGTAGTTTGAATGTATTTGGCCCCCATAAGCTCCTAGGGAGTGGCACTATTAGGAGGTGTGGCCTTGTTGGAGGAAGTGTCATCTTATTGAAGGAGGCTGGATGACACACCCCTTTAGTCCAGACCTTGAGGCTGGAGGGCACACCTTCAATCTGGGCCACACCTTCTGTTGGAAGAGGGTCACTGTGGAGATGGGATTTGAGGTCTCACAAGCTTCACTCAGTGTGACAGGCAACTTCTTCTTGCCTCTGAGTCAAGATGTAGGACTCTGGCGTCCAGTACCACAACTGACTATACACCGCCATGCTCCCTGCCATGATGATAATGGACTGAACCTCTGAAACTGTAAGCCACCCCAATTAAATGTTTTCTTTGTAAGTTTTGCTGTGGTCATGGTGTCTTCTCACAGCAATAGAAACCCTAAAACAACCAGGTAGACTACCTACAGACCTTCTTCTCTCTCTCTCTCTCTGTTCCCCTAGACTCAAACGCTCAATCTTATCCCTAGTTCTATAACAGATCACCAGTTGCAGACTCTCTCCCTCACCTTACCACCACGTCTTCTGTGGATCACACAGGCAATCCCATTCTAACCTCTCTCCCCCTACTTACCACTATATTCCAGCCCCTCAAAAGAGGAAGGCACCCCCTCTGAGCCACAGATTATGCCTGCCAGAAATCCAGGTGGGCTGCCTGCAGGCCTTCTCCTCTCTTTCTGTTTTCCCCAGACCCAATCCCCCAGTCTCATACCCAGCTCTGCAGCAGAACACCTGTGGCAGCATTTCCTACCACACTGCCCCCATCTTCTGTGGATCCCAGAGATCAGAGATCTTCCCTTTCGAAACTTTCATCCCTAACTTGTTGCTTTGTCCCAAACCTCAACTCAAGCAGGCACCCTCTGCTAATCCAAGGGTTGCTCCTCCCAGAGCAACAAGTTGATTGAAGGCAGACCCACACCTCTCCTACTGCTCCTCAGATCCAATCCCCCCAGTCTTGTTCTCAGTTCTACAACAGAAAACCTGCTGTGGTCTCTCTTTCCTCTCTGACTCCATCCCCAAGGGATCACAAAGACCTTCTCCTCTAACCTTCCTTACCCAACACATCTCAGTATCCCAGCCTCTAATACCAGCAGGAATTCCCTGTGAACATACCAGCTGAGCAATCCAGAGAAACAGGCAGCACACAGCCTCTCTAAAAATTCCAGAAAGGAAATAGAAACCAAGCAACAAAACACCCACCCAAAAAAGACAAATCCAGAAATTAGCACCTAGACCTATAATCATCCCAACCCCATATGCCTAAATGTCAGTGTAAAAACACAATCAATAAGAGCAATGGCAATATGTCTCCACTAAAGTCCAGCTATTCTACCAGAGAAGGCTCTGAATCTTCTAACATTGCTGAAACCCAAGAAAAAGACCTTAAAACCACCTGTGTGAAGATGGTGAAAGTCCTTGAAGAGGAAATGAATAAATCCCTTAAAGAAATCCAGGAAAACAGAAACAAAAATTGGAAGAAATGAATAAATCTCTTAATAAAATATAAGAAAACACAAATGAACAGTTGAATGAAACAAATAAAACTGTTCAGAAACTGAAAATATAAATAGAATCAAGAAAACACAAACTGAAGGAATTCTGAAAATGAAAAATTTAGGAATTCAAACAGGCACTACAGCAGCAAGCTTCACCAACAGAATATAAGAGAAGAAAGAATCTCAAGCATTGAATATACAATAGAAGAAATAAATACATCAGTCAAAGAAAATGTTAATCCAAAACACACCCTACATGAAACATCCAGAAAATCTAGAACACTATGAAAAGACCAAACCTAAGAGTAATAGGAATAGAGGAAGGAGAAGAGACATAGCTCAAAGGCCCAGAAAAATGTCTTCAAGAAATCATAGAAGAAAATTTTCCTAACCTAAAGAAGAAGATAACTATAAAGGCACATGAAACATACAGAACACCAGAAAGTTACATGAAACATACAGATTAGACCAGAAAAGAAATCCGTCTCACCACATAAAAATTAAAAGTCTAAACATACAGAAAAAAAGAAAGAATATAAAAAGCTGCAAGGGAAAAAGACCAAGCAACATACAAAGGCAGACATATTAGAATGACACCTGACTTCTCAATGGAGACTCTAGAAGCCAGAAGGTCATGGACAGATGTGTTGTAGACTCCAAAAGACCACAGATGCCAGTCAAGACTATTATACCCAGCAAAACTTTCAATCACCATAGATGGAGAAAATAAGATATCCCATGAAAAAGTCAAATTTAAACAATATTTATCTACAAATCCAGCCCTGCAGAAGGTGCTAGAAGGAAAACCCCAGCCTAAGGAGGTTAACAAGAAAACACAGGAAATGAATAATCTCACACTAGCAAAACCAAAAGAAGGGAAACATGCACTCATGCACATACATTATGATATGAAATATGAGCACTATCTCATTAGATGCAGAAAGGTCTTTGTCAAAATCTAGCATGCCTTCATGATAAAAGTACTGGAGAGATTAGGGATACAAGGGACATACCTCAACATAATAAAGGCAATTTACATCAAACCTATAGCTAACATGAAATTAAATTGAGAGAAACTCAAAAAAATTCCAATAAAATCAGGAACAAGACAAGGTTGTCTACTCTCTTCATATCTATTCAGTATAGTACTTGAAGTCTTAGCTAGAGCAATAGACAACTGGAGGAGATAAAGGGAATACAAACTAGAAAAGAAGAGTCAAAGTATCCTTATTTGCTGATAATGAGATAGTATACATAAATGACCTTAAAATTTCTACCAGGGATTTCCTATAGCTAATAAACACTTTCATCAAAGTGACTGGATACAACACTAACTAAAAAAAAAAAAAGCCAGTAGCCCTCATATACACAAATGACAAACAGACTAATAAAGAAATCAGGGAAACAACACCTTTCACAATATCCTCAAATAATATAAAATATCTTGGGTAATTCTAATCAGGTAAGCAAAAGACTTGTATGATAAAAACTTCAAGTCTTTGAAGAAGATATCAAAAGATGGAAAGATCTCCCACACCTATGGATCAGAAGGATAAATATAGTAAAAATGGTCATCCTACAAAAATCAATCCAAAGGAAGTGGCACTATTAGGAGGTGTGGCCTTGTTGGAGTAGGTATGGTCTTATTGAAGGAAGTGTGTCAATGTGGAGGCTGGATTTGAGATCTCATACATGCTCAAGATACCGCCCAGTGTCTTAGAGTACTTTCTGTTGCTCCAAGATGTAGAACTCTCAGCTACTTCTCCAGCACCATGTTTGCCTGCATGCCACCTTGTTCCACCATGATGATAATGGACTGAACCTCTGAATTCTAAGTAAGTCACCCGAATTAAATGTTTTTTCCATTGTAAGAATTGCCATGGTCTTGGTGTCGCTTCACAGCAATAGAAACTCTAACTAAGACAGAGGTTGGTGGCAGGGACTGCTGTGATGTTCTGACCATGCTTTTGTTTGAAGGAATATGGACCTTGGGACTATGGATAAGAAAAGCAGTTGAATGATTTAAATGCTTCTTAATGGGCCATACTAGTAGAAGCATGGAAGACAGTGGTGTTGAGTTATTTGAACTGGGGGCTCACTCAAGATGTTTCAGAAGAGAAGAATTTTAGTATGTTGCCTAGAGATCATTTTTGTCATATTTTAGTGAAGAAGGTGCAAAGCATCCTGTAAAAAGGCCTTGAAGTATTAGATACCTGATAACCATGCCTTTGGCCAAAACATCCTATTATGCACCCTTACAGGGGAAAACAAGCTTGGACTCCCGACCTTGAGTCAAGATGAAAACAAGCCATAAGCTGAGGTCTCTGTGGGGCCCCACACTAAAGTGAAGAGTTTTGGATTAATTTCATCGACTGAGGAAATCTCAAAACAGCCTAGTGTAGACTCTGTTGTGTGGTTATTAGGGGTAACGCTAATGAATATATATATATATATATATATATATATGTATATATATATATATATGTGTGTGTATATATATATATATATATATATATATATATATATATATATATATAATGAAAAGGAGCAAGCTGAACAAATAAAAGTATAAAATGTACAGACTGAGAAAAGGGGCTCCAGGAAGTGGAACAAAGCTACACCTTGTGTTCAAGGAGATAAACAGATTAAGAAATGGAATAAAGGAAGTAGCAAGATCCTCAGGGCAAGATCCCACCAACCTAGCTATGTTTCCAACTCGTGAAAAAGAATTAAAGAAATCTTAGAGCCAAGTGGGGTGGTACATGCCTTTAATCCCAGTGCCTGGAGGGCAACGGCTGGCAGATTTCTGAGTTTGAGGCCAGCCTGATCTACAGAGCAAGTTCCAGAACAGCCAAACTTAGGCAGTGATGGAAACCATCTGGTAAAGATATAATTGAATGAGGGGGGCCATGTTCCAGTGCCAGCAAGAAGTACAACTTGGTAGCTTTAGCCAAGTGGTTCTGGTTTTAGTCAAGGATAGAAGAAAAGGGTTATGTAATTTGCCTCTCTGTCTAAGGAAAGCCACTGAGGCCAGGCATGCGTCAGGGGTGTCCCTGAATGGCGAGCCATTTTGTAAAGCTGTGAAGTTGTAGCCTGGATTTCCTCCGAGACCCCAAGATGCTGAAGATGCCGGAGCTGTGGGATACCTGCTGAAGAAAACTGCTAATGGAATGGAACCAGCCCAGGAGAAAGAAGTATGTTGTAGTCAACAAAGATGAAAGGAGTTTGAGATCTGAAGAGCATTTTGACATCAGACGTGGAGATGCAGAGTTTGGAGTTCACCCCGCTAGTTTTCAGGCTTATTTTGTTCTAATATTTCCTCACTATGCTCCTTCCCTACATTTTGGAATGGTAATGTATATGCTGTGTCATTTTATGTTGGAAGTATGCGATCTGCCCTTTGATTTTGATTTTAGAGGTGAATACATTCAAGAGATTGCATGAATCTCAGAAGAGACTTTGAACACTAGACTTTTAAATAAGTTTGAGACTGTTACAGATTATGGGGACTTTTGAAATGGAACTGAATACATTTTTGCATTTGCGTTGTGATATGCCTACAAGCCTTTGGGGACCAGAGAGTGGAATGTGGTGGTTTGAAAGAAAATGGCCCCCAAAGGGAGTGACACTATTAGGAGATGTGGCCTTGTTGGAGGAAGTGTGTCACTGTGGGGGTGGGCTGTGAGGTCTCATATATGCTCAAGATACCACCCAGTGTCTCAGGTCACTTCCTGTTGACTGCAAGTTGAAGGACTCTCAGCTACTTCTCCAGTGCCATGTCTGCCTGCATGCTGCCATGTCCCATCATGATAATAATATACTGAACCTCTGAACTGTAAGCTGCTACCTCAGTTAAATGTTTTCCTTTATATGAGTTGCCACGGTCATGGTGTTTCTGCACAGCAATAGAAACCCTAACTAAGACAGTGGCACAGAACTTTTGGGAGCAACAAGCAATGTCTGATTTGACTTAATGTCCACTGCATGCGAAGGAACCAATACCTACCACTGCTTTGATAAACAAAAACCAGAGACTAGAGATCCCATAGTCCTAGGTTAAAACCAAACATGACTGATCAAAACAAAACCAAAAAAAAATCAATAAAATTATTCCTAATGATATTCTGCTATACGCATAGATCAGTGTCTAATGTGGCCATCATCAGAGAGGCTTCCTCTTGCAGCAGTTAACAGATTGCAGAGATCCACAGCAAGACACTATTTGAAGACAGAGTCTACAATCCCTCCCCCCAGAGCTCAGGGAATTCTGTGAAAGAGGAGATAGAAAGTGTCAGAGATTGTCAGAGTCAGAGAGGATAGAGAACACGAGAAGAAAATGGCCCTCTAAATTAACTAAACAGTTCTCATAAGAACTCACAAAGACTGAAGCAGCAAGAATAAGGCCTAGATGGGTCTGCACCAGGTCCTCTACACATGCATTATCGCTTAGGACTCCTGACTGTGAGAATGAGTGGGCCTCTTATTCTTTGGCCTGCTCTTGGACATTTTTCCTCCTTGATTTCTGTGACCAATTTCAATATGGAGGCTTTTGCTTTGTCTCGCATTTTATTTTGTCATGTTTGGTTGTTATCTCTTAGAAGCATGTTCTATTCTAATGAAAGACAGAAAGGGATTGGATCTGATTGGGAAAGGAGTGGGAGGAATTGGGAGGAGTAGAGAGAAAAGAAACTATAATCAGGATATATTGCATGAGGAAAGAATATTTTCAATAAAAGAAAAAACTCTATAGGAAAAAAAGAATCAGATTGGTATTGAACACACCTTTGTCACTTACTAGCTGTATGGTATACTAAAGATGGAAAAGCTTCAGACAGTGTCCAAACAAGCCTGCTACATCACCCTATCGCCTAAGCAAGAGAGACCAGCTGTGATTTCCACATGGTACTGCTGGCTGCCTTCTCCAGAGAGAAGGCAATATAAGTCTATGAACTACACTCTCTTGATCAGAGCAACTGTCTCTTTATATGTTTTGTCTATTAGGCATCCAGACAGAATTTCCTTAGAGATGTATTGCTGCTAAAAACAAAATACTAAATTGTAATTCTGGTTTCCAAAGCTATGATTTCAAATGACAAAGATACCAAAAAGAGTGACTTCTGCCTGAAGCTCTTCTCCACTCTCTTCATCAACCTTGGTCATCTTTCACTCACTTCCCAGGCAAGGCCCAACTTCCTTCAGAAATGCTTTCTATGTCACTTCTAACTGTTGAGCAAACTACTTACTGCTACATCTCATCAGTTCCAAGCTGTGTATTTGTTCTGAAAGGAGAGTACATCCTTTCCTATAATATTGCTAGCCATAGAGCAATCATGACAAATGAATGAAAGCATTCTACGGGAGGCTACAAGGAAATAAAAAAGGCATCGAAGCATCCAAGATTCACTGAAATTCAGGGTCCTTAGCATAATCACATTCTTAAATGTTTGTCTTAGACTGGACCAGAAGCTACAAAAAGAAAACCTCACTCCGATTCATTATCACAACTCTTATCCCTAAACAAAATACATTTTTAATATTTGTGAGGATGTCTAAGTAGATTATACTTTCTGTTTTGTGCACGAAGTTGATTAAATGTCTGAACAGAAAACAATAAAAAATAATTCTACCTAATTATAATTAAAGCTTGCGTTCCAACGGGTACAAATCTTTTAAAAATATAATTACCTTTATTGTAGTTTAGCATTTTACAAAATTACTATACATAAAAACTCTATTTTAAAACTGCTTTAACTTAAGCAAAAGATTGAAGGGATAGTCATTGAAGGGATACTGAACTATGAAGGGTTATTCTGTGTGGAATAAAAGGACTGAGGATGTGTGGCAGAGTCATCTGTAACATGACACTACTTACTACTCACAGTGGAAGAAGCAGCGCCCTTGCATGATAATCAAAAGTGTGAGGGAGAAATGACTCTAGCTAGTAACAATGAAGGAATGAGAATCAGAAATCCACAAGCTTAGTTTATTAATTGATTCAGGAAAAATATCCTCAACTGTTAGAAAAACAATGGCTTGTAATCCTGTGGAAGATTACATCATAAATGTCAAAGTATCATCCCTCCAAAATCCCTAATAGCTTTAGAAAGAAGCATAGATCTTTATAATGAAAAAGTCTTGCAGTCACAACCTTAAGCATGTAATGAAACAGCATCACCAATAATCAGACACTTAATGATATTTGTCTATTAATCTAACAGAATAAACAATTGAAAGCACTCATGTAATATCCTTGAAAAAAATATTCTTTTGCTTTTGCTTTCATGGCAGAAAGAAAAAGAATAAAAAAAGAGTTTCTTTTTTGTTGGTCAATTACAGGAACATATAGCATTTGGTAATTTCACATATTTTCTTCCTAGAATACATCAACATCTGAAAATGCTTGCTTTCTCATAGTTCATTTCCTCCTAATCGTTTGTTCATAATTACATGCAGATATGCATTAGGAAAGACATGTAGAAAATGACAACTCTACTTGGCACTGAGCTAGACACTTTTGCTTCAATAATAACAGAAAATCAACAATTGATATTATTTCCCTTATAGTATTTAATTGTAAATAATGGGTGTGTTCATGGAGATTGAATGACTGAACAAGTAAATAATTTTAGTACTTAATTTTTTATAAAGTTTTATATATTGCAAAGATGAGCCAAATAGTTTTGTAGCAATCTATCCACTGATAATGGCTAGGAAAAATAAATATTTATTTGTATGATCGCTATGAACTCTGAGTTTTATGAAGAAATAATACTACTTATCAACTATTATTTTTATGTCAACTGTTCTTAATGGAAACAAGCTTTATTAGTTTGTTTTAGTGCCCCAGTGTCCCCCTATAATTTTATCTAAATTCATTGTTTTTCCATGTCATGTTATCTTGCTTTAACTGTGAAGGGCCAAGCCTTGGAACTTAGTAGTCAAAAAGTATTTACTGATGCTGATAGTATTTAGTACAGGCAGAAGTAAAATTCAAGTCATTTTAGCTAATGAAAAGGAATCAGGAAGCAGATAACTGGATAATCTAGAAACCAGTCTACAAGGTGAGCATGAAAAAATACCACTAAAGGAGAAGGGTAATTTTCCACCCAAATTCATCAGTCATTTTGTTCCCAGATTGTACAGATGAACTTGGTTTCATGGACTGTTACCACCATATAAAACCTTATCAGCAGGGCGATGGTGGCACATACCTTTAATCCCAGCACTTGAGAGGCAGAGGCAGAAAAAGCTCTGTGAGTTTGACGCCAGTGTGGTCTACAGAGCGAGTTCCAGGACATCTAGGGCTACACAGAGAAACTCTGTCTCGAAAAACAAAAAGCAAACCAAAACCAAAACAAAAAAATTATCAAGGTAATAATTATCAGCACTATTTGACAAGAGTATAATTCAGCATAAACAAAGTAGAATGATGAAGTGTAGTGTAGTGTAAAATGGACATAAACAGTAAAAAAGAAACTGGAAAAGGGAGGGTTGAAATCCATGAGGTTCTGCATTCTCAGTGCACTTTTGAGCTCTATTTCTATTAAGTCTAGGTACATATCTAATCTTTGTTATCTACATAACCCAGGTGATACTGCTTCTAACACAGCTGACTATACCTCAGGGCTTCCGAGCAGGAAGGCAGGGCAACAGATGATGCCATATAATCATGGAGTTACCGCTCTTATGCAATAGGGAACTTTTCCAAGTCAGACTCAAACAGCAGATTACTTTCCCATCACAACATAAATGAAATGAAGCTCCTGACACCACACATGTTGAACACACTGGCGACAGATGGAGAGTGTTCAAAGAAGAAGCCGAGAGCTTCAGACCAGCAAATGAAAAGAGACATGACAGCAGAAGAGGAAGAAGCTAGATCAGAGTTAAGTCTTTTTACTTCTCTCGGCTTCAAGGATCAGGAATGAGTCAAAAAGAAAGATGTAAATATTAACTTTAGAATTAGCTCATTATTGTTTTGACTCAACAGAATGTGTGATTCTCATTTAAAATAAGGGTAAATCTTCTATTTATTTATTTATTTATTATCTATCTATCTATTTATTTATTTATTCATTTGGTTTTTTTGAGACAGGTTTTCTCTATGTAGCCCTGGCTGTCCTGGAACTCACTCTGTAGACCAGGCTGGCCTTCAACTCATAGAGATCCACCTGTCTCTGCCCCCCGACTCCTGGGATTAAAGGCATGCACCATGACCACCCAGCTACTACCACCACCCTGCTGACTTAGTTATTTTCAAAGTTTTACTTTTGTTCCTAAAACTTCCCAAGATAAGACTCCTCCACCAGGAGGATGTAAGAGCAGGACAGAAGAAAGGACAAGAGGCTAACACCAAGAATGTTTGAAAAAGCCATATGGAAATCTAATATTTTATGTGTGTGTGC